>NC_135239.1:168853017-169158594 GCF_051348905.1 Ranitomeya variabilis | reverse complement strand
TTATTCAAAAGTCGATAATCAATACACGGCCTCAAAGAGCCGTCTTTCTTAGACACAAAGAAAAAACCGGCTCCTAAGGGAGATGACGAAGGACGAATATGTCCCTTTTCCAAGGACTCCTTTATATATTCTCGCATAGCAGCGTGTTCAGGCACAGACAGATTAAATAAACGACCCTTAGGGTATTTACTACCCGGAATCAAGTCTATGGCACAATCGCACTCCCGGTGCGGAGGTAGTGAACCAACCTTGGGTTCTTCAAAAACGTCACGAAAGTCAGACAAGAATTCAGGAATCTCAGAGGGAATAGATGATGAAATGGAAACCAAAGGTACGTCCCCATGAGTTCCTTTACATCCCCAGCTTAACACAGACATAGCTCTCCAGTCGAGGACTGGGTTATGAGATTGCAGCCATGGCAATCCCAGCACCAAAACATCATGTAGATTATACAGCACCAGAAAGCGAATAACCTCCTGGTGATCCGGATTAACACGCATAGTCACTTGTGTCCAGTATTGTGGTTTATTACTAGCCAATGGGGTGGAGTCAATCCCTTTCAGAGGTATCGGAGCCTCCAGTGGCTCCAAATCATACCCACAGCGTTTGGCAAAGGACCAATCCATAAGACTCAAAGCAGCGCCAGAGTCGACATAGGCGTCCGCGGTAATAGATGACAAAGAACAAATCAGGGTCACAGATAGAATAAACTTAGACTGTAAAGTGCTAATTGAAACAGACTTGTCAGGCTTCTTAGTACGCTTAAAGCATGCTGATATAACATGAGTTGAATCACCACAATAGAAGCACAACCCATTTTTTCGTCTAAAATTCTGCCGCTCGCTTCTGGACAGAATTCTATCACATTGCATATTTTCTGGCGTTTTCTCAGTAGACACCGCCAAATGGTGCACAGGTTTGCGCTCCCGCAGACGCCTATCGATCTGAATAGCCATCGTCATGGACTCATTCAGACTCGCAGGCACAGGGAACCCCACCATAACATCCTTAATGGCATCAGAGAGACCTTCTCTGAAAATCGCCGCCAGGGCGCACTCATTCCACTGAGTAAGCACAGACCATTTGCGGAATTTTTGGCAGTATATTTCAGCTTCATCTTGCCCCTGAGACAAGGACATCAAGGCCTTTTCCGCCTGAAGCTCTAAATGAGGTTCCTCATAAAGCAACCCCAAGGCCAGAAAAAACGCATCCACATTGAGCAACGCAGGATCCCCTGGTGCCAATGCAAAAGCCCAGTCTTGAGGGTCGCCCCGGAGCAAGGAAATTACAATCCTGACCTGCTGTGCAGGGTCTCCGGCAGAGCGAGACTTCAGGGACAAAAACAATTTGCAATTATTTTTAAAATTTTGAAAGTGAGATCTATTCCCCGAGAAGAATTCAGGCAAAGGAATTCTAGGCTCAGACACAGGTGCATGAACAACAAAATCTTGCAAATTTTGTACGTTTGTGGCGAGATTATTCAAACCTGTAGCTACACTCTGAAGATCCATTTGAAACAGGTGAACACAGAGCCATTCAAGGATTAGAAGGAGAGAAAGAGAGGAAGGCTGCAGTATAGGCAGACTAGCAAGTGATTCAATTAAGAGCACACTCAGAACTAGAGGAAAAAAAAAAAAAAAAAAAAATTGTAGCAGACTTCTTTTTTCTCTCCTTTCTCAGCCAGTAATTTAACCCTTTTTTGGGCCGGTCAAACTGTCATGATTCTCAATGGCGAGAGAACATAGCCCAGCATATATGAGAACTAGCTCTTGGAAGATGGAAACTATACTGACCATGAACTAAACCTGCCGCACAACTAGAAGTGGCCGGGTAGCATGCCTACGTTTTTTAACCCTAGATGCCCAGCGCCAGCCGGAGAACTACCTAATCCTAGCAGAGGAAAAGACAGTCCTGGCTCACCTCTAGAGAAATTTTCCCAAAAGGCAGACAGAGGCCCCCACATATATTGGCGGTGATTTTAGATGAAATGACAAACGTAGTATGAAAATAGGTTTAGCAAAATCGAGGTCCGCTTTCTAGATAGCAGGAAGACAGAAAGGACACTTTCATGGTCAGCAGAAAACCCTATCAAAACACCATCCAGAAATTCCTTTAAGACTCTAGCATTAACTCATAACACCAGAGTGGCAATTTCCGATCACAAGAGCTTTCCAGACACAGTAACGAAACAGCAGCTGTGAACAGGAACAAAATGCAAAAACACACAAGGACAAAGGTCCAACTTAGCTGGGAGTTGTCTAGTAGCAGGAACAAGCACAGAAGGCTTCTGATTACATTGTTGACCGGCAAGAAACTGACAGAGGAGCAAGGTTATATAGCGACTCCCACATCCTGATAGGAGCAGGTGAACAGAGGGGATGATGCACACAAGTTCAATTCCACAAGTGGCCACCGGGGGAGCCCAGAATCCAATTTCACAACAGGGAGAGGGGCGTCTCTAGGGTCCCGGAAGAACTCCAGGCCTACCCGACAAACGGGTGCCGTTCTAACTGTAACATCAGGAAGGGACGGACGATTAGAAGAACATCATTTAATCGAGTTGTGAGGGAACTTAAGAAACAGACACAACAGTTGTGGGGTACTTTCCGTAAGCACAGCAGGGAAGGACTACAACACATAGCGCTAAGAAGGAAGGCACCGATTTCCACCTGTGAAGTGAACTCTGGAGGTGCCATTGGACCGGCCGGACTTGCGCAGCCTGGTGAACCGTATTCTGGACTGAGGACTCAGAGATCTCCAGTAAAGAGGTAAAGAGACTGCAACCTGGTGTCCTCGTTATTTACCGTGACCTGCACCCCACAACTGCACCACCAACATCTACACCTATCATTCACTGTGCGCCCCACGGCAGGGTCACGGACCGGGGTCTAGCCGCCGTGACAACCCCCAGAAGCAGAGACTCGTAGGCCCGGTACCGGGTACCCCTCGGCCCTGCGACAGTGGGGGCGCTGCAAACTTGGCGTCACGAACAGGATCTACTTAAGCCTGAAGAATCAGGTCATGTGTGCCTTGGAACTGTGATTTGTTGTGCTTAGACTGTACTTTATTGCAAAGACTGTGCTGCGCCATTTACCGCCAAAAGTTCCCGCCAAAATCCACCGCCATTGCAGCGCTGAGGAGAGCGCAGGAAGGGAAGAGGGGCGTGAAGTGGGCGTAGGCGAGCTGGGGAGCGCGAACAGCAATGGCCGCCCAGTGTAAGTATTTCTTGATCTGATCCTGAGGACGTGCCCGTCAACAGCCGAGGTCCGCCTCCTGATTCTGGATGGAGGGTGGAGACCATGGGGACGGGGCCGCCCACGGAAGAGACCGAGGGAAGAAGATGCTGGAGAAGAGACCAAGATGGCCACGCCAGAAGCCCTACGTGAGAAGGATCGGGCGCGGAGAGAGGTTGGACAGCCCAATGTAGTTTAGGGTACGCCGTCGCTGAGGGGACTGACCCTGGCAGGGCCAACGATGGGCCGACCTCCCCGGCCGCCGTCAGAAGAGAGCATGGCCGCGGCCGAGGCCCGGCAGATTGCCGCCCGCCTGGAGGCCGACGCCCGCGAGATCGCTAGGCTGGGCCAGCCCACGGAGATCTGTTTGGCTCCAGTGTCCCCTGCTTCTCCCAACCCGGCCGCGGCTGAAAGTGCGATGCAGACGTCAGGCCTGAAGATCATGCCTGAGGCCGAACATCTGCGACGCTTGATGGCTGCATGGCGAACCCGACCCCAGCCGGCCGTGCAGGTTGACCTGACCACCAACGCGGAGGTTCCCTCATCCCACTGGGGGGTAGTGATCTCCTTCAACCCCCAATACGGACGCGGGGTTATCCAGGAAATCGGGGAGCCGCTACAAATCCACGTGGATCGGGAAGAGGTGGAGCCCTGCAGCGGAAGATTTCCCCGCGATCTGGAACCCGGTGATGCGGTGACTTACACCCGATGGAGGAGGGCTACGGGAGAGGCTGGCTGGATGGCGCGAGGCGTGCAGCGATGCATTGCTCTCCAGGCTGCTGCCGGAAAACCGGAAGAGGATGCTCCCGTGGGGAAAGCAGCAGAGCCCGGCCCCGCGGAACCTCGAGAAGCCCGGCCTCGCCGTGCCCCGGAGGGACGTGTGCGCCTGCCAGCGAGAAGGGCCTCCCGGCGAGGGATCTTAGCGTTGCTGGGACCAGAACCGCGTCCTGGCTCACCAGTGCGAGCTGTGGGCCTGGTGAGACCGGATAGGAGACCACCACAGTAAGATTTTACTGTACTTCTTTTACTTGTAAATAATTACTGTTTTATTGCTTTTATGATTGCTAACACCCGTTAAGGGTAAACTCTTAAGGGGATCCTTCTATGGACCTGGGATCCCTATTGTTTGTTTTTGTTTCCAAAAGTTTTGCACAAGTTTTAAAAACTGCTGAATCATGAACAGTGCATGATCCGAACTCTTTTGTATATAGTTTGCACCTTATTAAAGGCGCTCCCTACTGGTTTTACTTAAACAAGGACTCTTTGCGAAGATACCGCACTGGAACCTTTGATGAGTATGGACTGGTAGCTTGAGAAGATGTGCTACCTCACAGAGATTTGGTCCCCTCTTAAAGGGGATGTTCATTTGTTGCACGTAAATGGTGATATTGCTTTAAGACCGGTAGCAATAATGTCAATGGAAGAAAATTATGATAATATTTACATGTAAAAGTTATATGTATGCCATTAGTTAATTGTAAAGGAATGCTGATAATGTTCTCTGAAAGAAAAAAGTAAAAGGGAGTAATGAGAAAGTTTAATGTTGTGAAAAGAAGATAGTTGATAATGTTGATAAGAAAAGGGGGGGGATAGAAGGTAAACCCTGCGTTCCCCATCGAAAGTTAGTAATGTGTTATTAAGGACAGAAAGTGAACCCGTAAGGGTTAGTGGGTGAGTCCTTATAGGAGCCAAGTAGAGCCGGCTCAGTGTTCTCAAACTGAAAGAAAAGTTATGTTCTATACTGTGTATAGTAGTTGAAAAGGCAGTAGGCCCTGGCTGAACGGGGCGGTCCTGTAACAGAAAGGAGAGGCAGTAGGTCTGGTGCCGATAGGACAGGCGGTCCTGCAGATCCAAAGTAGGAGAATGAAAAAGTTAAAATACCTTGTAATGTGATTATAGGAAGGTCTTTAGCGGACTAAGAGTGTATATCCTTAAAGGCAATGTTAAATTATTGTTCAACAATTTTGCACTTAAGTAGAATGCCCGGTTGGGTAACAGAAGTTAATTATAGCATGTTGCTATGATATTTTTGCCATGTTTGTAACGTTCAAGTGTCCTTACCTCCCATAAAGGGAAGCCTGTTCAAGTATACTTATTGTCATTGCACTCAACAAAATTGTATGTCTTTTTGCTAACTTGTATTGTTGTTTTCTTCCCAGTCCCGGAGTACTGTGTTTAACCAGGGGGGAGTGCAGCGCCCCAGAGTCCTGGTCGTTGCAGTACTGTGGCTCCGCCACTATGGGGAGCTACGGTGCGTCCGATGGCACTGAAGGAGTTCATCTGAACAGGTATCACAGACACCAATACATTTCACAGCAGGGCCTCCGGGGGGAGCTAAGGGTGCTATTCATTAGGCCACTCCCCACCATAGTGGGTAAACCGGGGGTCAGGCAGGAAGTTAGATCAGAAAGCTGACTGGATTGGACGAAGCAACACCTAGTGGCAGAGGGTGTTGTGGAGGAAGAGACAGTAGGGTCTCTGTCAGGGGTGGGATCCTGACAGAGGCTTGGCATTGGAAAGAACGTAACGGGTCCGCGCCAGCTCCGGGAAGCGGCGGGGACCAAGAAAGGACTAGAAGCGAGATAGATTGTGCTGAGTGAGAAACGAGATCAAGCAATAGGAGAATTCCAGTAGGGGTCGTGCTGTAAGACCGGAGCAACACCCTACTGAGGCGCACTACCGGTGGCCGGAACGCCGAGGGAGTATTATAACATTCAGCTTCAAGCAATACTCTAAACAGCGGCAGGACAGTCAGTCTAAGGCGGGCTGTCTAACACATATCACCTATGAAGTCTTGGGAGGCAATTGCGGGAGAGGGGCGTCTCTAGGGTCCCGGAAGAACTCCAGGCCTACCCGACAAACGGGTGCCGTTCTAACTGTAACATCAGGAAGGGACGGACGATTAGAAGAACATCATTTAACCCTTATCCGGCTGAATAGGTACAATTGTAACTATTCCGTTTTAAAATTGCAATAACTTTTTTTTGAAAAGACGTAGAGGGCTGAAATTTCGTGACATCTCTACATTTTTGGTCCAGAATATATTGGCCAAATTTCAATAAAATATCTCCACCGGCTTCCGAGATAAGGGGTCGAGATCTTTTTGCATCCATAACAAGCTGCATAGGTACAAATGTACCTCATATATTTTGAATGAAGATAATGCAAGGGAAAAAGCATAAATTTTTTTTTAATGATAATGCTATTTAACTATTATAAACAAGTAAAAAACTGTTCATTTACATTATAAAAGAAAATGTAAGAAACTTTTTTTTATTGATTTTCTTTGCAAGTAATGCATGTTGGCTTTGCTACAGAGTGTTCATCGCAAATGGGTTTCACACAAACCACACAAGACTTTCTAGTCTTGCGTTGTTTTCGCCTCAGGTCTCTGCAGACATAGCAACTACCAACAACAGGGGAGGGTCCACGACTACCATGAGGTATGTTGGGGCCAGCTGCTGGCTGCGATGCTACCACAATGCATCGTCCAAGCACCATTTCTACTGCACCTCGAAGAAAATGGTTTCTCATTATCATTTTGTTTGTACTACGATCTTCAATTGCAATCATACACAGCTGATTTGCGAGATCTTTCAGGAACTTTCTTCGTTGATCCTTTGCCCTGAAGCTTGGATTGTGTTCTCTGTAGATGATGTAGGATGCTAACCCACTGACATCAATCATATTGTAGAAAAATGCCAAAGTCCAACGTGATGTTCGTCGTTTCACAGTGTACTCTCCCAACATTTTATCCATAACATCAACGCCACCTTTTGTTATGTTGTAGTATTTTATTATCTCTGGCTTGGCTGCTAGTGTCTCTTCAACTTCTCCCGTCATGTGCATAGATGATAGAAGCACGACTGATTTGTTCTTCTTTGGTACATATGAACAGACTGTTGCATCATGATTGTAGGCAAAATTTGTCGAGTTTACAGGCCTTTCTTTGGCAGGCTGCATGTTGCTAGGTAGGAACCTTTTGTTTTTTCTTACTGTACCAACTAGTGTCATGTTCCAGGAGTTCAATACCTTAGCTAGTTCCATGGTTGTAAAGAAGTTATCGGTGGTGACATTTCTTCCAGAGCCTTTATACGAGCTCACTAGGTCCAATACTGTTCGTTCTCCAATGTTTACTTGTCGAGGACCATCAGTTGGTTTCCCAGTGTAGAGCTGACCTTGTAAAGGGTAGGCATTTGATGAGTCACAAGCCCAGAAAATCTTTATGCCATATTTAGCTGGTTTTGAAGGTATATACTGGGTAAATTTAGTATGACCTCTAAATGGAAATAATTGCTCGTCGACGGTGATACAATGATATGGCTTGTAGGCTCTCTCCAGATTACTGTTCAGCATTGTCCAGATGTCCCGTATTGGTGCAGCTTTATCTGTTTGCACACGTTCTGCATGTGTATTTTCGTTGTCAAACCTGATAAATCTGAGTATCATCTTGAAGCGGTCACGAGACATGGCTGCACGTATAAGAGGCAGAGCAGCAACATTCCACATTTCCTCCAGATTCTCTTTGTTGGCTCTGTGCACACCAGCAGCAATCAGTATGCCCAAAAATGCATGAAGTTCAGTTTCAGTAAATTGCTTGAATGTTTTTTGTGGTGGCCGTTTGGAAGAATCAGGAAAACGTTGTACCAGTTCGTTGTTGTAAGCATCACAAACTCTCTTGGCCTTTCGATTCGTTTCCCGTAATATGATGTCACACATCTCGGGAGTCATGATGGACTTGAATAGCTCTTTTGCTGTATATAGGTTGCTGATTGCTGCAGGGCCACCTCTTTGTCGTAGGACATTACGAGATTTTGTTTGTGCATTTGGCAGTGGATTACTGCACCATTGAGTTTCATCCTTAGCAGTCCAAATGTCGCCTGCACTTTGAGGCACAGAATCATCCTCAACACTTTCGTCTGATTCGTATTCATTTTCATGCTCTATGACCATTTCTTGTTCAATGTCTGAATCTTCTTCAGTAACATCCACTTGTGGTACATAGTTTTCATCATCAGATGCAACATATGGTTCATCCTCATGCTCAGAATCAGATTCTTCTAGCATTCGCATTATTTCGTCAGACGTAAATCTGTAAATATGAAAAAATGTAAAATAAATAATTTTCCGAAATACTACATTATTGGCTTTTCACAAAATTATACTAACCTGCAAACACGTTTTCTTGGATTATGGCGGAAACTAGATCCAGCATTACTATCACTCATGATGACTTGCTAGATGAATTTTGGCTTCGTATTTTGTGCTGAATATAAATAAAACATCGTAAAACAATATGTAGATACTAATTATTATCCATTTTTCGTATAAAAATTATACCTATAGTGATAAGTTTCATACAAAATATATGTAAGCCAAGTCCAGGCTGAAAGACAATTTGACTGTTCTGTCCCCACATAATGAGAATAAAGGTATAACTGGCTGTTAGATGCTGTGAGACTTTCCTACCTTCGTTTCCAAGAAATTGAAGACTTCACAAGCCTAGAAATGTGTGCTCACAGCAATGAGATGAACAGCAAAATGGCTAATGAGAGGAGGGAGGCAGGAAGACAAGTAGAAGCCACTCCCAGTTTGAATTAACTTAATTGACAGCAACATAAGTGACCAGTAACAACACTGAACAATAGATATCAGCATAACATTTGTAGCTGAATGAACTTTAGTTTCTGAAACCAAGTAAAGTCTTCCCACAGTGGAGGTATATGTGAAGGTACAATTGTACCTATGCAGCCTGTTAAGGTTGTAAAATTATGCAGCCTGACAAGGGTTAATCGAGTTGTGAGGGAACTTAAGAAACAGACACAACAGTTGTGGGGTACTTTCCGTAAGCACAGCAGGGAAGGACTACAACACATAGCGCTAAGAAGGCACCGATTTCCACCTGTGAAGTGAACTCTGGAGGTGCCATTGGACCGGCCGGACTTGCGCAGCCTGGTGAACCGTATTCTGGACTGAGGACTCAGAGATCTCCAGTAAAGAGGTAAAGAGACTGCAACCTGGTGTCCTCGTTATTTACCGCGACCTGCACCCCACAACTGCACCACCAACATCTACACCTATCATTCACTGTGCGCCCCACGGCAGGGTCACGGACCGGGGTCTAGCCGCCGTGACAACCCCCAGAAGCAGAGACTCGTAGGCCTGGTACCGGGTACCCCTCGGCCCTGCGACAGTGGGGGCGCTGCAGACACATGGTCCGTGAAAACACGGAGACATGTGCATAGACCCATTCATTTGAATGGGTCTACGTGTGTCAGTGTCTCCGGTACGTGAGAAAACGGTCACTACACGTACCGAAGCCACTGACGTGTGAAACCGGCCTTAGAAGCATTTACAAGTTTTTCCAGCATTGAAATTTATACACATTAGCCATAACCCAGGAGTGTACCAATGATGGTGTATCAGTTCAATCATCCCTCCTTCTCAGATATGGATCATAACATGCAATATAGCCAGGAAAGTTGACAAAGACCTGGGATCCCCATCGGCATGTCTGCTTTAGGTGCCACAAACTAGTCTGAGGGGTAACACCCCCATTGCTACTAACTGTCCCAAATTCAGGGGGACTGTCCCAGCACATCAAGAGTTTGTCACAACTTCTAATACTCACCTCTCCCCATATCTCCTCCTCCTTTGGGGTGGGGCCAGCATTTCTCTGCACTTACATAAATTAAATACATCATTCCATTTTATGAGCCCAAAGTGATAAAAAGGATATTTTGGTAATCTTGAGTTGTATTGAAGGCAGTCAATGCAAAAGCAAATTATACAGGTGCATAGAGATACAGCTGTACATAGCAGTGCATCAGTGTGTCCCTGTTTTCTAGAGATGAAGATGAAGTAAAATGTAATTTTCTCATTTTTGTGAATCTCCACGGGACACGAAACCACCACCTACAACATTGCAGGCCAAACATAGCTCAGAGTTTAGCTCAAATGGGGGGGGGGGGGACATTAAATTGGGCATCTAACCAGGTAACCCTGATTACAACTACAGTGGCACACTAATTGTGGGTAGAGGGGAACCTCAGCAGATGATGAATGTACTGATAAACAAAATTACTCCCTATATAAAGACCAACACTGACATTTCGGTCATATGGTGACATACAGTGGTAGAAGATACCAGTGATCACAGTACAGTTATAGATGATGACTTGACTTATAGCTGACATTCTCTCTTATGGAGTTTTTCACTTTTCCAGTCTTTTCCGTTTGGCCCAGACTGACATGGCAATTTCTTCCTGCCAAGACTCGTCTGCAGAGAGTACAACAAAGATACATTTGACTTCTATAATTTTTCAGCAGCTTCTCCATGTATTCCCAATCTGCACAAACTATTCAACTCAATGTTAAACCGCTGATACCGTATGTGTCCTTGTTACTGCACCTGCACCTGCTGTTTGGCACAATAACAGTGTTTCCCTTAGGCTAGTTTCACACTAGCATTCAGCAGGGCTGCGGACGGTAGCCTTCCTCCGTTAAGCCTCGCCCAGTGCTGTGCCTCTTCCTTCAGCTCCGCTTCCATTTGCATGCGCCCTGCGTACCCCATCTTTAACATTGGGTACACAGGCGATGCAGATGTATGCGGATGCCTCCGCATGCGTCGTTTTGATGCTGCGCTGAACTGCGTCGAACGCAACATGTTGCATTTTGTTGCGGTCGGCGCAGCTTCAAAGATGCATGCGGAGGCATGGCCTGCATACCCAATGTTAAAGATACGGTGCGCAGGACGCATGCAGACGTAGGCGGAGCTGAAGGAAGAGGTGTGGTACTGGGCGGGGCTTAACGGAGGAAGAAGGCTGCCGTCCGCAGCCCTGCCGAACGCAAGTGTGAAGCTAGCCTTAGTGCCCCACATAAAAATCCCCACTGCTGTGCCCCCACATAGTAATACCCACCACTGTGGCCCTTACAAAGTAAAATGCCTCCCTTGTGCCCTCTAGATGGTAAAATTGCACCCCAAAAATATTAACATTGTCCCCAAGAAAATATTAATGCCCTGTACAAGTACCCAGCTACACAGTGTCCACATTTTGCCCTTAGAAATTAATAATGTCCCATGTGCACCTTTGATGGTCACAATACCGTATAATTATATCAATACTTCTTAAATCCCCACTTAACATTTAATAATGTTTTGTGAGTCTCCCCATGTACATCTCCCCTATACATGGTACGTTGGGCCCACAGCTCCCCTATACACAGTATGATGTGCTCACTGCTCCATCAAAACACAGTATAATGGTCACCACAATAGCCCCCACACTATATGAGGCCCCAACAAAGTAGTCCCCAAACTGTACATGTGCTCCCACGTTGTATAATGGCCCCATCGATGGATCCTTTGCCGTATAATGGCTCCACATTAGCTCTCATTCTATGTAATGACCCACATTAGCTCCCACACTGTATAATGGTCCAACATTAGCTCCCATGCTTTATAATTGTCCCACATTAGCTCACACGCTGTATAATGCCCGCATATTAGCTCCCATGTGGTATAAAGGATCCACATTAGCTCCTACACTGTAATTGGCCCACTGTAGCTCCCATTCTGTATAATGGCCCCACATTAGCTTCAGCTTCCTCGCTGTATAATAGCCTCATATTAGCTTCCACTCCTTATAATGGTCCCAAAATTAGCTCCCATGCTATATAATGGATCCACATTAGCTCCTGCAATGGATAATGGCCCCACATTAGCTCCCATGCTGTATAATGGCCCCAATATTAGCTCCCCAGCAGTATAAAGGCTCCACATTAGCTCCCTTGCTGTATAATGGCGCCAACATTAGCTCCCACGCTGTATAATAGCCCCTTAATTTCTCCCATACTGTGTAATGGCCCCACATTAGCTCCCACTCTGTATAATGGTCCCACATTGGCATCTACGCTGTATAATGGACCCACATTGGCTCCCACACTGTATAATGCCCCCACGCTGCATAATGGCCCCAACATTGGCTCTCACATTGTATAATGGTTTCACATTAGCTCCAACTCTGTACAATGTCCCCACATTGGCTCCCATGCTGTATATCGGACCCACATTGACCTCCACTCTGTATAATGGCCGCCCCTACATTTGTTTGAATCTGTATAATGCCCCCAATGCTGTATAATGGCACATTAGCTCCCTCCCTGTATAATGGCCCCTGTATTAGATCCCATGCTGTATAATGGTCCCACATTGGCTTCTGTAAAATGGCCCCTACATGATCTCTGACTGCATAGTGGCCCCCACGCTGTGTAATGTCCCCAACATAAGCTCCCACATTGCATAATGGCCCCCACATTAGCTCCCATCTTTTCTGATGGTCCCTTCTGTAGTTCCTATAATACATGACAGCCTAGGCACTGACTTAAAGGTGGCAAGTGACTATACATACACTATACATGCATATATTTAATTCACATGTGTACACATATATACTTCCTACCTGAACTCACATGGACCAATAAGAAAGTATCTTAAGTGCCAGATATATTCCTAAGTCAACTATGGATTAGTTGACAAAAGCATAAAAAAAAGACGACGTTTAGGCCACATATGGCCTTTATACTGCTCCAATTTATGGCTTTTTGTGACCTAAACGTCATGTTGTTTTAGGAATATATCTGGCGCCTTGGATACTTGCTGGATAGCACAGCTTTGTATAATGTGTAGCAGCGTACATAGGAATTATTCTGCCGGGCCTCCACTGATCTGATATTGATGGATAGGTCATTATTACATGCCCAGACATATCCTTTAACAAAAAACAGTAGAGTGGTGAAGCCACGTGCTGGTGAGAATAGTCAGAGGTTTGACACACGGTGCCATATACGAGAGTGAAAGCAAATGTGAGCGCCCTCTACTGACCGATTATAGACATTTTCTTAGTAGATTTATATGATGTGGTCTGCGCACCCTCTGCTGGTTACTGTTAGTCCTGTTGGCTACTTGTCATCTCAGCTTATGTGTGCACGCAATCTGGTGGTGGGCGATAGGAAAGCCTCTTCATTTATTCCTTTCAGGGCAAATCATGACGTATCCACCATTAAATCTGCAAATGCTACACGTGGAAGTTTGTTGCACATCTCAGCCTAAGGGTATGTGCACACTTTGCAGATTTGCCTGTGGAATTTTCTGTGCAGATTCTTTCCTCTCTTGCCAGAAAACGCAAGTGCGGATTTGATGCGTTAATTGATGCGTTTTTTTAATGCGGATTTGTATGAGTTTTTGAAAGCTAAATAAAGATCTATTATTGAACAAAAAAAAAAAAGAATTGTGACCCTCGACTCAATGTTGACCCACAAGCTGTTTGCCAAGGAAAAATGGGCAAGAATTTCAGTCTCTCAATGTACAAAACTGATAGACATACCCCAAGCGACTTGCAGCTGTAATCGCAGCAAAAGGTGGCGCAACAAAGTATTAAGTTAAAGGGGACGAATAATATTGCACGCCCCACTTTTCAGTTTTTGAATTTCCACAAAAATTTAAAATAACCAATACATTTCATTCAACTTCACAATTGTGTTCCACTTGTTGTTGATTCTTCACCAACAATTTACATTTGGTATCTTTATGTTTGAAGCATGATATGTGGGAAAAGGTTGAAAAGTTACAGGCAGCCGAATACTTTCGCAAGGCACTGTATATATAGATTGGGCTCCCGAGCAATTTTCAAGTCCAGATTGGGAAAGCCAGCAACTGGGGGCCGATGTTTATAGCCTGGGAAGGGGTTAATACCCATGCATCTTCCCAGGCTATGAATATCAGCCAGCAGCTGTATATTTAGCCTTTACTGGCTATTAAAATAGGGGGACCCCCAAAAGAAATTCACACAGGGTCCCCTATAATTAATAGCCAGAAAGGCTATGCAGACAGCTGCAGGCTGATATTCATAGCCTAGAGAGGGGCCATGGATATTGCCACTGCCCGGCTACAAATACCAGCTCCCAGCCGCCCCAGAAATGGCACATCTGTAAGGCTACTTTCACACTAGCGTTAACTGCAATACGTCGCAAATGCGTCGTTTTGCCGAAAATACGCATCCAGCAAAAGTTCTTGCTGGATACGTTTTTTCGTCATAGACTAACATTAGCGACGCATTTGCGACGCATTGCCAAACGTCGAGTCCGTTTTGCGACGCTTGGGCGTGTGGTAGCGGACCGTCGGGAGAAAAAAACGTTACATGTAACGTTTTTTGCTCCCGACGGTCCGCTTTTTCCGACCGCGCATGCACGGCCGGAACTCCGCCCCCACCTCCCCGCACCTCACAATGGGGCAGCGGATGCGTGGGAAAAATGCATCCGCTGCCCCCGTTGTGCGGCGGAGACCACGCTAGCGTCGGGAACGGCGGCCCGACGCACAGCGACGGGTTGTTCCCGACGCTATTGTGAAAGTAGCCTAAGATGTGCCAATTCTGGCACTTAACCTCTCTCTTCTCACTGCCCTGTAGAGGTGGCATATGGGGTAATAAGGGGTTAATGTAACCTTGCTATTGTAAGGTGACATTAAGCCCGGTTAGTAATGGAGAGACGTCAATAAGACACCTATCCGTTACTAATCCTATAGTAGTGAAAGAGTTAAAAAAAAAAAAAAAAGACAGCCAGAAAAAAATATTTTAATATTCTTAATTTCAAACACCATTGATTACCTGCAAAAAATAAAAAAAAAATAAACCAACCGTATACTCACTGGTCCGACGCAGTCCAGTTAATAACGAGTGTCCCACGACAATCTCCCCTATAGAACAGTGACATCGGGTGATGTCACTGCTCTATAGGCCTCGAGGGACACACAGACAGGAGACAATGGCTCCTGCAGTGCATCACTGAAGAGGTTACCCGAGTTCATTCTCCCGCTTTATGGTAATGCTGTGTGGGAATTTTCTCACACAGCGTTGCCGGTCTGAGAATGAACTTAAGTGACCTCTCTCCCGGCAGCGGGATATACATCGCTGAGGATTACCCCCGCTGTCTGTTCATCGCGGGGCCCCTGCAGAGCGCTGACATTGGCCAATATCACTGTTCTACAAGGGAGATCGTCGTGGGACACTCGTTATTAACTGGACTACAGTGGAAAGATAAGTAAAGGTTGGTTTATTACCCTATGTTATTTTTATTACAGGAGAATAAAGCTGCTTCGGGGACTAGGTGTTTGGTAAGCATGTACTCTATATTATATGTTCTGTATGTTTTGTTTTTTTTTACTATTGAACACAGCCATTGTCTGATGGGACTACTTTCCCATCATCGGCAATGTCATCACTGTGAGCATTCATTGCCGGATGGGAGCAGTAATCCCACCAAACAATGGCTGCTTACACACACCCACACACACAGAGTCACACACACACACACACACACACACACACACAGGGTTACACACAGACACAGATTCACGAAGACACACACACACACACACACACACACACACACACACACACACACACGCACACGCACACGCACACGCACGCACGCACGCACGCACATAGTCACTGCCCACACTCCACCCACACTCTTCCCAGAGTGGCAGATCTTTTTTAACATCTGCAGTTTTGCTGCGGATGTGCCTGACACAATGGAAGTCAATGTGTGCAGAACGCTGCAGATCCGCAAAAAGAATTGACTTGGTCCTTTTTTGAATCTGCTGCGTTTTCCGTGAGGATTTTTCCGCACCATTAGCACAGCATTTTTTTCCCATTGATTTACATTGTACTGTAAATCACTTGCGGTTCTGCAGCAGTTCTGAGCGGAAAAAATGCTGCGGATCCGCAGGAAATCTGCAACGTGTGCAAATACCCTTATAGATTGCAAAGGGTGAAATCTGCAGAAAACTTACAAGGGTTACAAAATCCACAGACACCCCTGGTCAATTCTCATGCAGAATGTAGAAAATTGCAATCAGTGCAGAGAAAGTCGATGGCTTGCCCCGGAGAGGCTACTTACCCCTATGTCTCCTCTAGCAAATTTTACAATAGGGTTTATGATTTCCACTAGGTATCTTTTTCTCTTTTTAGTCATCAACCAACCCAAAATTCATGAAGCTGCTACTTAATGTAACATGATTCTTCACACCATGTAGGATGTTTTTCCAGTGGCGGACACGGACTGAAGAAGGCCCCTATGCAAGAACATTATAAAGGCTCTTTCCAGTCCAACAACTTATCATAATGCACAATTCCACCTGCTTTAGGGGTGGCAGTGGCCCCTTACCTCTCGGGCCCCTGTGTGTTTTTGCTGCTGCAGAGTTAAGTGGTGGCTCATTACAGCCTACGCTTGGCATTACACATGGTGGTCTTGGGACTATGGTGCAGTTGTACAACCATAAATGCCTGATTCATGAAGCTCCCACACTGCACAGATCTTATAATGATGTCACTGACAAAGACCGTTGGGACTAGAAGTACCAGCCTGACTGCAGGTTGTATGGTTGAGTATCATAGAGAACTATGATGCCATTAGACAGGTTTCACAAGCCCATGAAACAAGGATCCTACTCGGATGGTAAGACCCGGCTCAAATACCTGGTCTCCTAGCCTGAGCTAATTGCCGTGCCTATACAACGCAGATAGTTCAGGTCGGAAGAGTCAGATCTTCTGCTCTGAGCACAGTCCATGTTTAACAACACGCAATATTAGCCAATCAGGCCAGGACATGCAGCGTAATAATGGTACGTTCATGCGAGTGGTCTGATTTTCATCCAGAAATCAAAACCATAGGGTTTTCCACTTGTATGCCATCCATTATACATCAGCTACTACTGACACATGGAATATATGTCCTGGATGAGGAAGTCATAAATAGTATAGACACTGTATGGCAGGTTTATTTAGGCACTGTATTTCATTAAAACAGGAGTGGTTTTGAGAGCGAAAAAGTTGCCACACATGCTTCATTTTCACATACAGAAGTAACCCCATTTTTTTTCTATACTCGGATGCTAGGACATGGGTAGCACTTCCATTACTTTCCTGTCTTAATTTTCGTGAATGAAGCCCAATGCAGTCATTTTTTTAGTTACACAGTTTTTAAAGACTAGCATTTCCACAAGTACCCAATATAAAAGGTGCATAAAGTCAATGTCCATTTTCTATTTTGGGTTTGGAAGTCGGCTTTGGAGAATTAATATTCACAAATTACATTCACATATTTCAATAAGACCGCAGCATCTGGGAGTACAAGCGATGCGATATTTCAGTAGTATCAACCTGGCTTTCACGTTATTGAGACATAGTAGAGAACATTCACAAAACTAAAATTTTAGATTTGGGAATTTGGATCGGATTTTGTATTTCGAATATTTAAAAAAATAGAACTGACAAAATACTGCAACATTTGAGTTATTAATTTACAAAGGGTATTTAGGTCACAGCCAACCGGTCCTTTCATACGCACCCCAAAGTCATGGAAAGGATAAAGTTGCCTTCAAAGGAAACCTTTCAGCTGGGTCTTAGACCCCAAAGTAACGTCATCACACTAAAGGCCCTGTAATGATTGCTACCATACATTTACATTACAAACCTGTGGCTCCGTTGTCTTGTAATCCAATGTCGAATTCTTTTGCAAATGAGCTCGTGAGTGTCGAGGCTTGACTTGCACTTATAGCTCTCCAGCCCTTTTCTCCTCTTGGCGCCGGCCAGTGATTGACAAGTCACTCTTTTCTGTGACTTGCTTTCCCTACATCTTGCTCGGGGGCTGTAATTCTGGGGGGTAACACATGCAAGGTAACACCCGGATGACGTTGCGAGAGAGTTGGAATACCCATATGCGCAAGTGCCGCCCCCAGGAGTGATGGCGCCTGCACAAAATGCCTGGCTTGCAAGCAACTGACAAAGACTGACTTATTATGCAGGCACCAGAAGAGGCGGAGGTCGGCGAAACCAGACAGCTTTGTGAGCTCATTTGCCTAAGAATTCGCCAATGGTACAAGACAACGGTGACATGGATCTTTTAAGTATGGAAGTAATCATCATTACAGGTACTTTACTGTTATGACATCACTTTGGGTTCTATCAAGCTGCCGACATGGTCCATTTAACACTTTCATGTAATACAATTCATTGAGAGTCACAATCTCGTGTTATTTAGGTCAAACTCCGACATGGTCCAAGTACGCATCATCATTTCCAAACTAAGCTGAGGCTGTTGAGTTCAGATCAGAAGAACCGCGGTCAGTCATGAAATAAGTGGCCCGTACTTGGGCCATGATATATGGAAGCATGAATTCTGCCTTATTCATACAGCTAGGGCCCAGATCTTATACGTTGAATAGCGTTTTCCTACATTGTACCCCTCAGATTCACAGATGACAGGTGCGGTTTGGATCCCCAGACCTCCATATATCATTCTCGTCACTAAGCAGCCTATGCATGAACGTACATATTCCACAGCAGCATTTGGGCTCTCAAGAAAGTTAGCTGGTCACTACACCATCACTTGTGTACCGATGCATGAACAGAATTCTTTTGTCCAGTGGTTTAAGCAATCAGAAGGGGTCTGAAAATCCCTAGTGCATCCGAGGGGCTGCAATATTTAGACCTTTTTTTCTTTAAAGGTTTTAAATTTTTCTGAAACGTGTTGTGTTTCAGTAGTGAAAGGAAAATGAGAAGAGGTAGGAAATGTGTTGACAAAAGAAAAATCTACATATCTGTTTCAAAATATACACTCGTATATATTTCTCTATATTTTATATGTACAAAGCTATAGATTCTCAGGAGCTTGAACCATCCACCACATCAAACCAGACACAATTGGACTTGTCACAGGGATGAGATGACAAGACTGGTCTGGTGCAGGCTAGTTCTGAAATGTGGCACAATCTCATCCCAGGTTTTCTGGCCAATGCCCAGTTCCTCCAGCGCCACTATGGTACATTCGAGGTTGAGGTCACATCCAGAGATCTTATATAGTAACAAGAGATTTGTGAAGAGAGTTCTTGGCAGTAGAACAGTAATAGAAAAAGTGCATTGCTGGAGCGAAGTTCTGTAAGACTCCATAGGGTCAGACACTTGTTGAGCGTGAGAAGATGAACGTCACCCATCAATATCCCAGCTGAAGAGGTGATGTTTAACCAACATGTCTTGTACCCCTTCCTTCAATGGCTTTTTCTCCTTGTCCTGCAATATGGTAAATATGAGAAATTGAATGAGTATTACAATTTTATTAGGTTCTAGGGATGATTAAATCTTTTGTGCAGTGTAGCAGAAAGGGAAAAAGTGGGGAATGTGCTCTGGAAGCCGTGCTCTAGATAACTGCGTTATTTTATGCAGAGACGAGTCCTGGCTGAAAGGAGTGATGGCGGTATGGGCTGGATTAAAAAAGCAAAGATGAAGGACTTCAGCTAGAGACGTCACTGGCGAGTCAGTGTGTTACCTGTACACTGACACTATACACTGTATACTGAGCTCCTGTGTATAATTTCACTGGTGATCACTTTATTACCTGTACACTATACGCAGAGCTCCGATGTATAATGTCACTGGGGACCACTGCATTACCTGTACACCGACACTACGTACAGAGCTTCGGTGTATAATGTCACTAGTGATCACTATTACCTGTTCACTATATACAGAGCTCCTGTGTATAATGTCACTGGTGATCCCTGTATTACCTGTACACTGACACTATACACAGAGCTTCGGTGTATAATGTCACCAGTGATCACTATTACCTGTTCACTATATACAGAGCTCCTGTGTATAATGTCACTAGTGATCACTGTATTACCTGTACACTACAGAGCTCCTGTGTATAATGTCACTGGTGATCCCTGTATTACCTGTTCACTGACACTATATACAGAGCTCCTGGGTATAATGGCACCGGTGATCACTGTAGTATCTGTACACAGATACTGCATACTAAGTACAGATATCCAATGTATAATGGCACTTATGGTGATTGTATTTTTCTAATTAATCATCAGTATTGTACTATTCAGTCACAATGTGGTGGTAATATTTTGTCCGGCCATGGTGTGGTGGTATTTGCTCCTTGTATGTGCTATTATTTGGTCACTATGTGCTGGTAATATGTGGCCTGGTCATGGTGTGGTGGTATTTGTTCCTTGTATGTGCTATTATTCGGTCACTGTGTGGTGGTAATATGTGGTCTGGTCATGTTGTGTTGGTATTTGTTCCTTGTATGTAGTTGGTCACCATGTGGACGTGGTGCGGTGGTATTTGTCCCTTGTATGTGATATTGTGTATATGTGATCTGGACATGGTGTGGCGGTATCTGTTCTTTGTAGATGGTATTATAGGTCACTATATGGTGATAATCTGCTGTATGGTCATGGTATTGTGGTATTTGTCCCTTGTATGTGGTGTTATTGGTCATTTTAAAAATTGAAAAATAAATAAAAATATATCTAAATTGTATTGCATATTTTAACAAATGTTTAATAGTGTAGAGTAGGGCCCGGCCAAAAGAGTCTACCTTGTTGTCGTGGCAGATTAGAAAAATATTTTGGCCAAAACAAAATCTGCTGGCTATGTGTTTGATCTGGTGATGGGAACTGTTAATGTGTGTTTGGTGAGAAGTGGACTTTTTCCAAGAGAGAGCGGTGGGACTGTGGACAGTTTGAGGGGTGAAGGCGGGGCTGGGGTGGAGCTTGGGCGGAGTCTCAAGAGGGCCCCGAACATTTTGCCAGCATGGGGCCCCAAAATTCCAAGTGGCAGCCCTGCTGCCGAGAGACTTTTATTGGGTAACTATCTTACAATACAGTAGCGACTGTTGTGATTGGGTGGCTCAGGGAGCCAAAAAAACCTTGTAGAGATGTTTCTTTTCTTTGAAACGTGGCCCCGCACTTATGATTTATTCGCTCTTGCAGGGTAATTTTTAGAATGAGATTAGTAATGTTCGCAGACTATGGTCATTCCCCTGAAAAAGCCTAGAAGATTTACCTCTTTTTTCACAGGTAATTCCCAGTCTGGGGACAAACTGAAGGCAAACTTTGAAAGGACCCTGCAAAAATAAGAAAAAAGGTTTGTTTTTTTTTCCCCAATAAGAAAGCACCTAATAGAGAACACAGCCTGTACCAGAAAATACCCATACCAACCCCCTCTTCCCTTTACAAAGTTAGGGTTAAAGGGAATCTGTCAGTAGGATCTACCCCCCTCAGTCATCTATATGGGCAGGTAGGTCATAGGAAGCTGAAAAAACGGATACCTTGATATCTGCGATCTGATGTATTTTGCCAGGGAAATTCATGTTTATCTTAATATCTAATTGACCTGTTAAGATCTATGGGCCGGACATAGATCTCCCTAAGAATCTGCATCCAGATATTATTTAACATGAAAGGGGGGTATTAACAGTGTGAGACATGTAATGACCGACCCTTTATCTCCATATCTGACACCAAAGTAACGCCCTTTACAATAATCTCTGGAGGCAGATTCTCAGGAAGTTCTATGTCCGGCCCATAGATCTTAACAGCTCATTTACATATTAAGAAAAACATGGACAACTCTAGAATAAGACATGAAATTGCAGATATCAATTTATTCAATCTTCTAAGACCTATATGCCGCCCATATAGATGTCATAGGAGGGTAGATCCCATTACTGAGATAGGAGATGACAGCTGGTGCACTGAACGTTCTATGGAGAAAGGAGGAGCAGGAGGAGAAGATGGAAGCAGACACAGACATTCTGTGGCAAGTTCTTCTTTAGCGACAGTTACATTTCTCCATGGAACTTTCTGAGCACCAACTGTCACCTCCTATCTATGGAAATGGAAATATCTAAACTCACTGAAGACAGATTTTACCCGAGAACAGAAAATTTTGAGAATGAATGATCAGTACAAAAAGTGAAAAAAGCAGATTACGCAGATAAGATATATTACAAAGTTGCTTATTTTAATGTATATTATTGATTTATGAAAGAAATGTAAATGGAGATTACTCTTTGAAGGATCTTCATCCATTACAAAGCATATAAACTAGAAAAAGGAGGACACAATCCATCAATTTTCATGCGCATTAATTTTCCCTGGAGGTGTCCGTCAGCTCCAGGGTAATTGAACACTGGCTACAGGATTCCCCTATAGGTTACAGCGGATCACTGAGGATCAGTTTACCAATAGGGCAGCCTGCTAATAAAATAGATGTCCGTTTAAACAGTAAACAGCCCTGCTCTCACCTTAGTTCACACTTTATTTGGACCCAACCTGGGCTCCTCAGGAAAGACCACGGCTGGTACCACTTCTCAACCGTCTGCAGGCTGGAGCAGAGCACTTCAAGCCATAAATGGATGACCTGCTCACTGTGATCAACAAACAGTATGAAGCAAAAAAAAATAAAAAATGAAAATGCTATTACAGTTTTTTTTTTCTTTTTTAAAGCCAATACTGAATAAAACTTGCAAATATGAGTATTTAGCTACCGATATTTACAATGGTGGTAATCTGGCTGACTTACTTGAGGCCAATGCAAATAAGTGAACGGAGCTTGACGTCCATCTGTGTGTGAGCAGCATCATGGCTTACATTCACAGACTGTACTCCCTGGGGGCAAAAAGCTCACTTTTATTTTCTATGTTAGAAACGGTTATGTAGAAATAATTTAACCCCTTAGTGACGGGGCCAAATTTTTGAAGTCTGACCAGTGTCACTTTATGTGGTAATAACTCTGCAACGCTTCAACAAATCCCAGTGATTTTGAGACTGTTTTTTCGTGATGCATTATACTTTATGATAATGGTAAATTTAGGTCAATATGTTTTGTGTTTATTTATAAAAAATATCAAAAATTTGAGAAAAATGTTAAAAAATTAGCAATTTCCTAATTTGAATGATTATCTCTTTAATCCAGATGGTCATACCACAGCAAACCATTAATAAATAACATTTCCCACATGTTTGCTTTACATCAGCACCATTTGTAAAATGTTATTTTATTTTGTTAGCATTTTAGGAGGTTTAAAAATGTAGCAGTAATTTTTAATTTTTTCAAGGAAATTTACAAAATTTATTTTTTTTAGGGACTTATCCATGTTTGAAGTGACTTTAGGGGTCCCGTATATTGGGAAACCCCCAAATGTGATACCATTTTAAAAACAGCACCCCTAGACATATTGAAAACTGCTGTCAGGTAGTTTATTAACCCTTCAGGTGCTTTACAGGAATTAATGCAAAGTGGTATGACAGAAATGAAAATGTGTATTTTTACCACCTAAATGCCTCTAACTTCTGAACAGGTTACTACAGCTGTCAGACTGTAAGGCCGCTATTTGGTCGTGAATTGCCATCGCAAACATCAGGACCACAAAATAATGATCTGAGGGCACCAGTTGGGATAAAGAGGAAGCCCCCACACTCTGTTAACTATTTATAATGATGTAGTCACTACTGACAGCAGCATCTAAGGGGTTAAACAGATTTGGATGGTGCAAATACTGATCGTGGCTGATACAGCAAGTTGTCAGCTATAGTGTACAGCCGACAGCTGCGGGATTGTCACCTGTATGGGTGTGCTATTCTCTTATATCTCAGGTCAGTTAAAAGACGTATTGGCTGTCATTAAGGGGTTAAAAAGATATATAGGTAAACTATAAAAAAAAAAAAATAATAAATGACAACATGCACATTTCCCATCTTTGCAAGGTTTCTGAATGCTGTGACCCAGCGAACATGCCCAATGTTGTTAGAATACTTATATTGATTGGTGTTGTATAAAACCAACAGAAACCACACAGTATGCTCACAACCAGTACAACGGTATGTCATACAAATGTACAGCATCCATTTGTTGCAGAAAAAGAAAAAATAAATATCATGCACATACATTATTGTGTTGGCTGCCTGGAAAGAAAGTCTATGTCACAAATTCCCACTCCTTATAATTCACCGCTCTTATATTTCCAAGACTTTCTGGTGACAGGACATCATGTCTTGTCCCTTTAATAACATTATACCAATGACCTTGAAGTAGTAAAAATCACTTACCCTGTACAATAGCTCTTCTGGAGTTAACACTTTGCCATCTTCATCTAACCTGTAAAACAAACCACAGAAAATTAGGTTATTCCTATAATTGCATTTTTTTTTATTACAACGCACAGTATCTGCATGACTATTGTTAATATACAATACAAGCCCAACATAATTCTTGCTTTTGTATCCTTTTCATCACTATCTGCCACTCTGTGCATCCCACTACACATAGCTGTATAGGCAATCCTATTACCTGCTAAAACTACATTTCCAGCAGCACCTCGCTTCTACACAGTGCTGCAGGCCCTTCCCTCTGCTCTCCTGTGTATAACCCTATAAAGTCATTTTCGATTTTGATCGCTTTGCTCCATCTTTTACTTCTGACCTTGTGAAATCCGATATAATACTGATGTTCGGCTATAGATTATCAGACTTTTTAGATGAACAAATGTCAAATAAAGGAATTCTATTGTAATTTGACTCATACAGAAATCAAACAGTCAAGTACTCCAAAAGGGCATCATTGAAAAGGTCAACTCATTCTGCTAAAAACTAGCAATCACAGCTCCCAGAAGGGACAATTTTAACTACTGTGTCCTGAAGGCCAAAATTGGCTACTTTCTTATAAGGGTCTAATAGAGGAAAATATTGCAGTCTTGATCATATTACCTGTAGGTTTTGCAGAGAACAAGGCGTGAATATACTGAATCAAAGTCTCTCTCCACTTCCCGACTGGCAGCCTTCAGGAAAAGAATGATGAAGACACTAATAAACACCAATTAGTAATCCCAATGGTGTTAAAATAAAGAGGCTTAAAATGTACAAATACTTTATATAACTATGAAAAAGGACCTTATTATCAATAGGCAATCCTCAGGATAGGTCGGCAGGGGTGGATTGGATTGGTGCGGGGCCGACTTCCGCCAACCCCACCGATTAGCTGGTTGAAGGTACTGTGATGCACTGGAGGTGGCACTGCTTCATACATTGTGTACTAAATGATCTCTCCTATTCACTTCTCTGGGAGACAAATGATAAGCTCCCTTTACTATAGATGACCTGACAGCTGCCCTAGCCCCCCCCAAACCATCACCCTATATTGTACCCTTTCCCTACATTTTAATAAGCCCCTTTGTGTTGCTCTACAAATGCTATATAAAAGGTAAAATTATCTTTAAACCCTGCATTTGGGCTGTGCAATCTGTGAGTAACTATTTCAGGTAGGTGGGGGGCGTTGATTTCCCAAAAGTAATTCTCCCTCAAATCAAATTATCACTCGCTTGTGACGGTGATTGATATGATTTGCAAGAGTGACATCACCACCAACTCCTTGCACATCTCGCACATGCTCGCGACGTTCTGACTCCTTGGGAAGTTGGGTTTTTCCGGCTTCATCAGTGCACTACACATGTCCAAAATGGTGGCGGTGAAATCGGACACCCACCATCCACTCACTTACATAGCGTGAGCGCAGAGTTTCTACTTAATATTACATTTATTTACTGATCACCAAGCAACAAAAAGCAGCTTATTAGAATGTATGAAAAGGGTGCAATACACTAATGGTGGAGGTGTAGGGGGGGCTTGGGCAGCACTCAGCTTCCCTTTAAAATCCAAGAAAACCCTTTTAATGCACATCCATAGTGTAGATTAAGAAATGTACCTTGTAAGTCTGCGGTGAATATACAGTGGTGTTCAAAAGTCCTGCATAGGTATAGGATAAATTGATTTTTCAAGTTTTAAATGTTTTCTGTCGAATATCTTCGATGCTAATATGACATATTATATATGGTTTTGTTCAGAATACAATTTTGCATTCTCTTTCTGTAATATTTTTAGCTTTTGAAGTAGTTTTGCCTGATATTATTGCAACAATATGGGAATTGAAAGCACAACTAAATATTGTACAGCTTCAGATCCAAAATTAGCCAATCACAGATGAGGTTCTTGTGACCAATCATAACCTGGATATGGCAGCCAATCACATTACATCACATCTGCTGCTTTGTTTGTTTGTTTTATCTGTTGGTCTATCTAGCTGAATCATACTGTAGAGTTTTATGACGGGAGCCTTCAGATTTTTGTCAGCGGAGGATCGTGTGCGAGTTGTGGTGCTACATGAAGAGGGTTATACTGGCCCCCAGATCGCAAGGAAGGTCGGCTGTAATCAGAGTACAGTTGTAAGAATTTTGCAGAAACATAAGCAGCTTGGAATTACCCAGGACAGGCCCAGATCTGGTCGGCCCAGAAAGTCAACTAAAAGGGAGGATAGAGTACTGATAAGAACATCCCTTGCCAATCGAAAGCTCACCTCTCCTCAGCTTCTGCGAGAATGGCAAGAAAAGTGCAATATTGAGGTAGCAACATCAACTGTTAGGAAGAGATGTTTGGAAGCAGGATTGAGAGGGTGCAAGGCCCGAAAGAAGCCATTGATGACAGCCATACAAAGACAAAGGAAAAAACTGTGGGCATTGAAATATTTAAACTGGAGGAAGGAGGAGTGGGAAAAAGTGCTATTTAGTGATGAAAGCACTTTTTGCATTTTAGGAAATGATGGCAAGTCTTAATTGAGAAGGTTCCCACATGAAGAGTACAAGCCAGAGTGTTTGAGCTTCTCTGTGAAACATCCGATGAAAGTAATGGTCTGGGGCTGTATGGCAGCCAATGGTGTTGGAAGGCTTCATATTGTGGAGGGTATGGTTAATGCAAAAAAATACATAGACATCCTTAATAAGAAAATGCTTCCTTCTGCTCAACACCTCTTTTCAGGGGATTACATCTTCCAGGATGATAATGCTCCTTGTCACAGAGCTAAGACAGTAACGGAATGGAAAAAAAAAAAGAACAAGGTGGCTACTATTGACTGGCCAGCTCAGTCCCCGGACCTCAATCCAATTGAAAATTTGTGGCACAAGGTATCATTAGGGATATCTAGAAAACAGCCAAGGACCAAGAGTGAGTTGATTGAGGCTCTGATACAGGCCTGGAACCACATCATCACTCGTGAACATCTGCAGAAGCTTGTTCACTCAATGCCACAGAGATGCAAGCTGGTGCTCAAGAGCAAAAGCTGGCCAATAAAGTATTAGAAGCTAAAGATGCACTAAAGGCCCTTTTCAGGACTCTGAATTAAATAAAAAATAATAAATCTTAAAAAAGTTAAATTTAAGTCTGTGTGAACTTGCATTGGAAGTTAATGAACTTAGAAACCTGTTCACCATTCTACACACTGTACTGGTGTAGGTATGGTTATGCTGTAAAAAAATTATCAGAAATGCGCATACCATAACAATTTATACACTTGGGACATTCAAAAATGAGTATGGCATACAATGAGGGATTACAAAAACATATATGTCCCACCAGTTTCACTGTAGAGATGCAGAAGTATGAAACATATAGTTTTCTTCACGCCTATACAGGACTTTTGAACACCATTGTATATATGAAACACCATTTCCACATTGTACCATATTGCATTAAACTCTTATTTTAAAAAAACCTGTGACCAGGTCAAAAGTGGCCAGTCTTTCCCTTATTTTATTCCTGTTGCTTTCCTGAGTATTCATATAATTTTTAGATACGCCATACCATTCCAGAAATACAGGCCTTTTTATTTAGTGCGCCTTTCTATATTCTTTTCCAAGAAGGTGTGGCTCACAGGGGAGGAGTGTAGAGCATTCTAAAGACACGCCCCAGAGGATCCTGTGAGCTACACCGCCTTGGAAAGACCATAATAACTATCACTAAAGAAAAAGCGTCCATATCTTGGAACCCTATGGTGGATTTAAAAATAAAAAGGAATACTCAAGGGGGAAGAAGGAATAAATTAAATCAAAAACTGGACACTTTAGACTTGGTGAAAGGTCCTCTTTCAATGGCTACCAAATAACATATACAAGAAGATTAACATTAAACTTTGCATTGCAAATAATAATAATAATAATAATAAAAAGACTAACGAGTGCCCTGGCAGTGTTTCCTTCTTGTTAGTCATAACTGCAATATATGTACTACAGATTGTGTGAGAACCGCTTACCTCCTCAATAAAAAGCCAAGGATGACAGGGACCTCCTAACAGAGATGGTTTCTTCAGTCCATGCTCAAATATTGCCTTAATACCAGGACATAAAGTTCCTCGAACCAAGTCAGTGACCCCCTCTGTGACAGAGTCATCACCAGCAATAGAATACTGTGTCAGAACAAAAATATATATATAAGAAACAAATGACTCAGTGACCAGTTCATTCTACTAGGGGCGTAGTATTACTGCAGAGTGATATACTGTTAATTAACTTTAAAGGGAACCTGTCAGTAGATTTTGCTGCTATAAGATGCGGCCACGGCCTTTCAGGGCTTATCCACAGCATTCTATAATGCTGTAGATGTGACTCCAGACCTGCAAGATAAGAAAAATACGTTTTATTATACTCACTCGGGAGAACGGTCCAGTCTGATGGGTGTCACAGGTCTGGCGCCTCCCATCTTCTTGCGATGCCGCTCTCCTGCTTCTTCCTTGCTCCCCAGCATCGGCGCTCCTGCGCAGGCGTACTTCTCTGCCGTGATGAGGGCAGAGTTAAGTACTGCAGTGCACAGGTGATGAGAAAGGTCAGACAGGCCCAGCACCTGCGCACTGCAGTACTTTGCTCTATGCTCAACAGGGCAGAGAAGTACGCCTGCGCAGGAGTGCCGATGCTGGGGAGCGATGAAGAAGCAGGAGGGCGGCGTTGCAAGAAGATGGGAGGCGCCGGATGCAGACCTGCAACACCCATCGGACCGGACCGCCCTCCTGGGTGAGTATAATATAACTTATTTTTCTTATCTTGCAGGTCGGACCGGGGGCTTATCTGCAACATTATAGAATGCTGTGGATAAGCCCTGAAAGGTAGTGGCTGCATCTTATAGCGGCAAAATCTGCTGACAGGTTCCCTTTAAAACTTAAGCATCACAAAACATTTTAAAAACTACTACTAATGGATAACACTGCCGATAATGCTGTATAGGCAATGGCCATTCATCCAAAGGGGTGGCCTCATCTAAATGGTAGGATGACCATCTGATTACCTGGGTTGTGGCACCTCTTGTAAACAGCCATTTTTGGTGGAAATGTTCTATTACATGGCAGCTATTCAGATTAATGACCATCCACTTAATACAATGAGGTCTTACATTTGGCAAAATAGGAGCCCCTGTATAATAATAATAGATAAAGGCATAGGGGTTGTCGCTCCTAGTTATTTATTAACAAAGTCAGTATATTTTTGTAATTGAATGAATCTGATGTACCAAATTCAAAATTATTCCCATATAGTGTGAGTATCGCCTATAAAAATTTAGGCTGGTACCTGCTGCATGTGACAATCCGTTTAACCAGTTGATGACCGGGCCATTTACCCTTGTTCCTGACCAGGCACATTTTTGTTTTTTCCGTAGATGCGGTTTAAAAAAAAAAAAAAAAAAAACTATAAAAATGTTTCTCGTTTGGATAGTCAAGCAGTTTTTGCATCTTTTTTCATGATACATGAGGCGTCATTTTTTAGATGACTGTCATATTCTCTCTTTTTTTTTTTTACTGATATCGGTGGAGAAATAATGGAAACAAATTTTTTTTTCACATTTCTTAATGACCACAAAGAAGCATTAAAATACATTTAGAAATTTGTTCTCCATTATGTAACAAATTGTAGGATTTTTTTTAGTATTAATTAAAAAAATTTTTTACCTGTTATTTCTTAATTTATTTTTCATATTGTACCCATTGTAAGGTTATTAAAAAATCTTTTTAGGGGGCATTTAAATATTTTATTTTCATCTTATTTCCTTTGTAACTGGGGCCCCAGTTACAGTGGAAATGCAACCTCCTGGCTGAACAGCAGAGCTGAAATGGGTCTCTTCTGACACAGCAGCTCCTGCTCCCTCCCTATACACATGACAGGACTGCTGTGTATGTAGTAGGAAGCGCAGTCAGTGCTTCCTATTACTGTGCACATAGTGCTTGTTTTGTACTGTCTCTATGGGGGCTGTCAGGGACAGCCGGATCCCATCTCCGGCAGCTACATGAAGTGCAGAGACATTTTATAACATTACTGCAGAGTTGGAGCTGGTCCGCTTGGACATTTAAAGTACACTGCTCAAAAAAATAAAGGGAACACTTAAGCAACAGAATATAACTCCAAGTAAATCAAACTTCTGTGAAATCAAACTGTCCACTGAAGCAACACTGTTTGACAATCAGTTTCACATGCTGTTGTGCAAATGGAATAGAAAACAGATGGAAATTATTGGCAATTATCAAGACAGCCTCAATAAAGGAGTGGTTTTGCAGGTGGGGACCACAGACCACATCTCAGTACCAACGCTTTCTGGCTGATGTTTTGGTCACTTTTGAATGTTGGTTGTGCTTTCACACTCGTGGTAGCATGAGACGGACTCTACAACCCACACAAGTGGCTCAGGTAGTGCAGCTCATCCAGGATGGCACAACAATGCGAGCTGTGGCAAGGTTTTCTGTGTCTGTCAGCGTAATGTCCAGAGGCTGGAGGTGCTACCAGGAGACAGGCCAGTACACCACGAGACATGGAGGAGGCCGTAGTAGGGCAACAACCCAGCAGGAGGACCACTACCTCCGCCTTTGTGCAAGGAGGAACAGAAGGAGCACTGCCAGAGCCCTGCAAAATGACCTCCAGCAGGCCACAAATGTGCATGTGTCTGCACAAACGGTTAGAAACCGACTCCATGAGGATGGTCTGAGTGCCCGACGTCCACAGATGGGGGTTGTGCTCACAGCCCAACACCGTGCAGGAGGCTTGGCATTTGCCACAGAACACCAGGATCGGCAAATTGACCACTGGCGCCCTGTGCTCTTCACAGATGACAGCAGGTTCACACGGAGGACATGTGACAGACGTGACAGAGTCTGGAGATGCCTTGGAGAGCGATCTGCTGCCAGCAACATCCTTCAGCATGACCGGTTTGGCAGTGGGTCAGTAATGGTGTGGGGTAGCATTTCTTTGGAGGGCCACACAGTCCTCCATGTGCTCGCCAGAGGTAGCCTGACTGCCATTAAGTACCAAGATGAGATCCTTAGACTCATTGTGAGACCATATGCTGGCGCGGTTGACCCTGGGTTCCTCCTAATGCAGGACAATGCCAGACCTCATGTGGCTGGAGTGTCAGCAGTTCCTGCAAGATGAAGGCATTAAAGCTATGGACTGGCCTGCCCTTTCCCCAGACCTGAATCCGATTGAACACATCTGGGACATCATGTCTTGCTTAATCCATCAATGTCACGTTGCACCACAGACTGTCCAGGAGTTGGCAAATGCTTTAGTCCAGGTCTGGGAGGAGATCCCTCAGGAGACCATCCGCCGCCACATCAGGAGCATGCCCAGGCGTAGTACAGTAGAGAGGTCATATAGGCACGTGGAGGCCACACACAATACTGAGCATCTTTTCCTTGTCATGAGGCATTTCCACTTAAGTTGGATCAGCCAGTAATTTGATTTTCCACTTTGATTTTGAGTATCATTCCAAATCCAGACCTCCATGGGATATTCATTTTGATTTACATTGATAATTGTTATGTTTTATTGTTCTGAACATATTCCACTATGCAATGAATAAAAATTTGCAACTGGAATATTTCATTCAGAGATATCTAGGATATGGTATTTTAGTGTTCCCTTTATTTTTTTTGAGCTGTGTATATGGGTGGTCCGGAAGCCATTAAGATGTTATGTTACAAGCAGTACAATATGACTAAACTCTATCCTGTCCATCTATATTATTTTTTTATACATACATTCATTTTTTACTCCATTCTAGCTGCTATCAGGATGCAGTGCACTAACCTCTTTACTCCTTTCGTCAAGAATCTCCACAAACTTTGCCGGGAACCAGCCTAAAAGATTTTGTTAATAAAAAAAAACAAACAAAAAACACACAGGTAAGATGATGAACATTATAAATCAGAAAGTCATTATTTGCTTTGACGCTTACCTCGGAGTCCATTTAATTCTCCAACCCAACAGTGTTCATCTTTCTGGGAAATTATCTAAAATAATAATCAAAATAATGCAATCACTGACTTTATTCTTGTTACTTGTAAACCCCCTATACATGTGCCCCTTCATCTGCCCAATTGTTATACCGTGATGATGTCATTCTTGCGAAAGCCAAGCTCGTCATCATCGTGACGCTCGAAGTCTAGGAGAGCCTTTGCTCTACGGCGCCTGCTTCGTGAGCACGACACGTAATTCTCGTGGTCCCTCTGGTGGCTCTCCATGCTGTAATCAGGTGTCAGGTCCTAAAATGATAGGGGCCGATTAGTGATGATGCTGTGATGATGATGACATGTACATCTGACATTCATGGTGCATTATATTCTGTTCTTTCTACCATATTTGTATAGTAGTAGTAATGAGTCTCAGCAACAGCGGGGGTCCCACAGGTTATCATACGACCAGAACTTGTCTAATTCATGGATCTCATAAACAGACATAACCAAGAAAGAGTATAATATCTAAAGGGCCCGATCAAGAGAAAATAATTCATTATTGCTGGATTTTTCCCTTTGGGGCCATTTGAAGGTTCGGGTGTACATTAACAAGCCACAAACAACGCAGGCACTCCGAGAGAACATACAGGGAGAAATTCAGGCTATGACCCCAGACCTCCTGCGGAATACATCCTACAATATGCAACCAGGTGCGCTTGCATGTGAACAGTGGACATTTTCAACACCTGCTTTGAAACATCAGTTTCTCATGAACCAAGGTATGTACAGCCCAAATTTCAGTACGCTCGACCGTCTCTTTTAGAAGTTACAGCAATTTTTGCAGGTAAAGTAGCGAGTGAATCACCCTGTATATCGCTGACACTTTTCTACAGTCTGTAATATACTCTAGAGCTGCATTCAGCATTCTACAAGCCTCAGAGTGGAAATCTCTCAGCAGTCCTTGATGTTGTGTTGTTTGAACAGATCACTGCAGTGGTTTTCATTTTATGGGAAGTATTGTCTTTCCACCAGGCCCTGTACAGCTATACAAGTCAACGTTCTCACTGCATTACGGCGGATCACGTGGGGGGGATTATTCCAAGGGATTATTCCAAGATTCAAATCCAAAGGATAGTGAATAACTTGCTGATTACTGAGAGTTCGCAAACTAATCAATAAGTTAACTATATCAGTTAACAGTAAGTTACTATGGATAAAGTATAATTTAAGATTTTGGGAATAACCCTTTAAGCGGTTAGGTCTGCGCATAATAACTAGCGTGTGCGAATTAAACTATGCATAAAACTCAAAATTTGGTTTAAATATTAACATAAAAAAGAAAATCTGTCACCAATTCTGTCCTCTTTGTAATCTCCGTGAAATATCAATCCTGGATAGTCCCTCCTAGAATTGTAGTAAAGGGAACCTGTCACCCCCAAAATCGAAGGTGAGCTAAGCCCACCAGCATCAGGGGCTTATCTATAGTATTCTGTAATGCTGTAGATAAGCCCCCGATATATCCTGAAAGATTAGAAAAAGAGGTTAGAGAGGCCAGAGAGGCCCGGCGCCTGCACACTGCAGTACTTTGCTCTGCCCTCAACAGGGCAGACAAAGTACGCCTGCGCCGGAGCGTGAAAACAATAAGAGGACGTCATCGTAAGAAGATGGGACCGGACCTCGACACCCATCGATCCAGACTGCAGCGGGACCGCCCCTGGGTGAGTGTAATCTAACCTCTTTTTCTCATCTTTCAGGATACATCGGGGGCTTATCTACACCATTACAGAATGCTGTAGATAAGCCTCTGATGCTGGTGGGCTTAGCTCACCTTCGATTTTGGGGGTGACAGGTTCCATTTAATAAATTGACAACTGGGTGTTATTAGTTGGGGGTGTGACCATGCATTGGCTGACACTGTCCAATCAGACCTTCCAATGACAAAATGTGTGGGGCACACATTTCATGGAATGGTAACGCCCAATTGTTGATTTTAGTCCTAATTATTAGAGTTCCTGCACTTTTACAAATCTTTTGACAACACAGAGACATGTCATAAGTTTTGTTTAGTAGGGATCTGCTACCAATGGGTGCAGGGAAGGAGCAGAAGCACCAAGCCAAATGCTGCTCTCCTTTGAAACTGAAGATGTAATTGATTGATAGACTAATCTAATAAGCCGATCTTCTGTATCAGAGATGAAGAGCGCTTGGCAGAGCCCTTCTGCTGCTTCATGTTTTCAGGAAACCAACAACCCACCCAATTAAGTACAATAACAGAGGAACCACAAAATGCAGGTGTTTTAAGAACATATGCTCCAGAAGTGTTATTTCATGGTGAATCTAAATACTTAGTAAAACAGACATGTTAAGAGTTGTACCAATGTAGGTTAAAAGAGGGTTTCCAAGATTACGGAACAAACAAGATAATTTTCTGAATGATGATGTCAGTAAAGCTCAGAAATAGGGATTTTTGTGTACTCACCGTAAAATCCTTTACTCCGAGCCACTAATTGGGGGACACAGGTCCGTGGGTCCCCCCAATGTGGCGATGGAGAAACAATAATTTTTTTAAACATTGAATATCTTGTACAGGTGATCAGTTTAATGCTGCCGGAGCTTTCTGTATGTGAGATTACCATGTGTTATGATTCTTCTATCAAGCAAACATTGCCTTAATATAGCTGGCTGGATGCCCTTCTAGTACAAGAGTTAATTAATGCAGTAATTTCTCATCATCTTCACACAGATCTGCTACTGAGAGACTGCTCTACAGCTCACTATATTGTGGACAATGCTGCTGCCCAGCATGAGAAACACAATACCATCACAGACAGGAAGCGTGAGGGGACAATGTAGATAACTCCATGTTCAGTTATGGGATGCCACACACGAAGGACATTAACAGCATTGGCAAGTGGCTGTATGAGAGGTTGGCATACACAGACGTTTCAGCTACCGGATGTAAACTATTTGCATACAATTTTAGAGTTCGGAAAACATTTTTAATATAGGTCATGAATGTGCTTTAAAAAAAATTAAATAGGGCATACTCATCAATGGATACCCTTCTACTCGTTCAGCCCGCTTCCCAATGTCCACTTTTGGCCTGGTTAGCTCATGATTGCTATGAGCCACTCACTGCTCTAGCCACGGATTAGCAGCAGTCCACACATGCCAATCAGACTGGATGAGAAGAGGAAACATGAGGGGGACCCAGCGAGCGAGATGTAACAGCATCAAGGTCAGATCCATGTTTGTCTATGTACTATTTTTTTTATACCACACTTGGGCTATATGTTAATTAAAAGGAAGGGGTGGGAAAACCCATTTAAAAGAAAATTCTATGAATCTTATTGGCAAGAAGGCATGATAATTAGACTCACAATATTACAGTTTTTAGGGTCAGAGCATTGGAAGTGACGAGCGACTTGCAAGATGGCTTCTCTCAAATCTGCCACCAGTGCTGTCTGCTTGATATTCTTGGCTTTTAGGGCCTCAAAGTCATCGTCACCTGTGAAAAAAGTATATGGCTTATTCAAACATTGAATCATCATACAACCTTAGCTGTGTTTCTTCAGCCTGCAGCCTGCCCTGACACGTGCCTAGGACGAGCTGCCGATTGAATTATGTGACGGGGGAATTGGAGGACAATAAAAGCTCCATTTTAGAGACAGGGATGGAAATTCAGTGGGGATGGGAAAAATCAAGGAGGAGCTCCCAGTGGCAACTGGAGATCATGCAGATGGATAGAGACCTAAAGATACTGGCTGCATGAATAATCTCAATTACATGTGAAAAAAATACCTACCAAATAAAAGGGTTGTGATTCCAGACTTCCTGCGCTGACTTTGCCTTCTCATAATCTGAAGACATAAAGAAAGAAGTCATTATGTTCTAACCACTCTAAAAAGCCATTGTATCAAATGTAGCCACCGACTGCACATAGCCCAGGAAGTCAGTGATCCTGCATGAGCAATCAGCGGAACAAATACATTCCTGCCAGTGCTGTATACAGCATACTGCAAGGAGAGGAAAATCAAATGACCTCAGGGTAACACTGAACAATGTCATATATTGTGTTACACAACCTGTGTGCAGCCAAGGACACACAAGTATTATCCCTAAGGTAACAAATGTGAGAGTATAATGAACTGTTCATTAGCGATTTTACTAATGGGATACAATTAGAAAAATATAAGTGGCCTCCAGCCTTTAGAAAACATATCACAAAATGTGAGCAAAATCGTAGCAAAATGCCGTATTGCACGCCCCTGGCAGTAAGGATATTATACATGTAATTTACTTTTTTAAAGTTTCATTCTAAAATCATCATCGATAAAGGGTCAGTGTAACAGGACAACCCTTCTAAAAAAAGGTCTTTTTATTTATTGCTAATTTTTAAGGTCTTTATTAGGGGGTATGTCTCACTGGTTACTAATGCAGAGCATCACAGTGACACGCCCCTGAGGATCCTGTGAGCCATGCCTCCTTGGAGAAGACCATAAAAAATAAAAGGTCAATCAATATCTCTGGAACTGTATGGTAAATTTCAAAATAGCAACAACCGGAATAGCCATAAGGGAGGTGAGAATAAGATAAGAATCTGGCTACTGTTCAGCTGGTAACGGGTCCTCTTTAAATGATCAGGTGTTGTCTACAGTGTTGGCAACTCGCCTTTAAATTTTTTCTAGACAGTTTATTAAAAAAATCACGGACTGACAATATTTTTTTATGGACACATTGGGAAACAGAATTAATAAATATGGTTTATAAGTGATCCATGTCTACAGACCACAATTCTGATATGAAAACATCATCCAAAATCACTGTAAAATGATAATTACAGACAAAATAATCTCTATAACTTTCTTACATTTTTTTTAGTGGAGAGGACAAAAATGTGCCATCTTTTTACTGGCTGCCTTGGAAATTCTGGAAGGTTGGCAACCCAGATTGTCAATTTTAATTAACTCTAGTACAGCGGTATTTCAGTCTCCACTTTCTAGGCGTTGGGACCCCCCGACTTGGCACTGATTGATCGCCCATGTTCTGATGAAGATATATGAGCTATACTATAATTATTCACATGGACAATGAATGAAGCTGCAGCGTGAATGCACAACCTGTTGTTCAACTTCTCCTGGCCGTGGTCTAACAGTCAACGAAGAAACAAGGGATTAAGCCCCCAATTCTGGAAATCGGTGAGCCACCCAGAGAGCATACAAATATCACCTGTCCACTGGACAAGTGATACGTTTTGGAATTTGAAATTCACGTTTAAAAATGGACTTTGCCTCCAATTTTGAGTAAGATTTTGCAAATTAAAAACAACCAATTCCCCAGACCACTTTTTATCCCCCACCCAACATTACAGTTGTCACCATGCACTATAAATTTTCCATGTAAACATTTCTATTCCACAAAACTTGCACTTACAATTTGCACGGCATCTCGCCCCTCACCTTAGAGAGGTTGGTCACAGCCGCGGTGGAATTAATCAGCTGGCCCTGGTCTGCAATGAGATAAGCCAGATGTTTGCGTCGCTGAGCCTCAATCATAACTTCCGTGAGAGTTCCTGCAATCATCATGGCTTCCCGCAGCAGAACATCTGCATCCTCAATATGGGTAGGAATGTCCGACAGAGTGTTAAAGATCGCAGCAGAGTTTTCAGACTGGATGAGCTCTTCCTCCTGAAGGCAGAAAAAAATAATGACGTTACAGTGTTTCTAGCTTGTACACTTACAGAGGAGACTATAACATGGCTATCAACTTAAGAAAGGTTGGTCTTCATTCTGCAATCAATACAACAGCACAAATGACAAGTAATTATTATGAGAACATGGTGTTTAAAGAAGACCAGTAACCCGGTCAATAGTGGCCAGTTTTTACTCTTATTTTAGTCTCGCTGCTCCTGTTGTGTTTTTTTTTTTTTTTAATCTGCCACACGGCTCCAAATGAATCTTTTTTTCCTTTAATTTAGTGCAATTTTTTATGGTCTTCACAAGGGGCGTGGCTAAAAGGATAATAATGCAGAGTAACCAAAAAGCCATGCCCCCAAACATCCCAATGAGCCATGACCCCCCATCCCCACCCAAGGTTCCCGGAGAGACACAACACCCTCTCCCCACCCCAAGGTTCCCGGTGAGCCACGACACCCCCTCTACGGTTCCCGGTGAGCCCCAACACCCCGCCCCCAAGGTTCCCAATGAGCCATGACCCTTGCCTCACGGTTCCCGGTGAGCGACGACCCCCCCAGCCCACCAAGGATTCTGTCGAACCACGACACTCCCATCCAAGGATCTCTGTGAACAACGACCCCCCCAGTCAAGGATCCCGGTGAGCCACACACCTTTGGAAAAAGGCCATAAAAATATGTACAATAAGAACAATCACTTGTTACTTTTGCCCTGGTGAAAGGCCCTCTTTAATAATGACTATAATTGCCTATCCCTATTATAGGTGATCGATGTCTGATCACTGGGGGCCCCCCAATGTTTGGACGAGTTACCAGTAGCAGTCCAATAGTCAATGAATGGAGGAGCACTGCACATGTTTGAACATATTGCTCTGCTCATTACTGGAGGAAGTCAGGAAGAATAGGGGATGAGGACCATATTCTAATGATCAGTGGGGTTCCAGTGGTGTGGTGGGACTCCTAGCAATTAAGACATTATTCACCTATGCTCAAAATACTTTAATGCTACACGAACATCCTCTACAACAAAGCATATATTAGCCACATTTACACACCGTCCCACTAAAGTGCAACACAGAAGATGTAGCCAAAATATTCTTCATAAGCCAAATTTACCTTAAGTTTCAGCATGCCGAGGGTGCTTTGGAACAGGACAAGAGAACCTTGGTAGAAAAAGACATCCCAGATCCGTAACAGCAATTTGATGTGGACCACGCTGGCAAATGCAGTGAGGAACCAGTGCAAAGTGATAAGAGACAGCTCTGCAGGCAGGGAGACAGACACAATGGAGGAGGTAATTCATCCACAAGAGTAAGAAGATGCCGCAATAAAGCATCAGGACAACGTGTATGATGAATGCAATGCTCAATATGGGTCAGAAATAAAAAAGTAGTAGTTGAATCAATAACAGCATTAGTCAGACATTGTGCTAATCCAGCTTCGGATCATATCAGAATGATGCAAGGACATGATTGTGATGCCGAAAAGTAGAATCTGCAACAGAAATGCAAAGGTGGTCCATGAATTTCTGCTGTGGATTTGTGCACGGTCTTGGTTCATTCATTGAGGCTAATCCGTGTGAGGCTCCCCATCGCCAAAATAGCCTCAAGAAACTACATGAATATTCTTGTTTTCTTATGAACCACATACAGTACAGTGTCGATTCCCATCGATAACAATGAGAGTCAATTCAGGCACTCACCAATATCATGCTCCTGCAGCAGCTTGTCCAGTCGTGGGAGGTATTGCACAATGAGGTGCCTTAATACCCGTTGATCCGTTTGAACACCGATCAGGGTGGTGCTGAAATAAGAAGCCGGCACCAAGTCTTCTACGATGGCACTCATCATCCAGAAAGCATCTTCTTCCTCTAGGAAGAGCAATAAGCATGCAGCCACCTGAACCAAAGGGGGCAGAAAGTTAGAAGGAACACATCTCACCTACAAGGATGTAGGCAATAAACCGAAACTCTCGGGTCAAACTCACCATGCCTGTGCCTTGGCAATACCCAATATCTGGGTACAACCATGCCAAGCCACGCAGCACCCTTCGCAGTCGAGGCACACCAACACTTTGCAGATTGGAGAAACAAGCATTGCTGGGCATGGTGCGGAGCAGATCCTTCTCAATCTGCAGACAAGGCAAGAACATTTATTAGTTTTTAGACCTTTGCTGGGACAATGATTTACAATCAGGAGGACACAAAATAGAAAGCCATTTGGTTTGTCCACCTTTGGGGGCATTTTTTGTTTGTAACTTAAATGCATGTATTTCGGTCTAAAAATCATTTTTGGAATTCGCTTTCATTCAAAATTTTGCACCGTTTGGCTTTTACCAGCTCTTTGTTTCACTGCACATTCTACTTCGATATGGTCTCTGGTCATAAATCAGCTGAGAGGAGTTCAAAATAAAAAAAGATAAAAAGATAAAGTTAGAAACTCTCCCTTTGGGGCGTCAGAATGAGCTCACGGACTGATTCTCAGTATTAGACAATATAACACATGGGCTATATAGAAAGCAAACAGCGGGGAATTATTAATGAACCCCAATTCCAAAAATTATTTTTAGCCAAAAATACATTGATTTAAGTAAAAAAAAAAAAAAGACTATCCCTTTAACATTGCAAATCATTTTCACAGAGAAATGATTATTATTTTTTTGCAATGCTAATGGCTCTGTGCAGCACAGAAATATGTGGGTGTCTGTGCAGATGATGATTTACATTATGGCATGCTGTGCGGTAATTTCCCAACAATGACAAAGGAACACCCACAACTGAGAGAATCAAAATGAATGGATCCAGGATCGAACCAGAGATGCAAAATGTAAACCTCCTAACTTTTTTTTAGCCTTTGCCCCACCCCGATCTGTTATTAAGGGGTTATCGAGTCTTAAGTAACATTATTGGGTCATATTATTAAAAATCGACGATAGATACTTTGTAACAATAAAGCCTATAAACAAATGTCTACAAGCCATCAGTTCAATGATTTAATGCCCCCCATACCTGTTTAGCAGCTAGAGTCTCATCATTGGAGCTGTTTCGCACGATATCTCTGTACGTCATCTCTGAATTCCTCTTTTTCTGTAAGGCACCGGAGAGTCGCATCCAGAGCTGCGCAATTACAGAATGCTTTCAATGTATGCAATATGTTAAATAAGTCCCCAAATTTTTTATAAATACATTAATGCCAAAAAGAAAAAAAAAAAAATCTATCCTATTGCTGCATATACAGTATACACACCAAAAGTTTGGACACACCTCATTTAAAGATTTTTCTGTATTTTCATGACTATGAAAATTGTACATTCACACTGAAGGCATCAAAACTATGAATTAGCACATGTGGAATTATATACTTAACAAAAAAGTGTGAAACAACTGAAAATATGTCTTATATTATAGGTTCTTCAAAGTAGCCACCTTTTGCTTTGATGACTGCTTTGCACACTCCTGGCATTCTCTTGATGAGCTTCAAGAGGTAGTCACCGGGAATGGTCTTCCAACAATCTTGAAGGAGTTCCCAGAGATGCTTAGCACTTGTTGGCCCTTTTGCCTTCACTCTGCGGTCCAGCTCACCCCAATCCATCTCGATTGGGTTCAGGTCTGGTGACTGTGGAGGCCAGGTCATCTGGTGTAGCACCCCATCACTCTCCTTCTTCGTCAAATAGCCCTTACACAGCCTGGAGGTGTGTTTGGGGTCATTGTCCTGTTGAAAAATAAATGCTGGTCCAACTAAACGCAAACTGGATGGAATAGCATGCCGCTGCAAGATGCTGTGGTAGCCATGCTGGTTCAGTATGCCTTCAATTTTGAATAAATCCCCAACAGTGTCACCAGCAAAGCACCCCCACACCATCACATCTCCTCCTCCATGCTTCATGGTGGGAACCAGGCAGGTAGAGTCCATCCGTTCACCATTTCTGAGTCCACAAATATATATGACAATAAACCATGGTAGTACAATAAAATATTCGTTATTTATGTTATAACCATGTGTTTAAATAGGATTAATATCGCCCATCATCAACTACTACATAGGACCCAAACAAAAACGATGATCAAAGAGGCAATGTTTGTTAATAAAAAACCACAATTTTTATTAAATATACACATATAAAAACATATTACCAAATTTTAGGAAACATTGACACTCACATAAATCACACCGTCCCTAGTGTTGACGCACCGCGCCAAATGACACACAGCTTACTCCCATATTGGGTATTAATGGAAGACAATACTCAAACGGTACAAACATGTATTAAGGATATCGGCTCATAGATGTAATCCAATATGCCGTCCCATTTAATTAACGCTGAAACTATTCTCATAGCCACTATGACCTATTTAGGCCAATACACATTGAAAAGGTATAATTACCTGTACCTAGATAACGTCACCGCTGTTGTGTCACTCGGCAGCGTGCGTCCGCCCCGACGCGCGTTTCTGACACCTTTTTCAAGGGGCCTAATGTGTGCACATCTATCCGCCATTAAATAATGCCGGGATGCAGCGTGGTACGCCGCAAAACCGGATATAGAATGCCCTCCCCCCGGAAGTGACGCGCCTTGTTGCTTGGTCACCAGCGACGCCGGCAGGCGTCGGCGCCAGCACGTAGGCGGAGCTGGAGGCATCCACCACGTCACAAGACGCCGAAGGGCCCGCAGGCGTTGCCAGGAGCAAGAAACATGCGCGTACAAGGGGAGACATAATAAGGCGGAGAATAACCTTAATCCTGCACACATATAAAACATCCGGATACCGTAACCTATATTCCTCCTATTCATTACCGGGCACCACAGAGATTAAAGTGCGTAATATACATATACAGAACATTTTGCTAACATAACAAAAAAAGCAAACAAAAATATAAACATGGACATATATCTTAAATAATCCGTTCACAATCAGATGTTTCATTAGCATCAATATATTGTTCATTTACATCCGGTATTTTTAAATTCATTCTGTCCCGGCTCATATTTGCAGAATATATCATGTAACACGTAACTAAATTCTAAAAAAGATACTGGGGATCTACTGAAGCGGGTAGATGGTCTACAACTAGATGAGGATATGGTGCTCGTGACGGGGGACGTTGAGTCCCTCTACACGAGCATCAGACATGAGGATGGCATCAGAGCTACTAGGGTGTTTCTTAGTATGTCAAGCTCACCTTTGGACATCCAGGAATTGGTTATTGAACTTCTGAGGTTTACTTTAACCCATATTTTTTTTTACTTTTAAGGGGTCTTTCTTCCTGCAGCTCCAGGGAACAGCTATGGGGGCTTCTTTTGCCCCTGCATATGCTAACCTGTTCCTGGGGCTGTGGGAGAGAGACCTCTCCCTGCCGGATCAGTCGTCGCCGGTGTGCCGCGTCCTTTCATGGACGCGGTACATCGACGACATACTACTGATCTGGCAGGGGTCATGTGATGATTTGGAAAGTTTTAGGACTTCTTTAAATCGTAATGATTTAAATATATACATTACTTATAAATACAATCCTGAGACGATTGAGTTTCTGGATGTATTGTTACACAAGGATGCAAAAGGGGAAGTTCAAACCAATATTTTCCGCAAACCGACCTCCACCAATATGCTGCTGCACGCGACTTCATCCCACCCGGGACATATGATACAATCAGTACCTACTGGGCAATTTCTGCGTCTTCGCAGATTGTGTTCAACTGATGATGATTTTTTCATTCAGGCAGAGGATTTAAAAATACGACTCCGGGAACGTGGGTATAGTAACCGCATGATTAAAAAAGCCTTTAATAGGGCTAGGCATGCGTCAAGAAACACTCTGTTATACGGTCAAAAACAGTTTAAGAATGATCAAAGTATGGCCAGATTTGTGACGAATTACCACTCGCAGTTTGCCCGCATGAGGAGTATCATGGAAAAGTCGTGGCACATCTTGAGGGCGGACCCAGTGATCGCAAAATTTCTACCAGAAAAAGCTGCAATTACAGCCAGGAGATCTAGGAATTTGCGCGACCACTTGGTCTATAGTCATTATACTGGAGAACCTCAGAACACGTTTTTAGATCATATGGCAACGAGACAGGGATGTTCTTCCTGTGGCCGTTGCGTAGCGTGTGTGAATATAGAGGAGTCGTGATTTTGAGAGTGAAGATGGCTCTCGGATATTTAAAATAAAAAAATGGATAACTTGCACTAGCAGATATGTTATCTATTATGGGGTTTGCCCTTGCCGCAAGATCTACGTCGGTATGACTAGTAGGCAGTTAAAAGTACGTGTCAGAAAACACGTGCTTGGCATAGAGGCTGCGGCAACTGCAACAGACGTGCAGATTTTAAAAACGATCCCTCGCCACTTTAGGCAATACCATAAATGCGATGGGACTCTATTTAGAGTTCGTGGCATAGATATGATCGATGCTGGTTTGCGGGGGGGTGATATGACTAAAAGATTGGCCCAACTGGAGTCCAGGTGGATATGGACCATTGGTTCATTATATCCATCTGGACTCAATGAAAATATTAGTTATGTCCCATTTCTCTAGTTCCACCTTATCGTCTGTTGATGATCACTTATATATCTCTCACCATCTCTATGTGTTTTTATTCATTGTTTTATTCATTATTATTGTTTTCTTCTTTTTCTTCTTTTTTAGAATTTAGTTACGTGTTACATGATATATTCTGCAAATATGAGCCGGGACAGAATGAATTTAAAAATACCGGATGTAAATGAACAATATATTGATGCTAATGAAACATCTGATTGTGAACGGATTATTTAAGATATATGTCCATGTTTATATTTTTGTTTGCTTTTTTTGTTATGTTAGCAAAATGTTCTGTATATGTCTTTTACGCACTTTAATCTCTGTGGTGCCCGGTAATGAATAGGAGGAATATAGGTTACGGTATCCGGATGTTTTATATGTGTGCAGGATTAAGGTTATTCTCCGCCTTATTATGTCTCCCCTTGTACGCGCATGTTTCTTGCTCCTGGCAACGCCTGCGGGCCCTTCGGCGTCTTGTGACGTGGTGGATGCCTCCAGCTCCGCCTACGTGCTGACGCCGACGCCTGCCGGCGTCACTGGTGACCAAGCAACAAGGTGCGTCACTTCCGGGGGGAGGGCATTCTATATCCGGTTTTGCGGCGTACCACGCTGCATCCCGGCATTATTTAATGGAGGATAGATGTGCACACATTAGGCCCCTTGAAAAAGGTGTCCGAAACGCGCGTCGGGGCGGACACACGCTGCCGAGTGACACAACAGCGGTGACGTTATCTAGGTACAGGTAATAATTATACCTTTTCAATGTGTATTGGCCTATATAGGTCATAGTGGCTATGAGAATAGTTTCAGCGTTAATTAAATGGGACGGCATATTGGATTACATCTATGAGCCGATATCCTTAATACATGTTTGTACCGTTTGAGTATTGTCTTCCATTAATACCCAATATGGGAGTAAGCTGTGTGTCATTTGGCGCGGTGCGTCAACACTAGGGACGGTGTGATTTATGTGAGTGTCCATGTTTCCTAAAATTTGGTAATATGTTTTTATATGTGTATATTTAATAAAAATTGTGGTTTTTTAACAACAAACATTGCCTCTTTGATCATCGTTTTTGTTTGGGACCTTTTCTGAGTCGCACAAAGACACGGTGGTTGGAACCAAAGATCTCAAATTTGGACTCATCAGACCAAAGATTTTCACTGGTCTAATGTCCATTCCTTGTGTTCTTTAGCCCAAACAAGTCTCTTCTGCTTGTTGCCTGTCCTTAGCAGTGGCTTCCTAGCAGCTATTTTACCATGAAGGCCTGCTGCACAAAGTCTCCTCTTAACAGTTGTGGGGAGATGTGTCTGCTGCTAGAACTCTGTGTGGCATTGACCTGGTCTCTAATCTGAGCTGCTGTTAACCTGCGATTTCTGAGGCTGGTGACTCGGATAAACTTATCCTCAGAAGCAGATGTGACTCTTGGTCTTCCTTTCCTGGGGTGGTCCTCATGTGAGCCAGTTTCTTTGTAGCGCTTGATGGTTTTTGCCACTGCAGTTGGGGACACTTTCAAAGTTTTCCCAATTTTTCAGACTGACTGAGCTTCATTTCTTAAAGTAATGATGTCCACTCGTTCTTTACTTAGCTGCTTTTTTCTTGCCATAATACAAATTCTAAGTCTATTCAGTAGGACTATCAGCTGTGTATCCACCAGACTTCTGCACAACACAACTGATGGTCCCAACACCATTTATAAGGCAAGAAATCCCACTTATTAAACCTGACAGGGCACACCTGTGAAGTGAAAACCATTCCCGGTGACTACCTCTTGGAGCTCATCAAGAGAATGCCAAGAGTGTGCAAAGCAGTCATCAAAGCAAAAGGTGGCTATTTTGAAGAACCTAGAATATAAGACATAACAAAAAAGTGTGAAACAACTGAAATTAAGTATATAATTCCACATGTGTTAATTCATAGTTTTGATGCCTTCAGTGTGAATGTACAATTTTCATAGTCATGAAAATACAGAAAAATCTTTAAATGAGAAGGTGTGTCCAAACTTTTGGTCTGTACTATACATTAAATGGGAGTACACATGGTACTACAGAACAGGAGAAGGACTTGGATATCCTGGTTACAAGTAAGCTGAGCACCAATGCTCAATGTCAAGCAGCAGCCACAAAAGCAAACAAGATTTTAGGGTGTATATATTATAAATATAGTATTAATTGCCTAGAAGAGATTCAGGCTTTCAGTGTAAGCCGTGTGTCTACGTCTGTACATGGATTACCTGTGGTCTCATACTGTGGGGGATTCCAGCCAGCACAAGGGAGCGCAACTTGTCAGAATGGGGGAGAGTTACATCGATCTTATCCCAGGTTAGGTCTCCTACATCGTGGTTGTGGGTGAACTCTAGATGGGCCTGCCACTTTAATCTCTGCTGGGGATCTTCGGTCAGTGGAATTCCCAATAACTTACTTGAATTCGGTTCTGCACCATCTGCAACGCATAACCACAAAGAAAAACACGAGTAATGCAAAAGTAAAAAAAAGAAAGTTCCTATACAGTATAGAAAGTTTTTTTTTTACATTCTCACCTTCTTTATCTACTCTGAATCCAAACTCATCGTAGCGAAACTCAGGCTGATCGACAGTCTGCTCCTTCTGAAAAGGATATATGAAATGTTCACAGAAAAACACTTTGATATTGTCCAATTTGTTTCCTGGCACAAAACACTTTGATGAATTGAGCAGTAGATGTTTCGGCTTTCTAGTCCGATGCGGTCTCCCTGCCCCAGTTGATTGATAGGTCTTTCCCCTAAGCAGAGACCCTTCAATCATGGGGAACAGGGTACAGATAAGCCAGGCAGGGGAGCGCCTCAGACTAGTCAGCCAAACAAATAGTCCACAGATGACTTTTCAATATCACAGCAGCGTTTCAGAGTAAAACATACCTGACAGCAACTATTTTGATGACAGATTACCTTTAAACATTTAATTAGTAAAGAAATAATACAGGCAGATTTCATATTGCTCAGCTGTATTCAAAATTCCCATAGCAATGAATGGAGATACATAGCACATGTACAACCACCTCTACGGCCACTGCAGGTCAGACACCAGGTGCTCAGATACCTAGTCCTGGAGATGGTACTCACATCCAGAGGTGTATGGCATTAGCTGGAAGGGAGTTACGCAGTTGGGTCGCCTTAAGCAGTGGACCGAGGTGTCTGCATTTTGCCGTCCCCCAGACAGAGCTGGCCGTTCTCGGAGCCGGTTGTTTGACAGCCGGCTCAGAGATGGTGCAGCGCACCAGTTCCCTCTTTCATACGCTAGTACAATTGAAACCGGGTCAGGGCGACATCAACGTGATCAGGTCATATCACACTGCTGGCATCACTCGCCACTGCTGCAGAGGCACGTTTCGGTGGCAAGTGCTCCAGTGCACATGAAGACACCAAAGATTTAGTGTAACGGAGGGAACATTTAGTGTGGGGGGAGATTTAGAGTGGGGGATGGGAAGATTAAGTGTAATGGCGGTGGGGAGGATTTGAGGAAGTTTGGGGGGCAAGGAAGGGACATGTCCAGGCACATTATGGGGAGCGGGAGAAATATCGAGGCACAGTATGAGGAGCAAGGGGCTAAATGGGGGCATGTATGAGGAAACATTATGGGGGATGGGTGCAAACAGTATAGTGAGTAAGAGATGGGTGCGGACACCATATAATAAGTGGGGGCGGTGGGTGTGGACAGTATGAGAGATGGTGGGGCAATGTACGAGGGGGGATGGACGCAGACAGTATGGTGAGAGAGGGGATTGGAGCAGACACAGAATGGGGAGGATGGGTGCATACGCAGTATGGGAAGCAAAGGAGGGGAAAAATGTATGTGGACACAATAAGGGGAGCGAGAGTGATGGGACGCATGTGGACACAGAATGGGGAATTGGGGGGGGATGTGTGGGGAGGCAGTATGAAGAGTGAGGGGGTAAATATATGAGGAGACAGTATGGTTAGCTGGGGGGATGTGAAAGGAGATGGTAGGAGGGAGGGGGAAATGCTTGAGAACATTGAGGGGAATAGTGCGAGGAGACAGTATGGGGGGAGAAAAGTGTGAGTGGGCACAGCAAAGAGACTGAGTAGTATGAGGGAGTAGCATGGGGGGGCAGTGTGATGAGGGGGCATACTATAGAGACTGGGCCCTATAGGAGGGACACAGTGTGAGAGGACAGTGTGAAGCGAGGGCCCAGTTTGGAAAGAAGAGGGCAGAGTGGAGGGCATGTATCATAAGAGGAACAGTGTGTGGGCCATAATTTGTGCAGGCAATATAGTGAGGGGCAATTATTTATTCAGGGGTTCAGCGAATGGCAGATATTTTTTATTCAGGAGCATTATAATGACACTTCTATCTTTAAGGGCATCAGGCAGGGATGTGCTGAGGAAGACCAGAGAAGATGGAAGTCTGCAGAGACAGGCTGTGGATGAGAAAAGTCATCATGGGGTCTGGACAAGATAAAGAAGAAAAGAAAGCGAATGACTCCAATCAGAGACAACGTCATCTATCAGGTACTTGGATGTAAATGTTTTTGTGATACTGACTAATTCTCATATTTTTCTTTATGTTAGGAGAATTAAAGGGGCTGTCCACCTCTTCTCGCATGTATTACACTTCCCTTGGACATGCCGTAAAGGTCTCTTGTGAGACACCCCCATCAAGGCTGGGAAGTAGTGAGCACTTGGTTAGAAGGGTGTGCTCACTGTAGGAAGTTATGGCATTATCCATGTGATAAATGTCTGGGATTTGGCGGCCGTATGTAAGAGGTGGCCACACAGCCAAGCAATCCTGTGGATACATGAGAAATATTTGTAGCAGGAATATGTTTCCTTACATGTTTACTGACTGCAAAATAAGTTAATTCTGAAGGTCACTTTTAGACCACACAGAGGTTCATATCTCCAGACAGACAGCTTAGTTCTGAGACATCTGGCTTGGAAAATACACCGCTCTAACAATCCAGAATATGGCAACTTTTTGCTGTCTGTCTGAATAGAGCACTAACCATCATATATGCCATATCTCAGCTTTTCATGCAGACTGTGTAGTCGTCTAATAACGTAAATTATGAATCACGTGGAGTTTTCTTTCACACTTACTTGGGTATATTTTGCAAGGATGTCCTGTGGCCACATGCTGGCTGTGAGGGCCGAGAAGGGACCGCCTGGAGACGGGGTATAACTCCCTACAAATTAGTAATAAAGCAAGTCAACAATAGCAGAAAATATTTTATTAACAATACAAAGGTGTTAAAAGGATTTGCGAAAGGCCTCTAATTTCCTCAATGGGAGGTGAAGGCTGCTGATGATGTGCCATCTATTTGCCACCAAGATGGATGATATCTGCCAGGCTTTAAACAGACACCATAGTCAGCAGCTCTTCTGAATTCACAATTGCCCATGACTGTGCCCAGTGCACAAAGCAAGGTCCATAATCTCATGGTTGAAGTTTATTTTGGAAGAACTTGACTAGTCACACAGAGGCCTAACCTCAACCCCACCAAAAACCACAAGGTAAACTAGAACTAAGATCATGACCCACAGCTCCTTAACCTAAATCAGTGTCTGACCTCACAAATGTTCTTCTGGATGAAAGGGAGAAAAAAAGACACCTCCAAAACCTTGTACACAACCTTCCATGAAGTTTAGAAGACGTTTTATCTGCAATAGTTGCCAATTCTTTATTAAAGAAGCCCTGCCATGAAATGTTTTGTGCCCTAAACTTGTGTACATGTGTATGTAATGAAGTGCAATTGCATTAATATGCTCACTGAATACCACTTTCTCCAGTTTCCAGGGCTTCGCCAGTTTCCAGGGCTTCGCCGCTCCACTTCTCACTCACATGACTTCTATTCCGACTCTCCAGATCACACTGGGGTCTATGTGAGAGTTGGAAGTAAATCTCTTTTACAAAGTAAGTTTATGAATCCTCATTCTGATCCTCCATAGACCTACATTGAAAAGGCGACTTCTGGCTCACACATAGACCCCAGTGTGATCCGGAGAGTCAGAATTGCAGTACATGACCAAGAAAAGGAGTGGATCGGCACTGTATCTGGGGAGGATGTCAATCAATGAGTATATTAATGCAGCTACACTACATTTATACAGGTTCAGCCAATAAAAAGTTTCAAGGAAGGGATTCTTAAATAACCATGGGACGTCACCAGGTTCTGCAGGTGTACTGTGTAGGTGCCTAATAACCATGGGACGTCACCTGGTTCTGTAGGAGTACTGTAAGTGCCATAAAAACCACGGGATGTCACCAGGTTCTGTAGCTGTACTGTGTAGGTGCCCTAATAACCACGGAATGTCATCAGGTTCTCTGTAGGTATACTGTGTATGTGCCCTAATAACCATGGGACGTCACCAGGTTCTGTAGGAGTACTGCATAGGTGCCATAATAACCATGGGATGGCACCAGCTTCTGTAGGTATACTGTGTATGTGCCCTATTAACCATGGGATGTCACCAGGTTCTGTAGGTATACTGTGTAGGTGCCCTAATAACCAAGGGATGTCACCAGGTTCTGTAGATGTACTGTGTAGGTGCCCTAATAACCATGTTGTAAGTGCCATAATAACCATCAATGTCACCAGATTCTGTAGGTGTACTGTGTAGGTGCCATAAAAACCACGGGATGTCACCAGGTTCTGTAGCTGTACTGTGTAGGTGCCCTAATAACCACGGAATGTCATCAGGTTCTCTGTAGGTATACTGTGTATGTGCCCTAATAACCACGGAATGTCATCAGGTTCTCTGTAGGTATACTGTGTATGTGCCCTAATAATCATGGGACGTCACCAGCTTCTGTAGGTATACTGTGTAGGTGCCCTAATAACCATGGGACGTCACCAGGTTCTGTAGGTTACTGTGTAGGTGACCTAATAACCATTGGATGTCACCAGGTTTTGCAGGTGTACTGTGCAGGTGCCATAATAACCATGGGATGTCATCAGGTTCTGTTGGAGTACTGTGTAGGTGCCATAATAACCATGGGATGTCATCAGGTTCTGTTGGAGTACTGTGTAGGTGCCCTAATATAATATATGGACAAAAGTATCTCATGACATTTCTACATTTCCTGCAGGAGTCCACTACCAATCTGCTCAGAATTTGCCTTCTCGCACTTGCCTACAGCGATCCTATATTGGTCTTATGTAAAACATTGACATTAGTGTTCAGTCACCCAACTGGATGTCAAACAGGTCAAGTATTCCTTATCTTTAAAATCAAACCACTCAACAATGGGTGATAGCTTATAGTGTCCAGCAGATCTTGACCCCTGAGATAAGAAATGAAGGGTATTCAAGATGATTTAGCTCACACCAGGTTCTCTTAAAGAGGTTTTCCATGACAAGGATACTGATGAACAATTCTTAGCAAAGATCAACAATATCAGATCACTATGGCCCGTCACCTGGCCCCACCGTCGATCCACCGTTACAAGCCCTGATAGCGGCCAGATGTAAGCAATGGATGGAGAAGAACAGCACAGCCCCATGTAGTAGCCGCTCCAGGGTACTGTGGCATAGTTCTCATTCGAGCAATAGGAGGTGATCTGCAGTACCTGGGAGCCGCCTATGATGACCCACTGCTGCCAGTGCATGTAATTGGTGGGGATGGCAAGTGACGGGCCCCAATGATCTGATATTGGTGATCTATCCTAAGGGTGGGTCATCAATATCCTTGTAATGGAAACTCCTTTAACAACTGTGTACATGTGTAGGGTGTAGACAACAATCTACATCTCTAAATACAAAAATAAAAATCTAACAATCAGAGTTGAATATAATAGGGACTGTACCCGAGCCTCCCTTACCTGACATGGTGCCAGAGTAAATTCTGCGGGCACAGACTGTATTGTTGCCTCAGGTGCTGTATAAAGACGCAGTCCTCAGAAAACGGTGAGGAACATAGGAGAGGATCTGGTGGCGATCACAAGGTGTGGATGTGGCATCAGTAGTTCATGGGAGGAGGGATTCTGGCAGCAGATGTTCTCTGTAGGAAACCACACAATGGCATTGTAAAGAAGGATTTTTACGTTCCTTGTTCCTGCCAAGCCTGAGGGTTGTGGTTCTGTTCCCATTCCATGCGCCCTCAGGGCTAGCCTAGCGCACACAACCATGGCGAGGATTCAGTGAGTCACTGCACAGCAGGTCTGTGCAAACGGGCACATCAATAATACATGCACGGTCCCGAATATTACACGGCATCTGTCACAAGATAAGCTAAAACCCATGAAGGGTTAAACTAAAGATGGTTAAGAAGTGCCACACACTGCAGTAAACTCATACATGGCTTCCAGCTGAAACGGACACAGGTCATGTGTGTCAGCTGCTCTGAGCTAATCAGCATTTGGCTGACAAACTGCAGCTCATGAAGCCCCTCCCATGTCCTTTTCAGCTGGATGCCAGGCTCAGTATAAATCCCTCTAAAATCTAGTTATGAAAGCTGTATAGTTTGGGGTAAAAGCATTCACTAATTTAACCCTTTATGTGCAACTACGACCCGGCTGACATCATATTTTTTTGTTTGCGTTCTGTGTGTGTGCGACAGCAAGGCTCCTGCCCTAAATTTAACCATAGGGCTCTGTTGTCAGACAGACGCGTCTATCACAGTAATACGACATGAGCTTTTTAATAGCTTTTCATTAAGTATTCGGTAAACAGACGCCATTATAGTCTAGGGGGGACGGATGCCTAACAATGAGACCTGTAATCCGTGGGCTATAATGGCATGAGTTTAATGACTAAGCCAAGAGAAGCTATTGATAAACTTGTCACATATATAGTAAATGGATGCCATTAAGGTCTGTCGGTGACGGATGCCATTTTTAGGCATCAATCACAGCGTTTAACTGATAAATTGAATGGAGAGCAAAAAAACCATAAAGTGTAACAGGACCAGACAGAGAAGTTTGTTTAACCTGTCTATAATGATGGGAACCTGACAAATATTATTACAAAGCAGAGCAGCTGCCTGTAAACCTGAAGGATCTGTATCACGCAGCAAATACAAACATACAGAATTATTTATATAGGGACACTAAAATAACCAATGAGGACAGGGGCATTCCAAAAAAATGTATCTCCAGGTGTGGGCCCCCTAGTGATCGGTAAGTTATTGGATAGCAGGAAATAGAGGAGCGCTAGATTCAGCTTTCTTCTGCAGTCACACAGACAGTTAATGGAGCAGAGATCGAGCAGTGAACTGCCGCTCCATTCATGATGGGGCTCTGTAGAACCCTGTTCGCAGGTTCGAGAATCCAGTTCTCAAGATTGGTGGATATCTTAGCGGTCAGGCCTACAGTGATCATTACGTTATACCCCTGTGGATAGAGGATATCTTACTATTTCGCAAATAACTCTTCAATAGCACCAAAAACAAGTACAATACTGTGAGGGTGCATGCAACTAGCCTCTTCAGAAAGGAAGAGAATGCTATCCCCACCTATAGGATGCAGCAATCTAAACTCAGTATTCACCCTTTAACGAGCCTTGCCATATAATTAGGATAAGAAGCCAAACCAGAAACTCCATGTGAAGACCGTGTTTCAGGGCGTTTGCCCCTCCTCAGTGCAAAGGCATCGCTCCACAAGGAGAAACATTCCCTCTTCATCCTCAAGTTGGAGGGGCATTTTCATCCTTATGGAGTTCTGTTTTGTTTCATATATCCGGTTTTTAGACACACAATTAACAGAACCTTTGTTTAATCTCTGCAATAGGTTTGCTCAAAACAGATATGTCCTTATGGCGTGTGTTATCATTAATTGGATGAGACTAGCATCAGCTGCAATTTTTTCGATACAGACTGTCAGTCGGTGCAGAAAAACAATCATGTGAACTATACCATATTGAAAGAAAATGTTGTTGTGACCTTAGCCTAAGGCCATGTTCACATGTTCAGTGTTTGTAAACAATCAAAGGAAAAGTATAATAGAAACAGTCACCACTTCTGTATTTATCACCCACTTCTGGTTTTGGCGTACTAATACCGACCACACACTGTCCACATACCGACCACACACTGTCCACATACCGACCACACACTGTCCACATACCGACCACACACTGTCCACATACTGACAGGCCACGTTCACACTAACCGTGATTAGACAGTAAGCCAGAAACTTTAGGCACTCCAATATTTTTACATATAAAGCTAAAACTTTGTTTTTATCATCAAATTCTTTGGAACAAACACAAATGAAAGAAAACTATGAAACTCAGAAAATCGATACTATGTATCTACAAGTCTGGATAAACGTCAGGAGCCCAATAGGAACCAACTGAAAATTTCTAGATGGCTTTGTAAAGCAGATCTGGCACTGAATTTGAGAGCAGAAACTAAACATTATGAAATTATTACATTATTATAAGTCTCTAAGACCTGATGAGGCTGGTGTATTTGCTGTAAAAATCCATGTCAGCATGGCTATATAATCCTATTTTAATCTGTCATCAGGTTTTTGACACGTAAGTTGAGAGCGGCATGCTATAGGGGCAGAGACTCATCTTACCATTTGTTAATTATTGGGCTGCTTGCTGTAGTTTTGATAAAAATCACAATTTTATCAGCAGGAGATTATCACTAGAGTAATATTAACCTTGCTGCCTTATAGTACTCCATATTCATGAGCTCTATATTACTGTGCCCACAGCAATGATTGACAGCTGTCTGCCTGTGTATACACAATCAGTGGTGTGGGCGGGCTATACAGATCTCAGCAGGTTCAAGTCCTCTAAGGGGATTAACAAATGTAAAAAAAAAATAATAAAGGAAAAAGTTTAAAAAAAGAAGAATATATAATAATTCATAAGGAGAAAAAAAACAAACAAAAAAACACCACAATGTCATTTTTTTCGGTCTAAACAATCACGTTAAAAAAATACAAAAAGAAGCGACCAAAGGATAGAATGTACCCCACAATTGTATATATATATATATATATATATATATATATATATATATATATATATATATATATATATATATATATATATATATATATATATATATATATAAAAACCATCAGCTCGCCATGCAAAAAAAATCAAGCTCTGACACAGCTCCATTGATGGGGATATAAAAAAGTTACGGGTTTAGGTAAATGGCGACACAAACCAATTTTTTGGCCATTGTGGCCAAGTACATGTGTTGTTTCCTGAAACAACTGAAAGTTCATGTCTAAACACTCTAGTGGCCAGTGTAAAACTGCAAGATTTCTACTTTTTATTTTTAATACACAAATTGTAATATGGGTAAAAACATGCATTACAAAATACAGAAACCTGATCTAAACAATAGGTCATTTTTTGATGATCAATTGAGGTTATGGTACAAGCGTAAAGAGTTAAAGGGAACCTGACATACAATTCTTGCTGCCCGAACTACAAGCAATATAGATCAGACTTTGGCTATGGTGCATCAAAGTAAACTACTGCTACAAAACAGATCCAATTGTCAGGGAGGGACCGGTTATTCTAAGAGACCAGGCAAGACAGCCGCCAGAAAAAGACCTTGGATTTGTCACTGAAAAGCCGGCCAAGGACTGAGTCTTGGATGACTAGTTTCTGATACAACACACCCGGCTGCAGTAACGCAGTCACTGATCATGTTGCCTGTGGATCGGGCAGCATGAATCAGATGTCAGGTTCACTTTAAGCACTATTCGGTTATAAATGACAAAAAGACATCTGGGAAGGGGTCAGACTGGTTTTTCTTGCCAGCCGGCCATCTCCTTGGAAACCTATCAGAAAATGACCAGGGAGGGAGGTGTGGGAGATATAAAGCAGAGGATAATCATTCCTCATTTATCTGCTGCTGCCTGCAAATCCCCAGGCCCGTCTCAGTGGCGGCGACGTCCTGAGCTCGCCGATTAGAGGACACGCAGGGCACGGTGCACTGGCATTTACTGACGTAGCTATCTGCATGGAGATCAGCCAGAGCTTTCCATTGTGGGCACAGCCATAGATAGCCTTTCTTATTTATTTTGCAGGTATTACAACAAAACCGGTCAGTGTAATGTAAAGTGAACATATACTGGAGAGAGGGCGGGTGTGCTACACCTTCAGAACCAGTTTGACCACTCCAGGGGCCAGTTCCAGTGTTGCCTGTTTATTTTTCTCCTTTTTTAACTAGTTAGGCAATAAAATCCTCCATCGATATAAATAAGAGATCAATATGGCTTATTTAAAGGGGGCTTTCCTGTTTTGGAAAACCCCTCTCCCAGTGGCACAGCTTATTTATAAAACAAACAACATGGGCTTTACTCACCGTCCCTGGGTCCAGAGCTGAGTCTCCACCCCTGCTCCCGGTGACTGCAGTGTTGACCTCACGTCGACAGCGCTGCAGCCAGTCAATGAGCTCAGTGGTTCTGGCCCAGTCAAGAGCACGAGTGGCTGATCTCAGTTTTATTAAACTGCTGCTGCGGCACAGGGTTGTTCCAAAACTGGAATACCCCTTTATTAAAAGGAACCTTTCAAAGACCTCCTCATAATGTCCTTGTAGTAATCCCAAGATTAGTTGACCATGATGTTTCCATGTTATGCACAGTTTGTAGTTAGTGATTTTGCCTTGTACGCAGCCAATAGTGGGCATTGTGTTCAGATTATTAGCTCTTCTGTAGTTTTGCTACAATTTTACCATGATGTGGCTGGAATAAATGATACAAGTCATGTATCCCATCCATAACAGAGCAATGCAGTAGTCACTGCAGCGAGACCACCGGATAAGGCTACTTTCACACTAGCGTTAACTGCATTCCGTCACAATGCGTCGTTTTGCCGAAAAAACGCATCCTGCAAAAGTGTTTGCAGGATGCGTTTTTTCGCCATTGATTAACATGAAGCGACGCATTGTGACGGATTGCCACACGTCGCACCCGTCGTGCGACGGATGCGTCGTGCAGTGGCGGACCGTCGGGAGCAAAAAACGCTACATGTAACGTTTTTTGCTAACGACGGTCCGCTTTTTCCGACCGCGCATGCGCGGCCGGAACTCCGCCCCCACCTCCCCGCGCTTCCCCGCACTTCACAATGGGGCAGCGGATGTGCTGGAAAAATGCATCCGCTGCCCCCGTTGTGCGGCGGGGACAACGCTAGCGTCGGGGACCACGGCCCGACGCACGGTGACGGGCCGAGCCCGACGCTAGTGTGAAAGAAGCCTAAGACTCACATACACCTATAGCCGGCACCTTACATACTAGAATTTTCAGCAATTTTAAAGCTTTACATTGACACACTGGGTTGGTGTCCCTTTAAACAGGACCTGACATTTGTCATGAATATGTAATTCTTATTACCTGGTGTAAATGGCGCAGTTCTCCTGTATCCGGCATTGTTTCTCTTTTGTTCCAGGTACTCTCTTTTCCTGAGATAGGGCCCCTTCTTCCCTGTATATAAATCTAGTCTTTTTAGCCAAGTGGGCTTGGTCTTCAAGAAAACCTCTGCAGAGAAGAGTTAAGGACTAGATTTACATATAAGCAAAAGGGTGACTAGATCTTAAAAAAAAAATGGAGACGTGCCAGATTCAGGAGAACAGTGACGCCATCTAAAAAATAAATATATAATAATAATACAGATTTATGGCAAGTCCTAGGTTCCCTTTAAATGTTGCTGTAGTTAAAAACCTCATCATAGTTCTTCTGCACACTGAAAAAAACTTGGAGAGCAGAAAATGAACTTCTATGATTTGCACATGCACTTGGGAGGAACTTCAGCCTCAATTTCCGCAGCTTATTTTGCTGCAATCTATCATATGCGGATTTACCATGGAATCCACCTCTCTGCATTAATGTAGGTGAAATCTGCAACAATAATTGACATGAGACTGAGTAATCCGCAATGTTTTTTAAGTTCTGCAATATGTAAATGAGATTTTTAGAATCTACTTAGGTGATACGGTCTTACCCTTTAGATTACCAGCGCAGAAGATCCACTGTGTATGCATTTACCCATGCTGCATATTATTTGCAATGTCCCTGTGCAGCGGAGAACCCACACCTATCTCCACCCTTATAAAACATTCACCACCTCTGGGATTCCTGTAAGGACAGGGAGTTCCTGTGCCTGTAAAGCAGGAGCGACGCCGGTGTAGACAATCAGCGAGACGCCAATGACTAGTACTCTGTCCCAGCAGTGGCACCGGCGGCTGTGTGCAGTCACTGACGTGTCACTAGTAACCTGTATACAGGTGCGGCTGTGGACGACTGCTGCGAGATCCCGTTTACAGCACTTATGCATGACATAAACTGAAAATATCCCCATAGAAAAGGAGTATTAAGAACCAAAAAAGTAAAAAAAAAAAAAGATCACAGTGGAAACTCCTAAAGGCACAAAAAGGAGTAACAGGTGCATGGGAAGGAACAGCTGGAGGTTGTACCTGCATGAATGGGAAGAAGCAGCACTTTGCCTTCAAGGCTCCTTATGGTTTCAGATCCCTACTCTTCTCTGTCGGAGGGGGCTTCACTTCCACCATAGATGCTTCTCGTCTCCCTCCCCTTCCTTCTCGGTGGTTCATGCATTAGCACAGGAAAGCATTCCCCAAGCTGCACATCCTGCTTCTGCGCTCCTAATATTTACTCTCCTTGATCCCCACCCTCCCCCCTCGCTGTGCACAAACCAGCAGCGCCTTCACTACGCCTGTCTGGTGGAAGGAGGTGATTATCCATGCTGTGTGCCAAGCCCATGGTGGCATTACCATATTCAAGAATCCAGGTTCACAAGCCTCCATTCAATTAAAAGTGGCCGGAAGGTCCGAGGGGATTCATTTATTTTTTTTAATTAAGGACTTAAATGAGCTATCAAGTCACAAATGTCACCGTATAAACTGTGATTAAATGCCACTGTCGTGAGACTAGAAAACGGTGAACGCAGAATCGGAGTGACACTTCCTTACAGTGAAGACGACTGGCGAGACCTGCGGGGGCATCTTATAGACGTCCCCTGTTATAACCACCATTGTCTCATTAAATTCCTATTCCTGAAGACGAGCGTCAAGGCCTGATGCAGAGACGGGATTGCTCACCATACATACCGGTACCTTCTCTATGGCTGCATCCCAAAACACAGGCTAGATACAGGGATGTCAAGCTCAAATACACAGAGGGACAAAATGAAAAGCTGAGACAAAGTCACGGGCCAACCTTGATGTTTATTAAAAAAATGTCCACAATTGAGAAAGTTTTCCCTGATTATCAAATATAACAAATAACTTTTCCATACGGAAACAAACGTAAAGGGATTGTCCCATGAACAAAGTGCATTTTATTTAGAAGATCAGAATAAAATATTGAAATATATGTTATGCAAGAGAAGTAAAAAGCATTTGGCCTTATGGGTGAATTTACGGTAAATATTTAGTAAGAAAGGATAAAAAAACCCTTGAATAATACAGATAATCAAGTATGATGCCAACAAACACAGTAAGATACCCCCACAGTGAATTCCTCCACACGCACGGTATGATGGCCCTACTGTACCCCCCCAGTCCCTCCCCCACAAAGAATGGTGATCCCATCACAGTAGGATTCTGCAACTGTAATCCCCACACAGCCCAAAATATTATTATTATTATTCATTTTTATAGCGCCATTTATTCCATGGCGCTGTACATGTGAAATACGGGGCAAATATAGACAAATACATTAGACATGAGCAAAAAAAAAAAAACAACAAGGCACACGGGTACATAAGGAGGGAGGACCCTGCCCGCGAGGGCTCACAATCTGCAGGGGATGGGTGATGATACACTAGGAGATATATAATATCTAATATCTATAGGAGAAATATAATAAATAATAATAATCTTTATTTATATAGCGCCAACATATTCCGCAGCTCTTTACAATTAAGCGGGGACTTATACAGACAAATTCAATACAAGTTAAGACAATTTAAACAGTGACATTAGGAGTGAGGTCCCTGCTCGCGAGCTTACAATCTACAAGGAAATGGGGGGACACAATAGGTGCAAAGTGCTTGTTATTTCAGGTCTGGCAATTATAATAAATAGGGATTTTCATACAAAGCTGCATGATCCGGTCATCAGCCCGTGTGTTTAAGGGCAATAGTCAAGTATCAAGTGCAGTTATCGTGTGCATGGAGGGTGTGGAGACAGATGAATAGTAGGGTGCAGATTCAGAGTGATATTTGGAAGGCGGGAACAGGGCAAAGTTAGTTTACTGAGTAGTTGATGAGGTAGGCTTGTTTGAAGAGATGGGTTTTTAGAGCGTGCTTGAATAGGTCGGGGCTAGGTATCAGTCTGATCGTCTGGGGAAGTGCATTCCAGAGAGCTGGCGCAGCACGAGAGAAGTCTTGGAGACGGAGGTGCGAGGTTCGGATTACGGGGGATGTTAGCCTTAGGTCGTTTGTAGAACGGAGGGCACGTGTAGGGCGATAGACAGAGATGAGAGAGGAGATATAAGACGGTGCAGAACTGTGGAGGGCTTTGTGGGTGAGAGAGATGAGTTTATACTGGACCCTGTAGCGAATGGGTAGCCAGTGTAATGACTGGCACAAGATGGAGGCATCGGTGAAGCGGTTAGACAGAAATATGACCCTGGCTGCCGCATTCAAGATGGATTGGAGAGGAGAAAGTTTGGTAAGAGGGAGACCGATCAGAAGAGAGTTGCAGTAGTCCAGATGAGAATGAATAAGAGCGACAGTAAGAGTCTTAGCAGTTTCAAAGGTGAGAAAAGGTCGGATTCTGGAGATGTTTTTAAGATGCAGGTGACAAGAGCGAGTGAGTGATCGGATATAGGGAGTAAAGGAAACTTCGGTGTCGAATATGACCCCAAGACAGCGGGCCTGCTGCTTGGGAGTTATGGTTGAACCCTCCAGGGTAATTTCGATGTTGGGTAGAGAGAGGTTAGTAGAAGGGAGAAACACAAGAAGTTCCGTTTTGGAGAGATTTAGTTTCAGGTAGAGGGAGGACATGATGTTAGAGACAGCAGACAGACAATCCTTGGTATTTTGTATTAGGGTAGGGGTGATGACAGGGGAAGAAGTGTATAATTGGGTGTCATCAGCATAGAGATGATACTGGAACCCAAATCTGCTGATTGTTTGTCCAATAGGGGCCGTGTATAGAGAGAAGAGGAGGGGGCCTAGGACTGAGCCCTGCGGAACCCCGATAGTAAGGGGACGAGGAGAGGAAGAGGAGGCGGTGAAAGATACAATGAAGGAGCGGTCAGAGAGGTAGGAGGAGAACCAGGAGAGGGCTGTGTCCTTGAGGCCTATGGAGCGGAGCATAGTGAGAAGGAGCTGGTGATCCACAGTGTCAAATGCGGTAGAGAGATCCAGGAGAATCAGCAGAGAGCAATGACCTTTGGATTTAGCTGTTAGTAGGTCATTAGAGACTTTAGTGAGGGCAGTTTCAGTGGAATGTAAAGAGCGGAAACCAGATTGTAAGGGGTCAAGAAGAGAGTTTTCCGAGAGATAGCGGATTAGACGGGAGTGGACCAAGCGTTCCAGGAGTTTAGAGATGAAGGAAAGGTTAGATACAGGTCTGTAGTTAGCAGTGCAGTTCTGGTCCAGGGATGGCTTTTTAAGTAAAGGGGTTATGATGGCATGTTTAAATGAGGAGGGAAAGATACCTGAAGAAAGAGAGAGGTTAAATATTTTAGTCAGGTGAGTGGTGACCACTGGTGAGAGAGACTGCAGGAGAGGTGAAGGAATGGGGTCACTGTTGCAGGTTGTAGGCCGAGCAGAAGCGAGGAGCTTGAAAACTTCTTCTTCTGAGACAGGCTCAAAGATGTCTAGTGAGCTTGAGGTGCGGCAGGGAAGGGGATCCAGGCACTGAGGAGATTGCGCTGAGATATCTAGAAGAATGTAGTTGATAATGGATAATGAAAATATAGTATAATGGGCCGCACATTGTGCTCTGTACCGTATAATGGGCCCCACACAGTGCTCCATACCGTATAATGGGCCCCACACAGTGCTCCATACCGTATAATGGGCCCCACATAGTGCTCCATACAGTATAATGGGCCCCACATAGTGCTCCATACAGTATAATGGGCCCCACATAGTGCTCCATACAGTATAATGGGCCCCACATAGTGCTCCATACCATATAATGGGCCCCACATAGTGCTCCATACCGTATAATGGGCCCCACATAGTGCTCCATACAGTATAATGGGCCCTACATAGTGCTCCATACAGTATAATGGGCCCCACATAGTGCTCCATACCGTATAATGGGCCCCACGTAGTGCTCCATACCGTATAATGGGCCCCACATAGTGCTCCATACCGTATAATGGGCCCCACATAGTGCTCCATACCGTATAATGGGCCCAACATAGTCCTCCATACCGTATAATGTATTATTATTATACATTTTTTATAGCACCATTTATTCCATGGCGCTTTACATGTGGAAAAGGGGGCAAATATAGACAAATACAATAAACATGAGCAAAAAACAAGGCACTTACAGGTACAGAAGGAGGGAGGACCCTGCCCGCGAGGGCTCACAGTCTGGAGGGGATGGGTGAGATTACACTAAGAGGGCCCCACATAGTGCTCCATACCGTATAATGGGCCCCACATAGTGCTCCATACAGTATAATGGGCCCCACATAGTGCTCCATACCGTATAATGGGCCCCACATAGTGCTCCATACAGTATAATGGGCCCCACATAGTGCTCCATGCCGTATAATGGGCGCAACACATAGTGCTCCATACTGTAGCATGGGCTCCACAAAGTGCTCCATACTGTATAATGGGCTCCACAAAGTGCTCCATACTGTATAATGGGCCCCACATAGTGCTCCATACAGTATAATGGGCCCCACATAGTGCTCCATACAGTATAATGGGCCCCACATAGTGCTCCATACCGTATAATGGGCCCCACATAGTGCTCCATACAGTATAATGGGCCCCACATAGTGCTCCATGCCGTATAATGGGCGCAACACATAGTGCTCCATACTGTAGCATGGGCTCCACAAAGTGCTCCATACTGTATAATGGGCCCCACATAGTGCTCCATACAGTATAATGGGCCCCACATAGTACTCCACACGGTATAATGGGCCCCACATAGTGCTCCACATGGTATAATGGGCCTCACATAGTGCTCCATACAATATAGTGGGCCCGACATAGTGCTCCATACCATATAATGGGCCCAACATAGTCCTCCATACCGTATAATGTATTATTATTATACATTTTTTATAGCACCATTTATTCCATGGCGCTTTACATGTGGAAAAGGGGGCAAATATAGACAAATACAATAAACATGAGCAAAAAACAAGGCACTTACAGGTACAGAAGGAGGGAGGACCCTGCCCGCGAGGGCTCACAGTCTGGAGGGGATGGGTGAGATTACACTAAGAGGGCCCCACAGTGCTCCATACCGTATAATGGGCCCCACATAGTGCTCCATACAGTATAATGGGCCCCACATAGTGCTCCATACCGTATAATGGGCCCCACATAGTGCTCCATACAGTATAATGGGCCCCACATAGTGCTCCATGCCGTATAATGGGCGCAACACATAGTGCTCCATACTGTAGCATGGGCTCCACAAAGTGCTCCATACTGTATAATGGGCTCCACAAAGTGCTCCATACTGTATAATGGGCCCCACATAGTGCTCCATACAGTATAATGGGCCCCACATAGTGCTCCATACAGTATAATGGGCCCCACATAGTGCTCCATACAGTATAATGGGCCCCACACAGTGCCTATGACAGCTACATGCAGGGCACATCCACAAGGGATGGAAATTCAGCTGCATGATCTCGATTTTGCTACAGATTTGCCAAGGAGTACACCCCATGCATTACAAAGGGTGACATTTGCGGCATATATTCACAATCTACGCATTTAAAATCCAGACTGATTACATAGCATAATATGTTGTGGACTTTCTACCTGGAAAATCCACTAAACATCTGCCAGGTGTGAACATGCTCTTAAAAGGGGTTGGCCTCAGAATTTTTTTCTTATTAACAATAGAAAAAAAACAAACAAACTGTCGTACTTACCAGTAGCGTAGCTACCGAGGGCAGAGGAGGCGGTCGCCCAGGGCCCTGCGCTCTGAGGTGGTCCACACTGAGCTACACTACTGTAACTGTATAAAGTTAAGTCGTGCGACAGAGCAGGGAGGCCCCCTGCCTGTCATCGCAAGGTCAGATATACCAGCATTTAGCCAATACAGCTGATCGCATTGATGGAAGGAGCACTACGCTCCTTCTCCCATCATCCCCATCAGCATCTTATACTACAGGGTCCGACTATGGGGGTGCTGCCTTATACTACAGGGTCTGCCTATGGGGGGTGCTGCCTTATACTACAGGGTCTGCCTATGGAGTGCTGCCTTATATTACAGGGTCTGCTGCCTTATACTACAGGGTCTGCCTATGGGGGTGCTGCCTTATACTACAGGGTCTGCCTATGGGAGCGCTGCTTTATACTAGAGGGTCTGCCTGTGGGGTGCTGCCTTATACTACAAAGTCTGCCTATGGGTGCTGCCTTGTGCTATAGAGTTTGCCTAATGGGGGTGCATTATACAATATAGATTTTGCTGCTGATCCGCACCGGATTTGACGCTGCGGATCCGCAGCAGATTTGACGCTGCGGATCCGCAACAGTTTTCCCAAAGTTTACAGTACCATGTAAACCTATGGGAAAAAAACCCACTGTGCACATGCTGCGGAAAAATCCGCGCGGCAACGCAGCGGATTATTTTCCGCAGCATGTCAATTCTTTCTGCGGATTCCGCAGCGGTTTCCAACATGCACCAATAGGAAAGTGCAGTTGAAAACCCGCAGAGGAATCCGCAGAAGAAACCGCGATGAAATCCGCAGTGAAAACCGCAGTGGTTTTGCACTGCGGATTTTCCAAATCCGCTGCGGAAAAATCTGCAGCAGAATCCGCAACGTGTGCACATACCCTCAGGGAGCTGTACAGGGGGCAGACTCGGAACATTATTAAATGTAAAGTGGGCACTTATTTTTATAGGGGAACTCAGGTTACTGTGACTATCAAAGGGGCACAGAGAGGGCAATATTACTTTCTAGGGGCAAAATGTAGGCACTGTTTTCTAGGGCACTGGCACCTGGCATTACTATATTATAGAGGGTTGCTTTAGAATTTAGGGGGCACAGAGAACCACACAGCAGGTGCAGTAATAAGGACACATACGGCAGCAGCGGCTCAGTATTGGGGTATCAGCAGGATGAGGAGGTTGTGCAGGTTGGGAATAGATGGTGATGTGGCTGGAATATGAGAAGTGAAACTTGTCTTTGTTATATTCTCTGCAGGCGAGTCGTTGCTGGAAGAAGTTGTCATGTTGGTCTGGGCCAGATGGAAAAGACGGGAAAAATGAACGATTCCACCAGAAAGAACATCACCGGTAAGTCACCATCTGTAACTGTGCTGTGATCTCTTATATGTTCTGTAGGTCTGAACGTATGACGGTAATATCCATGTTGGTCTTTATATAGACATTATCTTCAGGATTATCTCCAGTAACAGTGCGGTGATCTGCTGAGGTTCTCCTCCACTTTTAGGGTGTGTCACCCAGTTGTAATCAAGGTTACCTGGTTAGGGGTCCACTCAGAAGTTTTGCCCCCCCCTGAACCAAAACCCTAGCTACGACTGATACTTACCCTTCACAGTTCTGCTCTGAGTCTACTGTGTCTGTTATTGTCAACAGCGCTTACATCACATTGCCAGCGCTGTAGCCAGTGATCTCAGCAGCTCTGCCGATGTAGAGTACTGTACATGGGCCACGGAGGTCAGTTATTAGCTGCAGCGCTGTTGATGTGACATCAGTGCTGCAGCCAACAGGAGACCAGGGTAGCAGCCGACACTCAGCAGAGAACCTGGGGAGGGTGTCAGAGAAAAAAATTAAAATCCATAAGACATCTTCGGAGAGGGGACATATCATCCTCACATTGAACATACGGGATTAATTCCAGCTGGAGAAGAGAGAGATGATACTTCAACCTCCATTGAAGTAGGGAACTCCTGCAGTGACCAGTTTATTACCACACACTATTTGCTCTGTGAGCCAGACACTAAGACTGGGATTCGTTGACGCAGAGGCGGGGAAGTACGGTACATTTCTCATGGATAGAGCTTCCTCTGATCAAGGCACTGTTCTGAGATGTTTCGGAGCAAGCAGTCAGTGACGAATATTGGGGTTTGCATTGATCTGATATTTATGGGAGATATATTTCTGGCACCATAGCAAAAGGACAAACGTAACGCATTCACTCACATCATCGTAATGCCATTCTAACCCCTGCAACTTAACACTCCAATGGATGATGCTATCCAGGTCATGTTTTATCTCTATATAAAAGGTAAAATTGCAACATGAAAGATGACGACAATATCTACCGCCTGGGACCTCTGAAGATATCCTGAAAGTTTGTGATCTTATAAAATTCTAAAATACCTAGCACATTCCATAACCATCCCCCACATGAGCTCACCAAGTGAAGGTTATTTGGGCGTAACCTTGATCCAATAAAAACAAAATTTGGATTTGTGTAACTGGTCAATCCTGGAAGGTACAGCTTGCTGTGGTTCTGTCCTTTTCCTAATGAATACCTCCCTCCGCTAAGCTCTGAGCTATTTCCGTGCCACAGGTTTAGTAATTTTATTTTGTTATCCCTTTTAGTGTAGGTGATTGTGTATACTGTATTGTTTTGTTTCCATTATGTACCATGTTTTTATATTATTTTTTTTTATAAACACTGCCTACCTTTCTGGATTAAATATATAAAATGTAATAGCTCTGTTCCTCTTGCTCTGCAAACCGCACCCCTGGAGCTATATGCTACTTGAACTGGGTGTTCAATCGGCCTATATAAACAATTGGTGGTGGCAGCTAGTAGTTCCTTTTGTTACTGTGGAGTTGGCAGTGACTGTACCTGGGTATAATATATTTATTTATTTTTTTCCCACGCATTGGAATCAGAGGTGTATATACCATATGCTCACTGTGAGTTCCTCAACAACTGGCCTACTAGTGTAAGCAACCGTGGCATCGTTCATTACTCGTCAGTCACTTGCATAACTGTCCAGAGGTTTGGAGGCAGCGGAGTTATGTTCCCTGACAAACTTTTGGTAGAGGTAGGTTCTGCATGAAACTAACATCCCTCCCCGTATCATCCTTGACAGAGGGTACATAAAACATAGCTTTGTTTTTGTATTTTTTTTTTTTTACTACTGATGGATCTCCTAGGAAAAACTTTTCAAGAAGGAGACCACTCCTTTAAGCATTGCCTTGTTCCCAGAATCTAGGCATGCCTCTCAGTGCCATATCTTTATAGACAGATGGAAACATGAGCTTCACAATCCCGTCATCACCCCAAGTTGGTGATAACGTGGAGACAACAGGTTTTATCAATCAGATGCATAAAATATAAGCTGTCACACACTATACAAACACAGAAAACACTACAGCTGCCCTGGAGGCATCACTGGTGCGGGGCTACAGGTCATCGAGGGTCAGTACTACTCTCTTGTCCATCTCAATGGGATTGTACATTTCTAGTAGGGGCACAACAGCAAGTAAGGTGCTGGAAAATACTTTACAATATTTCATGATCTCTAATGTAAACACAAAGAGGAAATTAAATTGTGACTGGTTTGTACAACACCTGCCAGACAGGACCAAGTATCAGCTCAGAGCAGCGTCTCCAGTCAGACCTGTTGGAAACATGAGACCTACAGTACACGTGATTATACCCAACAATGCCCCTAAATAGCACAGAGCCGCTCAGAAATGCTGCAGATAAAAAGCTCCTAAGCATGCAGGGATCCAGGCTGCTAATCCTAGAAACGTAGAATGATTGACCAATGGCCGCATATGGACTAGAATAAACAATGGCCGACAAGTAGAAGACAGTGGACCGATCAGTGGCAGCGTCTGCACTGGACCTTGCACCGATCAGCGGCAGCGTCTGCACTGGACCTTGCACCGATCAGCGGCAGCGTCTGCACTGGACCTTGCACCGATCAGCGGCAGCGTCTGCACTGGACCTTGTACAGATCAGTGGCAGCGTCTACACTGTACAGAGGACTACAAAAATAATGACAGAACCCAGTATGTTGTGACAACCTGAGGCGGGCTGCCCCGTCTCCAGCAGAGCCTCGGCTGTCACAACATAACGTGTCATCAGTCAGGGCTCACCTGTAGCTTGTGCAGCAGACAAGTACCCGGGTTTCTGGCCTACATTACTGGATTCGGCTTTTTCTCGCTCGTGCTTTCCCTTTTCCCTCATTCTTACAGTATTCCTCTAATACAATCAATTTATTTTTCTTTATTATCTGTCATGTAGAGAACAATAAATAATAAAGAAGAGAGAACAAACAACAGTGTGCGAGGAGGAGAGCGCTGCCTGACGGATGGTGCGCAGGAGATGGGGATGACATGAAGCAGATGGCCACGCAGCCACCGTACACCGCACTGTGCGCAGGGAGAGGAGACCAGGGACACTGTGATTAAGCTGTGAGTCACCGGCACGTCAGAGCCAGCGCTGCTCCATCACCGGGGTCCCCAGTAACCCGTCCACTGCCACAGATATATCCATCACCTCTATGAAATCCAGAATATTCTGCCACTCCCGCAAACTACTGATGAATACTAATTAGTGATATACAAGTATAACGATTTCCTCTCTTACTGACAGCACAGCCCTGAAGAACAGCTAGGACGCCTCTGTAAAGAATCATCTATTGTTATTAGATTTATATTGTTCTATTAGCATTGGGATTATCAGTATTATTTCTATGATACATATATCATTCTAATAATATATTTCTATTGTTGGGATATATTGTTTATCTTATTATTAGGACATGTTAGTATCAGGATTATTTCTATTAGGACATATCATCAGTAATATTATAATAAATGGGATTACCTCAATTATTAGGACATTATTATCCCTATTAGGATATTATATTATTTTATCTCTATTAGGATACAATATATTATGACATTATTACCCCTATTATTAGGATGATAATTATTATTATAGTATTTCTATTATTAGCATATATTACTTCTATTATTAGGACATTATTATCCCATTAGGAGATGTTGTTATTATTATTATTATTATTATTATTGGGATCCATTACTTCTATTATCAGGACCTTATTACCCCTATTATTTGGATATAGTATCGGGATTTATTACTTCTATTATTAGGACCTTACCCCTATTTTTAGGGTATATTATATTATTAGGACATTATTATGGCCATTATTAGGATATTATTATTATTAGGATCCATTACTTCTATTATTAGGACATTATTATCCCCATTATTAGGATATATTATTATTATTCTTATTGGGATCCATTACTTCTATTATTAGGACATTACCCCTATTATTAGGGTATATTATATTATTAGGAGGTTATTACCCCTATTATTAGGATTTATTATTAGGACATTATTACCCCTATTATTAGGACATATTCTATTATTAGGACATTATTACCCCTATTATTAGGGTATGTTATATTATTAGGATATTATTACCCCTATTAGGATATATTCTATTATTAGGACATTATTACCCCCATTATTGGATATATTCTATTATTAGGACATTATTACCCCCATTATTGGATATATTCTATTATTAGGACATTATTACCCCCATTATTGGATATATTCTATTATTAGGACATTATTACCCCTATTATTAGGATATATTCTATTATTAGGACATTATTACCCCCATTATTGGATATATTCTATTATTAGGACATTATTACCCCTATTATTAGGATATATTCTATTATTAGGACATTATTACCCCTATTACTAGGGTGTGATGACATGCTCCAGCCCGACACCTCTCCCCCCATTATTATAAGTTTCCTGATCCTGACAACCTGCCGTCAGACAGTAACTCTCCGGACACAACCCATGTACTACCCCCCTCATCATCCTCAGCTGTCACCTCAGCACTCACAATGTCAGTTATGTGTGTGTGCACATAGGACTGCCATGTCTGGATGCTGCCGGTTCAGCCATCCTCCTGCTGCAGGCGCTTCGCCGTGTCTCTCACCACAGCTCGGTTTTGCAGCCGCCGCCGTTGCCCCTCGTACACACGCAGCAGACGGGAGCACGCCCGGTGCGTCCGCCGCTTCTTACCTGTCTCTCTGAGGTCTCGGCTCCTCTCAGCGTCGGAGCTCAGCTCTCTACAGGCTCCAGCTAGCTGCGTCACCAGTGCGCATGTGCAGTGCCTGAACCCGAGAGCGAGCGGCGGCTGCTGCTGCCTGCACTGCGCCTGCGCCACCGCTGCTCAATCCATTCATAGAGACAAACATAGATTAGATAAAGGTGAGAGCCCAAAAGAGCGAGCGATCAGATCTCCCTCTAAACACACATACTTCAGCTAAACTGCTAGGGTTTATTCAGACGTAGCGGTTGGGCCGCGTTTTTTTTAATGTGGCATTCTGCTAAAAAAAAGCCATATGGACAAAAACGCTTTAAATACTCATTAAATAATCTTCCTATTCATTTCAATGTGAAAAGACACCTGAAGTGGAGAAAGAAGCACTATGTCAAATTTTAGGCTGTTTCTGCTTGAAAAAAAATGTAACTTTGATCACTAAATCGAAGGATAAAAAAATGCATCATGCACAAAAAAAGAGTAAAAAAAAAAAAAAACACCAGAAAAGTGCAACACTCCTACCCCCATAAGATCCATGTAAAAAAAATCAGTGTGAACAAGCTCGTACTGCTGAGAAGCGCACAACATAAAAAGCCATCAGTGCCTGCAGGATGTGCCACAAACAGCGGAAATGTGCACGGGCACAATCATACAGCCATGCAAAATGCTCCGAGATCGGACTACAATGCACCGGCCGGCCACCGGTCTCCTGACCTGAGAGTAACAGCTACATACAGTCATGGTCAAAAGTTTTTCGCACCCTTGAAATTGTTCCAGAAAATGAAGTATTTCTCCCAAAAAATGATTGCAATTACACATATTTTGATACAGGAAAGATATATATCTTGGTACCGTGTTAGCCAGTAGATAGAAAAATAGTTAGAATTGAGAGTCCTCAGCGGTTGATACCTTTTTAATGGCTAACTGAAAAGATGGTAACAAATTGCAAGTTTTCGAGACTACACAGGTCTCTTCATCAGGCAAAGACTAAAACAAATTCTGTATTCTGTATTCAAAATACATATTGTGTTATACACATGTTTATTTCCTTTATGTGTATTGGCACAACAAAAAAATGAGAAAAAAAGGCAAATTGGATATAATTTCATATGAAACCCCAAAAATGGGTTGGACAAAAAAACAACAACTTTATTTCAAGCATGTGATGCTAATCCCAACTCACCTGTGGCAAGTAACAGGTGTGAGCAATAGGAAAAAGACAAGTGAAACCAGTTAAAAACAGGATAAGTTGACTCAGTCTTTGCATTCTGTGTCTGTGTGTGCCACACTAAGCATGGAGAACAGAAAGAGAAGAAAACTGTCGGAGGACTTGGGAATCAAAATTGTTGAACAATATCAACAATCTCAAGTTTACAAGTGTCATGGCTAGGACATGGTTAATGTCCTGTTCTCTCAGAGTTAATTTTGCTGGCCTCCCTTTGGATCTGGGAGGGGTATTTATACTTACTCCAGACAAGGATTCCCTGTGAGCTATACTTACATCTTGGCTGTCTGTCTGACCTCTGGAGTGTGTGCTCGGTTTTCATTTGTGTTCCTTGCTCTCCGTGCGTTTCTTTTGTTTTTTTGGATTTCTGACCTCTGGCTTCTGACAATCCCCTGTCTCTCCCCTTTGGTACTTCGTGATCCCCTAGTTCTGATCTTAGCTTGTTTGACTATTCTCCTGTGTGTATCGTCTCCTCTGCACCCTGACATCTGTCTCCGCCCCCCAACCACTTCCCACTCTGTCACATGGTTCAGGTCCTGTTTGTTACCTGGTTAGTAACCTGGCGTTTTGCTCAGCTCCCTTGCTGCTGTGTGCAGCTCTCCCTGCAGCAGTAAAACCCAGGAGTCGTGACATTATAGCTGACGTTATAGTCTTTCCAGTAGCGTAGCTACTGGGGGGGCAGAGGGTGCGGGCGCAATGGGCCCGGTGCTCAGAGGGGGCCCTCCTGGAGCCGCGCGCCAATACAGTTACATTCTGCAGCAGAGCAGGGAAAATCGATCTCCCTGCTCTGCCGCTATGGAGCCCCTGAGCAGGCGGGGGGCCCGGTGCCAGCAGTGGGCCCCCGCCTGTCATCGCAGGGTCAGCTGTACCGGCATTTGCCGATACAGCTGACCGCAATGATGAATGAGGGAGCGCTGCGCTCCATCCCCCTGTCAGCGTCTGACATCGGCGACCCTGACGGGGTTCGATGAGTCACTGTCCGGCGCCGAGACAAGCGGGAGCTCAGAGCAGGAACCAGGAAGAAGAGAGGTGAGTATTTATTTTTTTAAGGGGTGCTGCCTTATAGTACAGAATCTGCCTATGGGGGGGGGGTCTGCCTAATACTACAGGGTCTGCCTATGGGGGAGTCTGCCTAATACTACAGGGTCTGCCTATGGGGGAGTCTGCCTAATACTACAGGGTCTGCCTATGGGGGTGCTGTCTTATACTTCAGGGTCTGCCTATAGGGGTGCTGCCTTATAGTACAGGGTCTGTCTATAGGGGTGCTGCTTTATTCTACAGGGTCTGCCTGCGGGTGCTACTTTATTCTACAGGGTCTGCCTATGGGGTGCTGCCTTATACTACAGAGTCTGCCTATGGGTGCTGCCTTGTGCTATAGAGTCTGCCTATGGGGGGTACATTATACAATATAGAGTAGGCCTATGGGGAGTGCATTATACTATATTGAGGACTATCTGGTACATTATACTATATGGAGGCTATCTTGAGGGGCATCATACAGTGTGGAGATTGCAGTGTTTGAGCCATCAGTTTGGAGGCTACTAAGGGGTCAGTATACTGTTTATAAGAGAGCATCATGCTGTGTATAGTGGAGCTGTACAGGAGGCAGACTCGGGACATTATTAAAGGTAAAGTGGGCACTTATTGTTATAGGGGAACTCAGGTTACTGTGACTATCAAAGGGGCACACAGGGCAATATTACTTTCTAGAGGGTAAAATATGGGCACTGTTTTCTAGGGCACTTGCACCTGGCATTGCTATATTATAGAGGGGTGCCTTAGAATTTAGAGGGCACACAGAACTGCACAGCAGGGGCAGTAATAGGGACACATACGGCAGCAGCGGCTCAGTATTGGGGTATCAGGTGCAGTAATAGGGTCACATACGGCAGCAGCGGCTCAGTATTGGGGTATCAGGGGCAGTAATAGGGACACATACGGCAGCAGCGGCTCAGTATTGGGGTATCAGGGGCAGTAATAGGGACACATACGGCAGCAGCGGCTCAGTATTGGGGTATCAGGTGTAGTAATAGGGATGCATACGGCAGCAGCGGCTCAGTATTGGGGTATCAGGTGCAGTAATAGGGTCACATAGGACAGCAGTGGCTCAGTATCGGGGTATCAGCAGGATGAGGAGTTTGTGTAGGTTGGGAATAGATGATGATGCGGCTGGAATGTGAGAAGTGAAACGTGTCTTTGTTGTATTCTCTGCAGCCGAGTCATTGCTGGAAGAAGTTGTCATGTCGGTCTGGGCCGGATGGAAAACACGGGAAAAGTGACGACTCCATCATAAAGAACGTCAGCGGTAAGACATTATCTGTAACTCTGCTGTGATCTATGTTCTGTAGGGCTGGTATCTACAGTACCACTGACCATATGGCGGTAATATCCATGTTGGTTGTTATGTAGAGATTATCTTCAGTAACATCGCGGTCATCTGCTTAGGTTCTCCTCCACTATTAGGGCGCATCACCGAGTTGTAATCAAGGTTACCTGGTTAGGGGCCCACTCAGAAGTTTCGCCCCCCTGAGCCAAAACCCTAGCTACGCCTCTGAGTCTTTCCCTGGTGGTGGGGTGTTAGTATATTATGGATCCGGTACAGGTTCTCATGGGGCAGGTTAATGAGCTCTCCCAGCTTATGCAGAAGCTGTCCATGGAGCAGCAAGCCCTGGGTCACTCGCATCAACAGGTGCAGAGAGATGTGGCAGGTGCTTTACGGGGGTCTGCTCCGTTGGGGTTCTGGGAGAGGGGCCCCACTGATCTATCCTTAGGGGACTCTGAGCCCCCGGTAAAGTTACCCAACAATTTTTCCGGAGATAAAAAATTGTTGAGTGTCTTCAAGGAGAGATGCAAGTTGTTCTTTGAATTGCGTCCCCGGACCTCTGGAAATGAAAGGCAGAGGGTGCGGATCATAATGTCCTTGTTAAGGGGGGCTCCACAGGCATGGGCTTTCTCTCTCTCCCTCTGCTGCTGAACGTATGTCTGTGAACCTGTTCTTTGAGGCTCTGGGGCACATTTATGATGAGCCTGATAGAGTGCGTCTGGCAGAGGATATGGTTGAGTGTGACACAGGGGAGGCCCTCTGCTGAATGGTTCTGCTCAGAATTTAGACGTTGGGCAGCTGAAGTATCTTGAAACGACGCCGCCTTGAGGGGGTTGTTCCGCAAGGGCCTGTCTGACCGTCTAAAGGGCACTCTGGCACTTCATTCTCCTCCTGATACCTTGGAGGGCGCCATGACTCAGGTGGTCCGGATGGACCGGAGACTCCGTGCCAGAGGAGTGATGCAACAAGAGACTCCCTTGTACTCCAAATTGTGTGACACTGCACCTGTATCTGAACCCATGGAGATTGGGTTAGTCTCAGTTGTGGAGAGAGAAGGCACAGTAGAGACAACCTACTATGCTTTTACTGTGGAGCCTCTGGACATTGGAAAAGGAACTGCCCCTCCTGTCCTTCTTCAGTGAAACTGTCAGAGAAACGACTGAGTCTGGGCAACAATCGTGGAGGTTGTCCAGACTCCCAGGTACATTTTTTTCTCGCTTGCAAAAATTATGCTCCAGGTGGAATTGGAACTTGCTGGCGGCCCTGTGGTGACCACCGCCTTTGTTGACTGCGGTTCTTCCATTAATTTGATTAATGCCCAAGTTGTGACTCGTAATGAGATAGGGACAGTCAGGCTGAAAGACCCTGTTAAAATTGTGGCAGTTGATTCATCCCCTCTTACCCGGGGTGGAATTTGTTTCAGGACTGATGTCTTTTCTCTGAATGAGGGTTCCACTCACGTGGAAAAATTAAGTTGTTTCGTTATGAATAATCTGCCTGCAGGACTGGTATTGGGGATGCCCTGGCTGCAACGCCACAATCCTGTCATTGATTGGGTGGCAGGGGAGATCACTCAATGGGGATGTAAGGATAATGGTCCGTGTTGTAACCTGGGACCTTTTGTTAACTTGGTAAAATCTCTAGACGTGCTTTCCGAAAGTGAGGCTGAGGTTAGTGATGAGTGAATGTGCTTGCCACTACTCGTTACTCGCCCGAATATCGGGGTACTAGGCGAGCACCAAGCATTTCTGGGATTATTTGGCAGTAACTGCAGTCTCCACCCTGCGTTTTTGGCAGAATTTAGAGACCCAATCACGGTGCAGGGATTGTTTGCCAGGCCATGAAACGCCGCAGCCATCTTTGTTGTGGTCGTGCAGTGATTGGCTGGGCCGCACAGCATCATCCCGAGTATAAGAGACCTGGCACTGCCCTGCTTGCCATATTCTGTTCCTGTTTCAGCGAGAGTAGGGAGAGCTGGTGCCGAAATAGGGTCAGAATCGTGGTTTTAGAGTTAGTGTAGGTTTGCAACTCTTACATCCACAACTCCGGAGAAACCAACAGTCCTTTTTAGAGCTAATTCATGGGGCTCGATATTGCAGCGCTAGGCAGGCAGGGCACAGCATATCCACATCAGTGCAAGGCCTGCAGGCACTGTATGTGCATCCATTGGTCCCACTGCATCCTTCCCAAAGCTTCATAACTACCTGCTGCTGCTGCAGCTTATTTACTGTCTATATACCTTTTTTTTTTCTTCCCAAAATTCCCGCCCCCCCCCCCCAAAAAAAAAAAAAAACAAAAAAAACCCAAACATATACAGTCTGTTCTGTCAGACTGAGGCGATGTGCACACGTTGCGGTTTTTACCGCGGATCCCCTGCATTTTTGACGCTGCGGATCTGCAGTAGTTTCCCATGCGGTTTACAGTACCATGTAAACCTATGGAAAACCAAATCCGCTGTGCACAAGCTGCGGTAAAAACGCGCGGAAACGCAGCGTTGTTTTTTCCGCAGCATGTCAATGTTTTTGTGTGGATCTGCAGCGTTTCTGCACCCATTGACTTGCATTGAATAGGGCACATCCGCAGCAAAACCGAAGATGTAAAAAAGATCTGCGGTTTAGCTGCGGGTGAAATGCTGCAGATCGGGAGGGGGGAAGTGTGTGGGCGGAGACTGTGCGTGTCTGTGTGTGCTGGTGGGGTCTGTGTGGGCCTCTCGGGGGTCTGTATGGTGCTCTCGGGGGTCTGTATGGTGCTCTCGGGGGGGTCTGTACGGGCCTCTCGGGGGTCTGGCTAATGTGCTGAATGTAAATAAAAAAACAAAAAAACACTAACATACAACATATAACAGTACATATAACATACAACAGAACATACAACATATAACAGAACATGCAACATATAACATAAAACATACAACAGAACATGCAACGTATAGCATACAACATACAACAGAACATTAATCCCATAATCCGAAAACAAGGGAATTTTTATAGGCAAAAAATTAGCACTTCGATCATGAATGCTGACATAGATTACCTAACAAGGTATGAAGTGACACATAGGTAAATAAAGGTAAAATTATTTTTATTGACATATTACTTAAAATAACAAATCTTTAAAAACAGGGTGATGGAAATAAATGGACCTCCAAACAAAAATAGGGCGTGACCCAAAGACCCAGATGGCAGTGTATTTTTAAGGAATTTTCATATATAATGTTGCTATAGTGAAAGTAATATCCCTGTTAGAAAGAAAGGACTAACACTATGGATGGACGTGAAATGAAGTCTCTTTAACCCCTTCACCCCCAAGGGTGGTTTGCACGTTAATGACCGGGCCAATTTTTACAATTCTGACCACTGTCCCTTTATGAGGTTATAACTCTGGAACGCTTCAACGGATCTTGGCTATTCTGACATTGTTTTCTCGTGACATATTGTACTTCATGATAGTGGTAAAATTTCTTTGATATAACTTGCGTTTATTTGTAAAAAAAAAACGAATATTTGGCGAAAATTTTGAAAATTTTGCAATTTTCCAACTTTGAATTTTTATGCCCTTAAATCACAGAGATATGTCACATAAAATACTTAATAAGTAACATTTCCCACATGTCTACTTTACATCAGCACAATTTTGGAACCAAAATTTTTTTTTGTTAGGGAGTTATAAGGGTTAAAAGTTGACCAACAATTTCTCATTTTTACAACACCATTTTTTTTTTAGGGACCACATCTCATTTGAAGTCATTTTGAGGGGTCTATATGATAGAAAATACCCAAGTGTGACACCATTCTAAAAACTGCACCCATCAAGGTGCTCAAAACCATATTCAAGAAGTTTATTAACCCTTCTGGTGCTTCACAGGAATTTTTGGAATGTTTAAATAAAAATGAACATTTAACTTTTTTTCACAAAAAATTTACTTCAGCTCCAATTTGTTTTATTTTCCCAAGGGTAAGAGAAGAAATTGGACCCCAAAAGTTGTTGTACAATTTGTCCTGAGTACGCTGATACCCCATATGTGGGGATAAACCACTGTTTGGGCGCATGGGAGACCTCGGAAGGGAAGGAGCGCCGTTTAACTTTTCAATGCAAAATTGACAGGAATTGAGATGGGACGTCATGTTGCGTTTGGAGAGCCACTGATGTGCCTAAACATTGAAACCCCCCACAAGTGACACCATTTTGGAAAGTAGACCCCCCTAAGGAACTTATCTAGAGGTGTGGTGAGCACTTTGACCCACCAAGGGCTTCACAGAAGTTAATAATGCAGAGCCGTAAAAATAAAACAAATTTTTTCCCACAAAAATTATTTTTTTAGCCCCCAGTTTTGTATTTTCCCGAGGGTAGCAGGAGAAATTGGACCCCAAAATTTGTTGTCCAAGTTGTCCTGAGTGTGATGATATACCATATGTGGGGAGAACCACTGTTTGGGTGCATGGGAGGGCTCGGAAAGGAAGGAGCGCCATTTGGAATGCAGACTTAGATGGAATGGTCTGCAGGCGTCACATTGCGTTTACAGAGCCCCTAATGTACCTAAACAGTAGAAACCCCCCACAAGTGACACCATGTTGGAAAGTAGACCCCCTAAGGAACTTATCTAGATGTGTGGTGAGCGCTTTGACCCACCAAGGGCTTCACAGAAGTTTATAATGCAGAGCCATAAAAATAAAACAAACATTTTTTCCCACAAAAATTATTTTTTAGCCCCCAGTTTTGTATTTTCCCGAGGGTAACAGGAGAAATTGGACCCCAAAAGTTGTTGTCCAATTTGTCCTGAGTGCGCTGATACCCCATATGTGGGGGGAACCACCGTTTGGATGCATGGGAGGGCTCGGAAGGGAAGGAGCGCCATTTGGAATGCAGACTTAGATGGAATGGTCTGCAGGCGTCACATTGCGTTTGCAGAGCCCCTAATGTACCTAAACAGTAGAAGCCCCACACAAGTGACCCCATTTTGGAAACTAGACCCCCCAAGGAACTTATCTAGATGTGTTGTAAGAACTTTGAACCCCCAAGTGTTTCACTACAGTTTATAACGCAGAGCCGTGAAAATAAAAAATCTTTTTTTTTCCCACAAAAATTATTTTTTAGCCCCCAGTTTTGTATTTTCCCAGGGGTAACAGGAGAAATTGGACCCCAAAGGTTGTTGTCCTATTTGTCCTGAGTACGCTGATACCCCATATGTTGGGGTAAACCCCTGTTTGGGCACACGGGAGAGCTCGGAAGGGAAGGAGCACTGTTTTCCTTTTTCAACGCAGAATTGGCTGGAATTGAGATCGGACGCCATGTCGCGTTTGGAGAGCCCCTGATGTGCCGAAACAGTGGAAACCCCGCAATTATAACTGAAACCCTAATCCAAACACACCCCTAACCCTAATCCCAACAGTAACCCTAACCACACCTCTAACCCTGACACACCCCTAACCCTAATCCCAACCCTATTCCCAACCGTAAATGTAATCTAAACCCTAACCGTAACTTTAGCCCCAACCCTAACCCTAACTTTAGCCCCAACCCTAACTGTAGCCTTAACCCTAGCCCCAACCCTAGCCCTAAACCTAATGGGAAAATGGAAATAAATACATTTTTTTTAATTTTTCCCTAACTAAGGGGGTGATGAAGGGGGGTTTGATTTACTTTTATAGCGAGTTTTTTAGCGGATTTTTATGATTGGCAGCCGTCACACACTGAAAGACGCTTTTTATTGCAAAAAATATTTTTTGCGTTACCACATTTTGAGAGCTATAAATTTTCCATATTTTGGTCCACAGAGTCATGTGAGGTCTTGTTTTTTGTGGGACGAGTTGACGTTTTTATTGGTAACATTTTTGGGCACGTCACATTTTTTGATCGCTTTTTATTCCGATTTTTGTGAGGCAGAATGACCAAAAACCAGCTATTCATGAATTTCTTTTGGGGGAGGCGTTTATACCTTTCCGTGTTTGGTAAAATTGATAAAGCAGTTTTATTCGTCGGGTCAGTATGATTACAGCGATATCTCATTTATATCATTTTTTTATGTTTTGGCGCTTTTATACGATAAAAACTATTTTATGGAAAAAATAATTATTTTTGCATCGCTTTATTCTCAGGACTATAACTTTTTTATTTTTTTGCTGATCATGCTGTATGGCGGCTCGTTATTTGCGGGACAAGATGACGCTTTCAGCGGTACCATGGTTATTTATATCAGTCTTTTTGATCGCGTGTTATTCTACTTTTTGTTCAGCGGTATGATAATAAAGCGTTGTTTTTTGTCTCGTTTTTTTTTTTTTCTTACGGTGTTTACTGAAGGGGTTAACTAGTGGGCCAGTTCTATAGGTCGGGTCGTTACGGACGCGGCGATACTAAATATGTGTACTTTTATTGTTTTGTTTTTTTTAATTTAGATAAAGAAATGTATTTATGGGAATAATATTTTTTTTTTTTTTCATTATTTAGGAATATTTTTTTTTATTTTTTTTTTACACATTTGGAAAAAAATTTTTTAAACTTTTTTACTTTGCCCCAGGGGGGGACAATACAGATCGGTGATCTGCCAGTTTGCATAGCACTCTGACAGATCACCGATCTGCGAGAAGTGCAGGCTGCTTCACAGTGCCTGCTCTGAGCAGGCTTCTGTGAAGCCACCTCCCTCCCTGCAGGACCCGGATCCACGGCCATCTTGGATCCGGGTCTGGAGCAGGCAGGGAGGGAGGTAAGACCCTCGCAGCAACGCGATCACATCGCGTTGCTCCGGGGGTCTCAGGGAAGCCCGCAGGGAGCCCCCTCCCTGCGCGATGCTTCCCTGCACCGCCGGCACATTGCGATCATGTTTGATCGCGGTGTGCCGGGGGCGGTCCGTGACCGCTCCTGGCACATAGTGCCGGATGTCAGCTGCGATATGCAGCCGACACCCGGCCGCGATCGGCCGCGCTCCCCCCGTGAGCGCGGCCGATCGCGTATGACGTACTATTCCGTCCGTGGTCATACGGGCCCACCCCACCTCGACGGGATAGTACGTCAAATGTCGGGAAGGGGTTAAAAAACCATAAGGCAGTCTTATATCTAATCTAAGGGTATATACAAAACAAGCAACCGAATATATATATATATATATATATATATATATATATATAAATCAATGCCCTCACATCATGAAATAAACATGGCTTTGTTAACAGTGATAATAAGTTTAACCCCTTCACCCCCAAGGGTGGTTTGCACGTTAATGACCGGGCCAATTTTTACAATTCTGACCACTGTCCCTTTATGAGGTTATAACTCTGGAACGCTTCAACGGATCTTGGCGATTCTGACATTGTTTTCTCGTGACATATTGTACTTCATGATAGTGGTAAAATTTCTTCGATATAACTTGCATTTATTTGTGAAAAAAACGAATATTTGGCGAAAATTTTGAAAATTTCGCAATTTTCCAACTTTGAATTTTTATGCCCTTAAATCACAGACATATGTCACGCAAAATACTTAATAAGTAACATTTCCCACATGTCTACTTTACATCAGCACAATTTTGGAACCAAAATTTTTTTTTGTGACGGAGTTATAAGGGTTAAAAGTTGACCAGCAATTTCTCATTTTTACAACACCATTTTTTTTTTAGGGACCACATCTCATTTGAAGTCATTTTGAGGGGTCTATATGATAGAAAATACCCAAGTGTGACACCATTCTAAAAACTGCACCCCTCAAGGTACTCAAAACCACTTTCAAGAAGTTTATTAACCCTTCAGGTGTTTCACAGGAATTTTTGGAATGTTTAAATAAAAATAAACATTTAACTTTTTTTCACACAAAATTTATTTCAGCTCCAATTTGTTTTATTTTACCAAGGGTAACAGGAGAAAATAGACCCCAAAATTTATTGTACAATTTGTCCTGAGTATGCTGATACCCCATATGTGGGGGTAAACCATTGTTTGGGCGCATAGCAGAGCTCGGAAGGGAAGGAGCGCTATTTTACTTTTCAATGCAAAATTTACTGGAATTAAGATGGGATGCCATGTTGCGTTTGGAGAGCCCCTGATGTGCCTAAACATTAAAAACCCCCACAAGTGACACCATTTTGGAAAGTAGACCCCCTAAGGAACTTATCTAGATGTGTTTTGATAGCTTTGAACCCCCAAGTATTTCACTACAGTTTATAACGCAGAGCCGTGAAAATAAAATTTCCTTTTTTTTTTTCACAAAAATGATTTTTAGCCCCCAGTTTTGTATTTTCACAAGGGTATAAGGAGAAATTGGACCCCAATCATTGTTGTCCAATTTGTCCTGAGTACGCTTACCCCATATGTGGGGGGGGAACCACTGTTTGGGCGCATGACAGAGCTCGGAAGGGAAGGAGCGCCATTTGGAATGCAGACTTAAATGGATTGGTCTGCAGGCGTCACGTTGCATTTGCAGAGCCCCTGATGTACCCAAACAGTACAAACCCCCCACAAGTGACCCCATATCGGAAACTAGACCCCCCAAGGAACTTATCTAGATGTGTTGTGAGAACTTTGAACCCCCAAGTGTTTCACTACAGTTTACAACGCAGAGCCGTGAAAATAAAAAAATCCTTTTTTTCCCACAAAACTTATTTTTTGGCCCCCAGTTTTGTATTTTCCCAAGGGTAGCAGGATAAATTGGACCCCAAAAGATGATGTCCAATTTGTCCTGAGTACGCTGATACCCCATATGTTGGGGTAAACCCCTGTTTGGGCACACGGGAGAGCTCTGAAGGGAAGGAGCACTGTTTTCCTTTTTCAACGCAGAATTGGCTGGAATTCAGATCGGATGCCATGTCCCGTTTGGAGAGCCCCTGATGTGCCTAAACAGTGGAAACCCCCCAATTATAACTGAAACCCTAATCCAAACACACCCCTAACCCTAATCCCAACAGTAACCCTAACCACTCCTCTAACCCAGACACACCCAACCCTATTCCCAACCGTAAATGTAATCCAAACCCTAACCCTATCTTTAGCCCCAACCCCAACCCTAGCCCCAACCCTAACCCTAGCAATAACCCTAGCCCTATCACTAGCCCTATCACTAGCCCTAACACTAGCCCCAACCCTAGCCCCAACCCTAGCCCTAACCCTAACCCTAGCCCTAACCCTTGCCCTAACCCTAACCCTAGCCCTAACTCTAGTCCTAACTCTAGCCCTAACCCTAACCCTAACCCTAATGGGAAAATGGAAATAAATACATTTTTTAATTTTTTATTTTTCCCTAACTAAGGGGGTGATGAAGGGGGGTTTGATTTACTTTTATAGTGGGTTTTTTAGCGGATTTTTATGATTGGCAGCCGTCACACACTGAAAGACGCTTTTCATTGCAAAAAATATTTTTTGCGTTACCACATTTTGAGAGCTGTAATTTTTCCATATTTGAGTCCACAGAGTCATGTGAGATCTTGTTTTTTGCGGGACGAGTTGACGTTTTTATTGGTAACATTTTCGGACACGTGACATTTTTTGATCGCTTTTTATTCCGATTTTTGTGAGGCAGAGTGATCAAAAACCAGCTATTCATGAATTTCTTTTGGGGGAGGCGTTTATACCGTTCCGCGTTTGGTAAAATTGATAAAGCAGTTTAATTCGTCGGGTCAGTACGATTACAGCGATACCTCATTTATATCATTTTTTTTATGTTTTGGCGCTTTTATACGATAAAAACTATTTTATAGAAAAAATAATTATTTTGGTATCGCTTTATTCTCAGGACCATAACTTTTTTATTTTTTTGCTGATGATGCTGTATGGCGGCTCGTTTTTTGCGGGACAAGATGACGTTTTCAGCGGTACCATGGTTATTTATATCAGTCTTTTTGATCGCGTGTTATTCCACTTTTTGTTCGGCGGTATGATAATAAAGCATTGTTTTTTGCCTCGTTTTTTTTTTTTTTTTTTTCTTACGGTGTTTACTGAAGGGGTTAACTAGTGGGGCAGTTTTATAGGTTGGGTCGTTACGGACGCGGCGATACTAAATATGTGTACTTTTATTGTTTTTTTTATTTTATTTAGCTAAAGAAATGTATTTAAGGGAATAATTTTTTTTTTTTCTTTATTTAGGATATTTTTTTTTTTTTTTTTTTTACACACGTGGGGATTTTTTTTTTACTTTTTTACTTTGTCCCAGGGGGGGACATCACAGATCATTGATCTGGCAGTGTGCACAGCACTCTGCCAGATCTGCGATCTGCTGTGCAGGGCTGCAGGCTTACCAAGTGTCTGCTCTGAGCAGACACTCGGTAAGCCACCTCCCTCCCTGCAGGACCCGGATGCCGCGGCCATCTTGGATCCGGGACCTGCGGCGAGGAGGGAGGTAGGAGACCCTCGGAGCAACGGGATCACATCGCGTTGCTCCGGGGGTCTCAGGGAAGCCCGCAGGGAGCCCCCTCCCTGCGCAATGCTTCCCTATACCGCCGGTACACCGCGATCATGTTTTATCGTGGTGTGCCGGGGGTTAATGTGCCGGGGGCGGTCCGTGACCGCTCCTGGCACATAGTGCCGGATGTCAGCTGCGATATGCAGCTGACACTCGGCCGCGCTCCCCCCGTGAGCGCGGCCGATCGCGTATGACGTACTATCCCGTCGGTGGTCATATGGGCCCACCCCACCTCGACGGGATAGTACGTCAGATGTCAGAAAGGGGTTAATAGTGACCCAACAGTATGAATAGTATCCACTCCTAGGCAGGAGTAAGGAAATAACTAAGATGTAATTCAAAAGGGTGGTCACGCCCCTCTTGATTGAAGAAGCCGAAAGGCGAAACGGCGCTTAGGAGGTGACCCGCCTTCCCACCTTCATTGCTACCTGTTCCACTCATCGTCAGGTAAATACTTCACGGCTTTGTGAATATATTTTTTTCTCTGCAGTCCTTTGAATTAGCCATCGCCTCAGGAATCTAACCCTTCTTTCTGTGGTATTGTACTGCCAGCTAGTGACCACCCTTTTGTCAGCATACAACAGAACATACAACATATAACATGCAACAGAACATACAGCATATAACATAACAGAACATACAACATATAGCAGAACATACAACATATAACATACAATTATACATACAGTGTATTCATACATTACATACAATACATATACTGTATATAGACATACAGTACATACAATACATACATATAGACATACAATACATAAAACAGAGTACATGCTCACCATCACCTTGATCCCCGAAGCCAGTGTCACCTGTAAAAGAATATTAAAATAATAAACAAACAATACACTCACTGATCCGCAGAAATCCAATTAAAACGATTGTCCCACGATCATCTCCCCTGGAGAGCAGCAGCATCAGCTGATGCGACCGCTCTCCAGGGGGTCCAGGAATACAATGACGGCAGGTATCCTTCCGCACTGCATTCCTCTGCCACTGTAAAAAATAGTCCCTTGTCTCACTTGTGGCACTGCTGTGTGAGAAAAGTGAGAAATTTCCCACGCGGCATGAACATAAAGCGAGAGAGTGAACTCGGGTAACCTCAGTGATGCACTGCAGGAGCCATTGTCTCCTGTCAGTGTGTCACTGAAGGTCTATAGAGCAGTGGCATCACCCGATGTCACTGTTCTATAGGGGAGATCGTCATGGGACACTCATTATTAATTGGACTGCGTCGGACAGGGAGTATACGGTTTATTAATTTTAATTTTTTACAGGCGATCGAGTATGGTAAGCATGGTTATATTAAGAATATTAAAATACTTTTTTCTAGCTGTGTCTTTTTTTAACTCTTTCACTACTGTAGGATTAATAATGGATAGGCGTCTTATTGACACCTCAGCATTATTAAACGGGCTTACGGTCACCTTACAATAGCAAGGTGACATTAACCCCTTATTACCCCATATCCCACCGCTACTCGGGAGTGGGAAAAGAGGGGCTAAGTGCCAGAATTGGCGCATCTCACAGATGCCCCATTTCAGGGGTGGCTGGGGGCTGGTATTTTTTTGGGGGGTCCCCTATTTTAATAGCCAGTAAAGGCTACGCAGAGAGCTGCGGGCTGATATTAATAGCCTGGGAGGGGGTCATGGGTATGACCCCCTTCCCAGGCTACAAATATTGGCCCCCGGCCGTCGGCTTTCCCCCTCTGGCGCAGAAAACTGCTCGGGAGCCCACGTCATTTTTTTCCGTTTTTTTTATTAAGCATTCATTAAGAAACATAGGCCTCACTATTATATATCTATGGATATATCTATGGATATATCCATAGGTAAATCTATATATCTATACATGGATATCTATGAATATATGTATAGATATATCTATAGATATAACTATGGATATATCTATAGATATATTGATAGATAGATATATCTGTAGATACATAGATATATCTATCCATATACAGTACAGACCAAAAGTTTGGACACACCTTCTCATTTAAAGATTTTTCTGTATTTCCAGAAGCAGAGGTGACTCTTGGTCTTCCTTTCCTGAAGCTGTCCTCATGTGAGCCAGTTTCTTTGTAGCGCTTGATGGTTTTTGCCAGTGCACTTGGGGACACTTTCAAAGTTTGCCCAATTTTTCGGACTGACTGACCTTCATTTCTTAAAGTAATGATGGCCACTCGTTTTTCTTTACTTAGCTGCTTTTTTCTTGCCATGATACAAATAACAGTCTATTCAGTAGGACTATCAGCTGTGTATCCACCAGACTTCTGCACAATACAACTGATGGTCCCAACCCCATTTATAAGGAAGAAATCCCACTTATTAAACCTGACAGGGCACACCTGTGAAGTGAAAACCATTCCCGGTGACTACCTCTTGAAGCTCATCAAGAGAATGCCAAGAGTGTGCAAAGCAGTCATCAAAGCAAAAGGTGGCTACTTTGAAGAACCTAGAATATAAGACATAATTTCAGTTGTTTCACACTTTTTTGTTAAGTATATAATTCCACATGTGCTAATTCATAGTTTTGATGCCTTCAGTGTGAATGTACAATTTTCATAGTCATGAAAATACAGAGAAATCTTTAAATGAGAAGGTGTGTCCAAACTTTTGTTTTGTACTGTATCTGGCTACTTTCACACATCAGGTTTTTGCCATCAGGCACAATCCAGCGACTTTTGAAAAAAACGGATCTGTGTTTTTTTTCCGCCGGATCAGTTTCTTCTCATAGAGTTGTATTAGCGCCGGATTGCCACACGTTTCATCCGTTTTTTGCCAGATCCGTCAGAAAAGCTGTTTTCAGCAGACAGAGAAAACGTACAGTTGAACGTTTTTTCTGTCCGGCGAAAAAACGCCCAGCGACTGATCCGGCGAAAAACGTATGAAACTGAGATGTGAAATGATGAATCCGGCCTCCGAATCCGGTTTTTCATGCATTTTTCCATTGAAATCATGCACATTTTCCGTTCTCTCTCTCTCTCAAAAAAAACTAACGGATCAATTGCATCAGTTTTTCACTATTTGCAACGGATCTGTTTTTTCAAAAATTTGCCAGATCCTGCCTGATGGATACATGTAGATGGATATATGGATAGATAGGCTACTTTCACACATCAGTTTGTTTCCGTCAGGCAGGATTGGGCAGATTTTTGAAAAAACTGATCCGTTGCAAATAGTGAAAAACTGATGCAACTGATCCATTTTTTTTTTTTAGAGAGAGAGCGAGAGAGAGAGAGAACGGAAAATTTGCATGATTTGAATGGAAACATGCATGAAAAACCGGATTCATCATTTCACATCCCAGTTTCATACGTTTTTCACCGGATCAGTCGCTGTGCGTTTTTTCGCAGAAAAAATTTCCTCTGTACGCTTTGTCCGTCTGCCGGAAACAGGTTTTTTTTACGGATCTGGATGAAACGTGTGGCCATCAGGCGCAATCCGGCGCTAATACAACTCTATGAGAGAAAAACAGATCCGTCGAAAAAAAAATGGATCCGTTTTTTTCAAAACTCGCTGGATTATGCCTGACGGCAAAAACCTGATGTGTGAAAGTAGTCTAACTATCCATATATCTATCTATCTAATTCCTTCTATCTATGTGTGTAATGGAGTGTGGGTTGGACAAATGTAAAAGAGGAGGTTGGACAAGACATGACATCAGAAATCTTTTTTTTTTTTTTTGTTCAATAATACATCTTTATTTAGCTTTCAAAAACGCATAAAAAAAGCCATCAAAAAACGCATCAAAACCGCGCAAAAAAAAATGCATCAAAAACGCACCTGCGTTTTCTGCCAAGAGCTGCGGATTTAGTGCAGAAACATCTGCAGGCAAATCTGCAACGTGTGCACATACCCTTAGGCCTGTGTAAAAATTATAGTTTGTCAGGCATACGTAGCATAGCTGTGTGGCTACCCTTGTGCCCTTTTTTTTTTTTTGGTGTTTTAAATTCACCAAAAAAGGCCTCATATATCTGCGTGCTCCAAGTTTGGTCACTGGAGGCCGTTTTTTGGGGGGCTGTCTGATAGTCAAATTCTGTACAGCACTATTGCGCCTAAAAAAAAAAAATTGAATTGAAAAGCCACAGATTTGCCAGTGTGGTATTTCTGTTACAGCCGTCATATATCTCTGCTCCAAGTTTTGGCATTGGAGGCCGGTGTACTTATTTTTTGGCTGTGAGATATTCAAATCCTATACAGCGCTATTTCACATAAATTAACTTTAAAAAAAAATAATTAAATACAGTCTGTTAGGTCAGGGTCAGGCCTGCCTGGTGTTTGGGTTTGAAAAATTGTAGATTTGCAGGCATACTGATCACATATTATTTCGCTACAAATAAAGACATTTGTGTTGAGCATTTGAAATAGTGCAGTAGTCCATTTAAAATGGGCAAGGCAAGGGACGGGGAAGTGGACGTGATGCTGATGGTGCATCCAGAGGACGAGGCCGTGGGCAAGGTGAAAGTGGGCAACAACAATGACCCACATCGCTCGACCTTCCTGTCCCTGTTTCTAGGGGACCGCAGCACACCACTATTGAAGCCAGAGCAGTGTGAAACGGTTGTTAGTTGGATAGCGGATAATGCTTCCAGTCACTTAGCCACCACCACCACCCTGTCTTCCACACGGTCAAGTCTGAGTAGCCGTGAGTGTGGCCGGGATATTCCTCACCCTGATCCTCCTTCCTCCCACCATGCCGAGTGCCCTGAGACAACTGATCACACACTTGGACACTCTGAAGACCTGTTCAGTTTTCCATTTCAAGATTCAGAAACTTGAAGTGGAGAAAGATGGGATCGCATGTAGAGCTGCCCAAAGCTTTGACCAGCCCTGGTCACACGAAGGCGATGGTGGGAAAGTGTCAAAAAAGGTGGATGATGATGAGACACAATTGCCAGAAAGTCAGGAGGAGGAGCAGGGTGCGGATGTGGAAGACGAGGTGGTGGATGACATAGTGACTGACCCAACCTGGCAGGAGGACATGCATAGCGAGTACATCAGCACAAATGGGGAAGGAGGCATATCCCCCCAACAGGCAGGAAGAAGCAGTGTGGTGGCCACAGACAGAAGGCGTGCATCCGTTTCCCGTAACACCAACATGAGTGAAGTTGCCATCCCACCTGTGAGATCTTCCCGAGTCTGGCTATTTTTTAAAGACTCTGCCGATAACCCCAAACAGGCCATTTGCAGCACCTGCCATGGCCGCATCAGCAGGGGTAGCAAAACAACCAGCCTGACCACTAGCAGCATGATCAGGCACATGCAAGCAAAGCACCCGACTTTGTGGGCTGAACCCCAGGCTCCAGGACCACTGCCTGCTGGTCACACCACTGCTTCTTCCACTGTTTTGCATAGATGCCAATCCTCAGTAGACCGTGCATGTGAAGATGCCTCTAGCCCTGCACCTGTTGTTGCCCACAGTCAAGCAGCACCATTAGCAAGCACGTCCACGTCCTTGTCCCAGCACAGTGTTTAGTTGTCTATAACCCAGTCTTTGGAACGCAAGCGGAAATACCCAGCCAACGCCCCACAGGCCACAGTCATCAATTCTAATATTTCTCTTCTGCTTGCGCTAGAAATGCTGCCTTTTAGGCTTGCTGAGATGGAAGCCTTCCGCAACCTGATGGGGGCGGTCATCCCAAGGAACTCGGTCCCCAGTCGCCACTATTTCTCCTGGTGTGCCGTACATTACCCGTGCCCTCAACAATGCTGTTACCGGGAAAGTCCACCTAACCACGGACACGTGAACAAGTGCTTGTGGGCAGGGATGGTACATCTCAATGACGGTACACTGGGTTAACATAGTGGAAGCTGGGACCCAGTCGGACCTTGGGATGGAACACATCCTCCCCATGCCGAGGATTGCTGGCCCTACGTCAATCAGGGTTGCCCCCACAGTCTACAGCTCCTGCACCTCCTCCTCCTCTTCATCCTCCATGTCTGAAATCAACACATCAGTCAGAAGATGGAAGCACTGCATCACTGCCTCAGCCAAGCGGCAACAGGCTGTGCTGAAGCTAATCTGCATAGGTGACAAACCGCACAATTCAGAAGAGTTGTGGACAGCACTGAAAGAGCAGTCAGATGTTTGGATGACACCGCTGAACCTACAGCCAGGCATGGTCGTGTGTGACAATGCCCGTAACCTGGTGGCGGCTCTGAGGCAAGGTGAGCTCACACACGTACCTTGCTTGGCCCATGTGCTTAACCTCGTGGTTCAACGTTTTCTGAAAAGCTACCTGGAGCTGCCGAATCTGCTAGTGAAAGTACGCCATCTGTCTGCCCATTTTAGAAAGTCAGCTACAGCTTCAGCTGCCTTTGCCGTGCTTCAGCAACGGTTTCAGCTTCCGGCTCACCGACTGTTGTGTGATGTCCCCACACGCTGGAACTCTACGCTGCATATGTTGGAAAGGATTTGTGAGCAGAAGAGGTCCATTAATGACTACCAACATCAACAAGGCCATCGAATTTCAGGTCAGACTCCACACATAAGACTTCAGGAGTGGACATGGATATCAGACATATGAAAATCCTCCAAAATTTTGAGGACTGCACTAAGATGGTGAGCGGCGATGACGCCATTATTAGCATCACCATCCCGCTTCTCAGCATTCTGAAAAACTCTCTGCTCACAATCAAAGAGGATGCATTGTGGGCGGAGCACGAGGACATGGAGCAAGAAAACATACAGGGGGATTACACTCAGCCCAGCCTCATGTCTTCTCAACGTGGATTGGTAGGCAATGAGGAGGAGGACGAAGATCAAGAGCTAATAGACAGTACTACAAACACATCTGTATTAGCTTCTGTTCAGTGGGGATGGCCTGAGGACAGGGAGGAGGAGGAGGAGGAGGAGGAGGAGGACAGCATGGTCAGTCATCCTGATGGTGAGGACACGGAAGTCTTGCCTGCTAGCAGTCTGGCAGTCTCCACCATATGCTGGATGTATACACTGTGCATATATAGTTGTTGTGAATTCTGCTTTTGGGTTCCCTCCGGTGGTGGTAGGTGGTAATGCAGTTGTCCCTGAGTTGCAGTCCTGGTCAGGTGTTTCTGCTGATTGCAGTTCTGACTGGGGTATTTAGGTGTGCAGGATTCATTAGTCCTTGCCAGTTGTCAATTGTTGTTGGGAGGTGTTGGACCTCTGCCTGGTTCCTCCTGCCTTTCTGCCAAATCAGCAAAGATAAGTGTCTGGTTTTGTTTCTGTGGCGCACATGCTGTGTGCTTCATGATTCAGTGCTATTCTTTTGTGTTTTCTTGTCCAGCCTAGATTGTCAGTATTTTCTCAGTCTTGTTGGATTCTCTGGGGTTGCAGATATTCATTCCACGTCTTTAGTTAGATTGTGGAATTTTTTGTATTATCTGCTGTGGATATTTTTTGAAGGGTTTTAATACTGACCGCCTAGTATTCTGTCCTGTCATGTTCTCAATGGCAAGAGAACATAGCATAAGCATATATAGGAACTAGCTCTTGGAAGATGGGAACTGAGCTGACCATGAACTAAACCTAACGCACAACTAGCAGTGGCCGGGTAGCATGCCTACGTTGATTCTAGATGCCCAGCACCAGCCGGAGGACTAAATAATGCTAGCAGAGGAAAATATCAGTCCTAGCTCACCTCTAGAGAAATACCCCGAAAGGAGACAGAGGCCCCCCACATGTATTGGCGGTGAATTAAGATGAAATAACAAACGTAGTATGAAAATAGGTTTAGCAAATTTGAGGTCCACTTACTACATAGCAGAAGACAGAAAGGACACTTTCATGGTCAGCTGAAAACCCTATCAAAACACCATCCAGGAATTACTTTAAAACTCTGGCATTAACTCATAACACCAGAGTGGCAATTCCTGTTCACAAGAGCTTTCCAGACACAGAAACGAAACTACAGCTGTGAACTGGAACAAAAATGCAAAAACAAACATGGACAAGAGTCCAACTTATCTAGTAGTTGTCTAGGAGCAGGAACAAGCACAGAGAGGCTTCTGATAACATTGTTGACCGGCAAGCAACTAACAGAGAAGCAAGGTTATATAGCGACTCCCACATCTTGATGGGAACAGGTGAACAGAGAAGATGAAGACACCAGTTCAATTCCACCAGTAGCCACCGGGGGAGCCCAGAATCCAAATTCACAACAGTACCCCCCCCTCAAGGAGGGGGCACCGAACCCTCACCAGAACCACCAGGGCGATCAGGATGGGCCCTATGAAAGGCACGAACCAGATCAGAGGCATGAACATCAGATGCATTCACCCAAGAATTATCCTCCTGGCCGTATCCCTTCCACTTGACCAGATACTGGAGTCTCCGTCTGGAAACACGGGAGTCTAAGATTTTCTCCACAACGTACTCCAACTCACCCTCAACCAACACCGGAGCAGGAGGCTCAACGGAAGGCACAACCGGTACCTCATACCTGCGCAATAATGACCGATGAAAAACGTTATGAATAGAAAAGGATGCAGGGAGGTCCAAACGGAAGGAAACAGGGTTAAGAATCTCCAATATCTTATACGGGCCGATGAACCGAGGCTTAAACTTAGGAGAAGAGACCCTCATAGGGACAAAACGAGAAGACAACCACACCAAATCCCCAACACAAAGCCGAGGACCAACACGACGGTGGCGGTTGGCAAAAAGCTGAGTCTTCTCCTGGGACAACCTCAAATTGTCCACCACCTGCCCCCAGATCTGATGCAATCTCTCCACCACAGCATCCACTCCAGGACAATCCGAAGATTCCACCTGACCAGAGGAAAATCGAGGATGAAACCCCGAATTACAGAAAAACGGGGACACCAAAGTGGCAGAGCTGGCCCGATTATTGAGAGCGAACTCCGCCAATGGCAAAAAAGCAACCCAATCATCCTGGTCAGCAGACACAAAACACCTCAGATATGTCTCCAGGGTCTGATTAGTCCGCTCGGTCTGGCCATTCGTCTGAGGATGGAAAGCGGACGAAAAAGATAAATCTATGCCCATCCTAGCACAGAATGCCCGCCAAAATCTAGACACGAATTGGGTCCCTCTGTCAGAAATGATATTCTCAGGAATACCATGCAAACGAACAACATTTTGAAAAAACAGAGGAACCAACTCGGAAGAAGAAGGCAACTTGGGCAGAGGAACCAAATGGACCATCTTAGAGAAACGGTCACACACCACCCAGATGACAGACATCTTCTGAGAAACAGGCAGATCTGAAATAAAATCCATCGAGATGTGCGTCCAAGGCCTCTTAGGAATAGGCAAGGGCAACAATAATCCACTAGCCCGAGAACAACAAGGCTTGGCCCGAGCACAAACGTCACAAGACTGCACAAAGCCTCGCACATCTCGTGACAGGGAAGGCCACCAGAAGGACCTTGCCACCAAATCCCTGGTACCAAAAATGCCAGGATGACCTGCCAACGCAGAAGAATGAACCTCAGAGATGACTCTACTGGTCCAATCATCAGGAACAAACAGTTTATCAGGTGGGCAACGATCCGGTCTATCCGCCTGAAACTCCTGCAAGGCCCGCCGCAGGTCTGGAGAAACGGCTGACAATACCACTCCATCCTTAAGGATACCTGTGGGCTCAGAGTTACCAGGCGAGTCAGGCTCAAAACTCCTAGAAAGGGCATCCGCCTTAACATTCTTAGAACCCGGTAGGTATGACACCACAAAATTAAACCGAGAGAAAAATAATGACCAGCGCGCCTGTCTAGGATTCAGGCGCCTGGCGGTCTCAAGATAAATCAAATTTTTGTGGTCAGTCAATACCACCACCTGATGTCTGGCCCCCTCCAGCCAATGGCGCCACTCCTCAAAAGCCCACTTCATGGCCAAAAGCTCCCGATTCCCAACATCATAATTCCGCTCAGCGGGCGAAAATTTACGGGAAAAGAAGGCACAAGGCCTCATCACGGAGCAGTCAGAACTTTTCTGCGACAACACTGCCCCAGCTCCGATCTCAGAAGCGTCGACCTCAACCTGAAAAGGTAGAGCAACATCAGGCTGACGCAACACAGGGGCAGAGGAAAAACGGCGCTTAAGCTCCCGAAAGGCCTCCACAGCATCAGGGGACCAATCAGCAACATCAGCACCCTTCTTAGTCAAATCGGTCAATGGCTTAGCAATATCCGAAAAACCAGCAATAAATCGACGATAAAAGTTAGCAAAGCCCAAAAATTTCTGAAGACTCTTAAGAGAAGAGGGCTGCGTCCAATCACAAATAGCTTGAACCTTGACAGGATCCATTTCAATGGAAGAGGGAGAAAAAATATATCCCAAAAAGGAAATCCTCTGTACCCCAAAAACACACTTAGAACCCTTCACACACAAAGAATTAGACCGCAAAACCTGAAAAACCCTCCTGACTTGTTGGACATGAGAGTCCCAGTCATTCGAAAAAATCAGAATATCATCCAGATACACAATCATAAATTTATCCAAATAATCGCGAAAAATATCATGCATAAAGGACTGGAAAACTGACGGAGCATTTGAAAGACCAAAAGGCATCACTAAATACTCAAAGTGGCCCTCGGGCGTATTAAATGCGGTTTTCCACTCATCCCCCTGCCTGATTCGCACCAAATTATACGCCCCACGAAGGTCAATCTTAGAGAACCACTTGGCCCCCTCTATGCGAGCAAACAAATCAGTCAGCAACGGCAATGGGTATTGATATTTAACAGTGATTTTATTCAAAAGCCGATAATCAATACATGGTCTCAAAGAGCCGTCTTTTTTTGACACAAAGAAAAAACCGGCTCCTAAGGGAGATGACGATGGACGAATATGTCCCTTTTCCAAGGACTCCTTTATATATTCTCGCATAGCAGCATGTTCAGGCACAGACAGATTAAATAAACGACCCTTTGGGTATTTACTACCCGGGATTAAATCTATGGCACAATCGCACTCTCGGTGCGGAGGTAACGAACCAAGCTTGGATTCTTCAAAGACGTCACGATAGTCAGACAGGAACTCAGGAATTTCAGAGGGAATAGATGATGAAATGGAAACCACAGGTACATCCCCATGAGCCCCCTTACATCCCCAGCTCAACACAGACATAGCTCTCCAGTCGAGGACTGGGTTGTGAGATTGCAGCCAAGGCAATCCTAGCACCAAATCATCATGTAGATTATACAGCACCAGAAAGCGAATAATCTCCTGGTGATCCGGATTAATACGCATAGTTACTTGTGTCCAGTATTGTGGTTTATTATTAGCCAATGGGGTGGAGTCAATCCCCTTCAGAGGAATAGAAGTCTCCAAAGGCTCTAAATCATACCCACAGCGTTTGGCAAAGGACCAATCCATAAGACTCAAAGCGGCGCCAGAGTCGACATAGGCGTCCGTGGTAATAGATGACAAAGAGCAAATCAGGGTCACAGATAGAATAAACTTAGACGGTAAGGTGCAAATGGAAACAGATTTATCAAGCTTTTTAGTGCGCTTAGAGCATGCTGATATAACATGAGTAGAATCACCACAATAGAAACACAACCCATTTTTCCGTCTAAAATTCTGCCGCTCGCTTCGGGACAGAATTCTATCACACTGCATACTCTCTGGCGACTTCTCAGTGGACACCGCCAGATGGTGCACTGGTTTGCGCTCCCGCAAACGCCTATCGATCTGAATAGCCATTGTCATGGACTCATTCAGACCCGCAGGCACAGGGAACCCCACCATAACATCCTTAATGGCATCAGAGAGACCCTCTCTGAAAGTCGCCGCCAGGGCGCACTCATTCCACTGAGTAAGCACAGACCATTTACGGAATCTTTGGCAGTAAATTTCCGCTTCATCTTGCCCCTGAGATAGGGACATCAAAGTTTTTTCTGCCTGAAGCTCCAAATGAGGTTCGTCATAAAGCAACCCCAAGGCCAGAAAAAACGCATCCACATTGAGCAACGCAGGATCCCCTGGTGTCAATGAAAAAGCCCAGTCTTGAGGGTCGCCCCGGAGCAAGGAAATCACAATCCTGACCTGCTGTGCAGGGTCTCCGGCAGAGCGAAATTTCAAGGACAAAAATAATTTGCAATTATTTCGAAAATTTTGAAACCCAGATCTATTCCCCGAGAAAAATTCCGGCAAAGGAATTCTCGGCTCAGATACAGGTGCATGACAAACAAAGTCTTGCAAATTTTGTACCTTCGTGGCGAGATTATTCAAACCTGCAGTTACACTCTGAAGATCCATTACAAACAGGTGGACACAGAGCCATTCAAAGATTAGAAGGAGAGAAAAAAAAAAAAAAAATTTCAGCAGACTTCTTATTTCTCTCCTTTCTCAGCCAAGGATTTTAACCCTTTAGCGGGCCGGTCAAACTGTCATGTTCTCAATGGCAAGAGAACATAGCATAAGCATATATAGGAACTAGCTCTTGGAAGATGGGAACTGAGCTGACCATGAACTAAACCTAACGCACAACTAGCAGTGGCCGGGTAGCATGCCTACGTTGATTCTAGATGCCCAGCACCAGCCGGAGGACTAAATAATGCTAGCAGAGGAAAATATCAGTCCTAGCTCACCTCTAGAGAAATACCCCGAAAGGAGACAGAGGCCCCCCACATGTATTGGCGGTGAATTAAGATGAAATAACAAACGTAGTATGAAAATAGGTTTAGCAAATTTGAGGTCCACTTACTACATAGCAGAAGACAGAAAGGACACTTTCATGGTCAGCTGAAAACCCTATCAAAACACCATCCAGGAATTACTTTAAAACTCTGGCATTAACTCATAACACCAGAGTGGCAATTCCTGTTCACAAGAGCTTTCCAGACACAGAAACGAAACTACAGCTGTGAACTGGAACAAAAATGCAAAAACAAACATGGACAAGAGTCCAACTTATCTAGTAGTTGTCTAGGAGCAGGAACAAGCACAGAGAGGCTTCTGATAACATTGTTGACCGGCAAGCAACTAACAGAGAAGCAAGGTTATATAGCGACTCCCACATCTTGATGGGAACAGGTGAACAGAGAAGATGAAGACACCAGTTCAATTCCACCAGTAGCCACCGGGGGAGCCCAGAATCCAAATTCACAACACTGTCCTATCCTTTCCTATTTAGCTAGAGTGGCCTCTTTTGCTAAATCTTCTTTTCTGCCTGCGTGTGTCTTTTCTTCTCCTACTCACAGTCAATATTCGTGGGGGGGTGCCTATCCTTTGGGGTTCTGCTCTGAGGCAAGGAAGTATTCCTATTTCCATCTATAGGGGTATTTAGTCCTCCGGCTGTGTCGAGGTGTCTAGGGTTTGTTAGGCACACCCCATGGCTACTTCTAGTTGCGGTGTTAGTTCAGGATCTACGGTCAGTATAGTTTCCACCTACTCCAGAGAAAGTTTCACGCGGCTCCAAGGTCACCGGATCATAACATATAGTACAGTGTATACATCCAGCATATATACAGTAGCACAGTGTATACATCCAGCATATATAGCACAGTGTATACATCCAGCTTATAAAGCACAGTGTATACATCCAGCTTATAAAGCACAGTGTATACATCCAGCTTATAAAGCACAGTGTATACATCCAGCATATATAGCACAGTGTATACACATAGCTCCCAACCGTCCCTCATTGTGCGGGATTGTCCCGGTTTTGATGGTTTTCCCCGCTGTCCCGCACGGGACACGACTTCCCCGCAGACAACAGAAGCAGCCGTCACACGCCCCCTTGTGTTAGGCCACGCCCCTTCCCCATGTTCCTGACTGAGCAGTCTTCCAGTGCCCCCCGGGCCGGTCACTTAGCAGCAATTCGGGCTGCTGGTGGCCGGCGCTGTTCTCTATGTCCGGCCAGCTGCATCATCCCAGTGGAGCAGACCCGCCCCCTGCTCCCTGTGTGCGGCCTCCTGAAGAGGGAACATGGCTGCATCTACCTGCAGGAGAGGAGCTGGTGGATGACTCACACATCAGTGAGTATTCAGCTCTCTGTGCGGTGAGGAGATGGACGCTGCTGCTCACCTCCCGGTGATAAGTCCAGGGCCGTGTGTGTGCCTCTATAGTATTAGCGGCCTCTCTGCTGATGCTCACAGATTTATTGCAGGAGTCTGAACTTTTAGGTCACCCTGTCAGTGCCAGGTCATCGGCTCCAGGGTCACCAGACTGCAGGAAAGTTCAGTCTCCTGCAATAAATCTCCCTATACTGATAGTGACCAGAGACTCTGCAGAATCCAGCACTGGAGTGATCACGCCTGAACCTGGTGACTGGACATCACATGCTATATACATGGCCCTGTATATATACAGTGCATGTATGGCCAGGGCCAGGTGCAGGATTGATCATCCAGTGTATATAATATTGTGTATCTGTGCCCATAGTATACAACTATCAAGGGCCTGGAGCCTGGGGCCTGGAGCACTCTGAGCTACAAAATGGGTCGCCCGCCCCTCAAATCCTCTGCACAGGTCTTCATGCGCACTCTCTCTGTGCCCGCGCTGACCAAGGCCATGGCGGCCCACATGAGCGCGGCCCTCGTTCGTGCTTGTGCGTGTAGCTGCGGCCTTTGTCAGTGAGGTAAAACAGGAAAGCGCACGCACCTGGGCCTGCAACTGATGTGTATATACGTTATATAGGTGATACTGCTGTAATATATATATATATATTGTGACAAAACACTCCGGGATCGCCTTTGCTGGGGTCAAAGGTCACGTGGTTTGTGCATTGAACTCTGAGGCGACAGCAGGTTTCCAAGTTGACTGACCTCAGGTCAGGTTTATTAAAGTGAAAGCAAATACAGAAAACAAAACATAAAAATAAATCCTAGCCTGTCCGGCGCTAACTAAACAAATACGTTGCTATCTAACAACTGGGGGGGCTTCTCCCTCCCAGCTAACATTACACAGATCATGAGCACAGCTCTCACTCACGTTTGTCTCACACAGACAGGCATTCTGTGTGCCCCAGGCTGATGCTGAAAACCCCCAGCTGGTCATCCTTTATTCCTACACTTATTAACCCCTGAGTATCCTGAAAATACTGAGCGGCCTAATTCACATAGGACAAGTACCTGGGCAAGATATACCTGCCCCCGACTACCAGACCGAGATGACTCTTACATATCCTCCCCCCCTGCTCAGACCACTCAGGTCGAGCAAGAATACTCTCGAAACAGTGTACTCGGGACAGGGGATCAGCGTTCCCCATCTGCACCCCGGGGCAGTGCTCCACCGTGAAAGAGTAAGCCTGCAGGGCAAGGAACCACCGGGTTACCCGACTATTACGGTCCTTGTGGAGGTGCATCCACTTGAGAGGGGCATGGTCCGTGACCAGCCTAAACTTCCTACCTGCCAGGTAATATTTGAGGGAGTCGAGAGCCCATTTGATGGCTAGGCACTCTTTTTCAACCATGGCATACCTCTGCTCATGTACATTCAGTTTCCGACTGAGGTAGAGGACCGGGTGTTCGACTCCGTCCCTTACCTGGGAAAGTACAGCTCCGACACCAGTATCAGAAGCATCAGTTTGCACCACAAACTCGCTGCTGAAATCAGGAGTCACTAGTACGGGCTGAGAGCACAAAGCCCGTTTCAGACTGTGGAAGGCCTCTTCAGCCGCTGAGGTCCACTTTACCATGACGGAATCCCTCCCTTTGGTAAGATCCGTCAAGGGGGTGTCCATGGCCGCAAAGTTGGGTATGAACCGGCGATAATAGCCGGCAATGCCCAGGAAAGCTTGAACTTGTTTCTTGTTCACTGGTTGCGGCCAGCCTTGAATTGCCTGTATTTTGTCGATCTGGGGTTTAACCACTCCTCTGCCAATCACGTAGCCCAAGTATCGGGCTTCTTCAAGGCCGATGTGACATTTCTTGGGATTCGCCGTTAAGCCTGCGTCTCTCAGGTCATCAATCACCGCCTGTACCTTCCGGAGGTGAGCTTCCCAGTCCATGCTGTAAATTATGATGTCGTCTAGGTAGGCAGAAGCGTACTGCCTGTGGGGCCTCAAGACTCGATCCATCAATCTCTGGAACGTTGCTGGTGCTCCGTGAAGTCCAAACGGCATGTAAATATACTGGAACAGCCCTTCCTGTGTAGCAAATGCCGTCTTCTCTCTGGCCGCCTCGGCCAGAGGGATCTGCCAGTACCCCTTTGTTAGATCCAGGGTCGTAATGTATCGGGCTTTACCAAGCCGGTCGATCAACTCATCGACCCGGGGCATAGGGTACACATCAAATTTAGAAACCGCATTCAGTTTCCTAAAGTCATTGCAAAACCGTATAGAGCCATCCGGCTTAGGTATCAACACGATTGGACTGGACCAGGCGCTGTGCGACTCTTCAATGACTCCTAAGTCCAACATTGCCTTCACCTCTCGGGAGACGGCTTCACGGCGTGCTTCCGGAATCCGGTAGGGCTTCACATGAACTGTGACACCAGGCTCTGTGACAATCTCATGTTTCACTAGCCTAGTCTGGCCAGGTTTTTCCGAGAAAAACTGTTGGTTCTGTAACAAAAACTGCTTAACCTCAGATTTTTGTCGTTCAGAGAGAGTCTCGGCAATCTGCACCTCCGGTACGGTCGGTGAGCAAACCGGACGGGGCAGATCCGCTGTTAGGGCAGCGCGGTCTTTCCAGGGTTTTATCAGATTCACATGATAAATCTGTTCTGGTTTTCTCTTACCAGGCTGGTGCACTTTATAGTTCACTTCACCAACTCGTTCCACGACCTCAAAGGGGCCCTGCCATTTCGCCAGAAATTTACTATCCACCGTAGGAATTAGGATCAACACCCTATCCCCGGGTGCAAACGTACGGACCTTGGCGCCTCTATCATAACTTTGCCTCTGGGCTCCCTGGGCCTGTAACATATGTTCCCTAACAAGGGGCATGACAGCAGCAATACGGTCCTGCATTTGCGTTACATGGTCTATCACCGTTTTAAAGGGAGTGACTTGACCTTCCCAGGTTTCTTTTGCGACGTCCAACAGTCCACGGGGACGACGGGCGTATAATAGCTCGAAAGGCGAGAATCCTGTGGAAGACTGGGGAACTTCCCTAATGGCAAACAGCAAATAGGGTAACAAGTAATCCCAGTTCTTCCCATCTTTGTCTATCGCCTTCCGGAGCATCTGTTTTAAGGTTTTATTGAACCGCTCAACCAGACCATCTGTTTGAGGGTGATAGACAGACGTACGCAACTGGTCTATTTGCAAGAGTCTGCAGAGCTCCTTCATCACCCTTGACATAAAGGGAGTCCCCTGGTCGGTGAGTATCTGTTTTGGAATTCCCACCCGACTAAACACTTGTACCAACTCTTTGGCGATCGTTTTGGTAGCAGTGTTACGCAAAGGGATGGCTTCTGGGTAACGAGTGGCATAGTCCATGATAACGAGGATATGTTGGTGCCCACGTGCGGACCAGGGAAGGGGCCCAACCAGATCCATCCCAATTCTCTCAAAAGGGACTCCAATGATAGGGAGGGGTACCAAAGGGCTACAGAACCGAGGTTTAGGTGCCGAGATTTGGCACTCTGGACAGGACTCACAATAGTTACGCACATCATTGTGTATTCCAGGCCACACAAAACAATGCAATATCCTTTCTGTGTTTTTTTGTACCCCCAGATGTCCCCCCATTATATGTCCGTGGGCCAGGTCCAGTACCTTCCGCCGATAAGGTTTGGGTACCACTAACTGTTGCACAGTGTTCCCCTTTTTTTTCTACCTGGTAGAGTAAATCATTTTCAAGAACCATGTACGGGTACGCTAGCCTAGTGTCAGGTTCTACGGGTACGCTATCTATCACTTTTACATTTTTCCTAGCCTGAGTCAGGGTAGGATCTTTCATTTGTTCGCTGTGGAAGTCATCCAACTGAACTCCCAAATCTGGCAGGCAGGGTGCTGGATGGCCGTCCGCCTCCGCCCCTCGCTGAGTGTCCTCAGTTTCTTCAGTTTCCTCCGTTTCCCCCGCCATAACGGAGAAGGGGTACTGAGGGCTGGGTTCAATAACCTCCCCAGCAACATCTTCCTGTGGGGTCTCATCTAGGAACTCGGGACCTCCAGATGGCATGGGGGAAGGTTCACAGCTACCGTGAAGGAGCAACTGATTCTCCCATAACTGCCAGAAATGGGGGAAATCCATACCCAGGATTATATCATGTAACAACGCGGGAACGAGTCCCACTTTGTGTTGCACAGACCCATAGGGAGTGGAAATCGGTATGACCGCTGTTAGGTACGAGCAGGTGTCACCATGCACACACGTTACAGAGAATTTGTCAGACGAACCAGACGGAAGTGCCACCAGACTAGCTTTCACCAGAGTCACCACACTTCCAGAGTCTAGTAACGCCACAACACTTTTCCCATCAACAGATAATTCACACAGGTCTTTTGCTATATCATTTTGGCCCGCATTCACATTCACCAGCCGTGTAACCAAAGACATGCGTTTCTTAGAGTCTATAACATCGCACTGCATGGGTTCAGTGGTAACAGGACAGTTCGCAGAAACATGGCCCTTCTCACGGCAACGGAAACACCTAACAGGCCCCCTACTGAGACCACCGTCCCATACTCTCGGTCTCAGAGTGCGAGCAGTCCCGGGTTCCTCCCCCACAGTTTTTGGCGATTTTCCTTCACCCGTAGTCGCTGGAACAGTCTTACCGGTTCCACGAGGAGAAGGCACAGACCGGGTGCTAGCGGTTTCGTCGGGAAGTCCTTCTGCCACGGAATAACGCTCGACCAACTCCACAAGTTGATACGCTGTCGTGGGATATCCTTGGCTTACCCACCTTTTCAGCACTGGAGGTAGCACTCTCAGATACTTGTCCAGGACAACCCGCTGGATTATTTCTGGGGTTGTCAGTACCTCGGGTTGCAGCCATTTCTTTGTCAAGTAGATCAGGTCGAACATCTGAGACCGCGGCGGTTTATCTGGCTGGTATGTCCACTGGTGTACCCTCTGCGCACGGACAGCCGTCGTCACACCTACCCGGGCCAGGATCTCAACTTTCAGCTCCTCAAAGTCCTGAGCGACTTCCGGGTCCAAGTCATGGTAAGCTTTTTGGGCCTCGCCGGAGAGAAACGGAGCAATCAAATCGGCCCATCATGCCTTCCGCCACTTCTCCCTCAGCGCCGTCCGCTCAAACGTTGTCAGGTACGCCTCGATGTCATCTTCTGCGGTCACCTTTTGCCAGTATCGACTCACATGGATCCTTCTGGACTCTGCTTCCGGGTCCACCTCAGGCATGCTCACCAGGCGCTGCGCCACCTGTTGGAGAAGCTGGCGGTCTGCAACCGTCATGTCCACTATCTCCTTCAGCTGTGCGGCCATCAAGCGATTAGCTTCATGCTGTGCGGCAGTGGCCTGCTGCTGTACGGCAGTGGACTGTACTAGGGCTTTCACCACGTCTTCCATACTGTCGCCTGTGCCACGCGATGCCCGCGTTCTCCACCACAATGTGACAAAACACTCCGGGATTGCCTTTGCTGGGGTCAAAGGTCACGTGGTTTGTGCATTGAACTCTGAGGCGACAGCAGGTTTCCAAGTTGACTGACCTCAGGTCAGGTTTATTAAAGTGAAAGCAAATACAGAAAACAAAACATAAAAATAAATCCTAGCCTGTCCGGCGCTAACTAAACAAATACGTTGCTATCTAACAACTGGGGGGGCTTCTCCCTCCCAGCTAACATTACACAGATCATGAGCACAGCTCTCACTCACGTTTGTCTCACACAGACAGGCATTCTGTGTGCCCCAGGCTGACGCTGAAAACCCCCAGCTGGTCATCTGTTATGGTTCCCAATGGCAGGGGAACATCAGAAGCATAGAAAAAACGGACAAGCTCTCGGGTGATGGAAACTAGAGCTGACCGCGATGCTAAACCTATACACACAACTAATAGTAGCCAGGGAACGTACCTACGTTTTCGCTAGACGTCTCGCACCAGCCGGAGAGCTAACTACCCCTAGTAGATGAAACACAGTCCTGGCTTGCCTCCAGAGGAAAATCCCCCACAGGAGATAGTAGCCCCCCACATATAATAACGGTGAGTTAAGATGAAAAGACAAACGTAGTATGAAAGCAGATTTAGCACAGCGAGGCCCACTAACTAGATAGCAGAAGGATACAATAGTGGACTTCGCAGTCAGCTACAAAACCCTATCAAATACCATCCTGAAATTACCTTAAACTCATGTGCCAACTCATGGCACCGGAGTGGCAATTTCAGCCCACAAGAGCTTCCAGCTGCAGAGAATCACATAAGTGCAAACTGGACAAAAGATACAAAAATAGACAAAGGACAGAAATGTCCAACTTAGCTGGTCAGCAGACTGGGAGCAGGTACATGCAACAGAAAGACTCTGGTTACATTGATGGCCGGCATTGGAATGACTGAGGAACAAGGCTAAATAGGAAACTCCCACATCCTGATAGAAACAGGTGAAAAGCTCAAAGACACCAGTACCACAAGCGACCACTGGGGGAGCCAAATAACCGAATCACAACAGTACCCCCCCCTTAAGGAGGGGGCACCGAACCCTCACAAGAACCACCAGGGCGATCTGGATGAGCCCTATGAAAGGCACGGACCAAATCAGAGGCATGAATATCTGAAGCTGAAACCCAAGAATTATCCTCCTGACCGTAGCCTTTCCACTTAACCAGATATTGAAGTCTCCGTCTGGAAACACGGGAGTCCAAGATTTTCTCCACCACGTACTCCAATTCACCCTCAACCAGCACAGGAGCAGGAGGCTCAACAGAAGGCACAACTGGCACCTCATACCTCCGCAATAACGACCGATGGAAAACATTATGGATAGCAAAGGATGCTGGGAGGTCCAAACGAAAAGACACAGGGTTAAGAATTTCTAAAATCCTATAAGGACCGATGAACCGAGGCTTAAACTTAGAAGAGACCCTCATAGGGACAAAACGGGAAGACAACCACACCAAGTCCCCAACACGAAGACGAGGACCAACACGACGATGGCGATTAGCAAAATGCTGAGTCCTCTCCTGGGACAACTTTAAATTGTCCACCACCTGCCCCCAAATACGATGCAACCTGTCCACCTAGTATCCACTCCAGGACAATCCGAAGATTCCACCTGACCAGATGAAAAACGAGGATGGAACCCTGAATTGCAAAAGAAAGGGGAAACCAAAGTGGCAGAACTGGCCCGATTATTAAGGGCAAACTCTGCCAACGGCAAAAAGGTGACCCAGTCATCATGATCAGCAGACACAAAACACCTCAAATAAGTCTCCAAGGTCTGATTAGTACGCTCCGTCTGGCCATTCGTCTGAGGATGAAATGCAGACGAAAAAGACAAATCAATGCCCATCCTGGCACAAAACGCCCGCCAAAATCTGGACACAAATTGAGATCCCCTGTCAGAAACTATATTCTCCGGGATACCATGCAACCGAACCACATTCTGAAAAAACAGAGGCACCAACTCAGATGAGGAAGGCAACTTGGGCAAAGGTACCAAATGAACCATCTTAGAAAAACGGTCACACACCACCCAGATGACAGACATTTTCTGAGAAACAGGGAGATCAGAAATAAAATCCATAGAGATGTGTGTCCAAGGCCTCTTAGGAATAGGCAAGGACAACAACAATCCACTAGCCCGAGAACAACAAGGCTTGGCCCGAGCACAAACATCACAAGACTGCACAAAAGTACGCACGTCCCGAGACAGGGAAGGCCACCAGAAGGACCTAGCCACCAAATCCCTGGTACCAAAAATTCCCGGATGACCTGCCAACGCAGAAGAATGAACCTCCGAGATGACTCTACTGGTCCACTCATCCGGCACAAACAATCTACCAGGCGGACAACGATCAGGCCGATCCGCCTGAAACTCTTGTAAAGCACGTCGCAGGTCAGGGGAGACAGCAGACAATATCACCCGATCCTTAAGGATACCCGTAGGTTTAGAATCACCAGGGAAATCAGGTTCAAAACTCCTAGAAAGGGCATCTGCCTTCACATTTTTAGAACCTGGCAGATACGAGACCACAAAATTAAACCGAGAGAAAAACAACGACCAGCGCGCCTGTCTAGGATTCAGACGTCTGGCCGACTCAAGATAAATCAAATTCTTGTGATCAGTCAAGACCACCACCTGATGTCTAGCACCCTCAAGCCAATGACGCCACTCCTCGAATGCCCATTTCATCGCCAAAAGCTCCCGATTACCAACATCATAGTTTCGCTCGGCGGGCGAAAATTTTCAAGAAAAGAACGCACAAGGTCTCATCACTGAACCATCTGAACTTTTCTGTGACAAAACCGCCCCCGCTCCAATCTCGGAAGCATCAACTTCCACCTGAAAAGGAAGTGAAACATCAGGCTGGCGCAACACAGGGGCAGAAGAAAAGCGGCGCTTAAGCTCTCGAAAGGCCTCCAGAGCAGCAGGAGACCAATCGGCAACATCAGCACCTTTTTTAGTCAAATCAGTCAAAGGCTTGACCACGCTAGAAAAACCAGTTATGAATCGACGATAAAAATTAGCAAAGCCCAAAAATTTCTGAAGGCTCTTAAGAGAAGTCGGCTGCGACCAGTCACAAATTGCCCGAACCTTAACAGGATCCATCTCAATAGAAGAAGGGGAAAAAATGTACCCCAGAAAAGAAATCTTCTGAACCCCAAATACACACTTTGAACCCTTTACAAACAGAGAATTGGTCCGCAAAACCTGAAAAACCTTCCTAACCTGTTGAACATGAGACTCCCAGTCATCCGAAAAAATCAAAACGTCATCCAGATACACAACCATGAATTTATCCAGATATTCACGGAAAATATTGTGCATAAAGGAGTGAAAGACCGAAGGGGCATTTGACAAACCAAAAGGCATTACCAAATACTCAAAATGGCCCTCGGGCGTATTAAATGCGGTTTTCCACTCATCCCCCTGCTTAATTCGCACCAAATTATACGCACCACGAAGATCAATCTTAGAGAACCACTTAGCTCCCTTAATGCGAGCAAATAAATCTGTCAGCAATGGCAAAGGATACTGATATTTGACTGTGATCTTATTTAAGAGTCTATAATCAATACAAGGTCTCAAAGAACCATCTCTTTTGGCTACAAAAAAGAACCCTGCTCCAAGGACTCCCTAATATACTCTCGCATAGCAGCATGTTCAGGTACAGACAGATTGAATAAACGACCCTTAGGAAATTTACTGCCAGGAATCAGATCTATGGCGCAATCACAATCTCTGTGAGGGGGAAGAGAATTAAGAGTAGACTCCTCAAAAACATCACAATAATCAGACAAAAAAGCCGGGATCTCAGAGGGAATAGATGAAGCAATGGAAACCAAAGGTGCGCCCCCATGATTTCCCTGACATCCCCAGCTTAGTACAGACATTGTTTTCCAGTCAAGGACTGGGTTATGGGTTTGCAACCATGGCAATCCCAGCACTAATACATCATGTAGATTAAACAACACAAGGAAGCGAATCACCTCCTGATGGTCTGGAGTCATACGCATAGTCACTTGTGTCCAGTATTGTGGTTTATTACTAGCCAATGGTGTAGAATCAATACCCTTTAAAGGTATAGGGACTTCCAGAGGCTCTAGATCAAACCCACAGCGCCTGGCAAAGGACCAATCCATAAGACTCAAAGCGGCACCAGAATCCACATAAGCATCCGCGACAATAGAAGATAACGAACAAATTAAAGTCACAGACAAAATAAACTTGGACTGCAAAGTGCCAATAGCAGAGGATTTAGCAACTTTGTTTGTTCGTTTTGAGCATGCTGATATAACATGAGTTGAATTCCCACAATAGAAGCACAACCCATTTTTGCGTCTATAATTCTGTCGTTCGCTTCTGGACAGAAAACTGTCACATTGCATACTCTCTGGTGCTTTCTCAGAAGACACCGCCAAATGGTGCACAGGTTTGCGTTCCCGTAAACGCCGATCAATCTGAATAGCCATTGTCATGGACTCATTCAGACCCATAGGCGTAGGAATCCCCACCATGACGTCTTTTACGGCATCAGAGAGCCCTTCTCTGAAATTTGCCGCCAGAGCGCACTCATTCCACTGAGTAAGCACAGACCATTTTCAAAATTTCTGGCAATATATTTCGGCTTCATCTTGCCCCTGAGAGAGGGCTATCAAGGCCTTTTCAGCCTGAATCTCTAAATTAGGTTCCTCATAAAGTAACCCTAAGGCCAGAAAAAACGCATCCACATTGCGCAACGCAGGATCCCCTGGTGCCAATGAAAATGCCCAATTTTGAGGGTCACCCCGCAATAATGAAATCACAATTTTAACCTGCTTTGCAGGATCTCCAGCAGAGTGAGATCTCAGAGAAAGAAACAATTTACAATTGTATTTAAAATTCAGAAAACAAGATCGATCTCCGGAGAAAAACTCTGGTATAGGAATTTTAGGTTCAGACCGAGGAGCATGTATAACAAAATCTTGTATATTCTGAACTTTAGCAGCAAGATTATTCAAATTTGTAGCCAGACTCTGGAGATCCATATTTCAAGAGATAAAATCTGAGCCATTCAGGGGTTAAGAGGAGAGGAAAGCAGGAGACTGCAATTAGAGCTGGAGTGCAACTTCAGAGGGAGGAAAAAAAAAAAAAAATTTCACACAGTTCCTTTTCTCTCCTGCTTCAGCCCATAGATTAAACATGTAGGCCGGCCATACTGTTATGGTTCACAATGGCAGGGGAACATCAGAAGCATAGAAAAAACGGACAAGCTCTCGGGTGATGGAAACTAGAGCTGACCGCGATGCTAAACCTATACACACAACTAATAGTAGCCAGGGAACGTACCTACGTTTTCGCTAGACGTCTCGCACCAGCCGGAGAGCTAACTACCCCTAGTAGATGAAACACAGTCCTGGCTTGCCTCCAGAGGAAAATCCCCCACAGGAGATAGTAGCCCCCCACATATAATAACGGTGAGTTAAGATGAAAAGACAAACGTAGTATGAAAGCAGATTTAGCACAGCGAGGCCCACTAACTAGATAGCAGAAGGATACAATAGTGGACTTCGCAGTCAGCTACAAAACCCTATCAAATACCATCCTGAAATTACCTTAAACTCATGTGCCAACTCATGGCACCGGAGTGGCAATTTCAGCCCACAAGAGCTTCCAGCTGCAGAGAATCACATAAGTGCAAACTGGACAAAAGATACAAAAATAGACAAAGGACAGAAATGTCCAACTTAGCTGGTCAGCAGACTGGGAGCAGGTACATGCAACAGAAAGACTCTGGTTACATTGATGGCCGGCATTGGAATGACTGAGGAACAAGGCTAAATAGGAAACTCCCACATCCTGATAGAAACAGGTGAAAAGCTCAAAGACACCAGTACCACAAGCGACCACTGGGGGAGCCAAATAACCGAATCACAACAGTACCCCCCCCTTAAGGAGGGGGCACCGAACCCTCACAAGAACCACCAGGGCGATCTGGATGAGCCCTATGAAAGGCACGGACCAAATCAGAGGCATGAATATCTGAAGCTGAAACCCAAGAATTATCCTCCTGACCGTAGCCTTTCCACTTAACCAGATATTGAAGTCTCCGTCTGGAAACACGGGAGTCCAAGATTTTCTCCACCACGTACTCCAATTCACCCTCAACCAGCACAGGAGCAGGAGGCTCAACAGAAGGCACAACTGGCACCTCATACCTCCGCAATAACGACCGATGGAAAACATTATGGATAGCAAAGGATGCTGGGAGGTCCAAACGAAAAGACACAGGGTTAAGAATTTCTAAAATCCTATAAGGACCGATGAACCGAGGCTTAAACTTAGAAGAGACCCTCATAGGGACAAAACGGGAAGACAACCACACCAAGTCCCCAACACGAAGACGAGGACCAACACGACGATGGCGATTAGCAAAATGCTGAGTCCTCTCCTGGGACAACTTTAAATTGTCCACCACCTGCCCCCAAATACGATGCAACCTGTCCACCTAGTATCCACTCCAGGACAATCCGAAGATTCCACCTGACCAGATGAAAAACGAGGATGGAACCCTGAATTGCAAAAGAAAGGGGAAACCAAAGTGGCAGAACTGGCCCGATTATTAAGGGCAAACTCTGCCAACGGCAAAAAGGTGACCCAGTCATCATGATCAGCAGACACAAAACACCTCAAATAAGTCTCCAAGGTCTGATTAGTACGCTCCGTCTGGCCATTCGTCTGAGGATGAAATGCAGACGAAAAAGACAAATCAATGCCCATCCTGGCACAAAACGCCCGCCAAAATCTGGACACAAATTGAGATCCCCTGTCAGAAACTATATTCTCCGGGATACCATGCAACCGAACCACATTCTGAAAAAACAGAGGCACCAACTCAGATGAGGAAGGCAACTTGGGCAAAGGTACCAAATGAACCATCTTAGAAAAACGGTCACACACCACCCAGATGACAGACATTTTCTGAGAAACAGGGAGATCAGAAATAAAATCCATAGAGATGTGTGTCCAAGGCCTCTTAGGAATAGGCAAGGACAACAACAATCCACTAGCCCGAGAACAACAAGGCTTGGCCCGAGCACAAACATCACAAGACTGCACAAAAGTACGCACGTCCCGAGACAGGGAAGGCCACCAGAAGGACCTAGCCACCAAATCCCTGGTACCAAAAATTCCCGGATGACCTGCCAACGCAGAAGAATGAACCTCCGAGATGACTCTACTGGTCCACTCATCCGGCACAAACAATCTACCAGGCGGACAACGATCAGGCCGATCCGCCTGAAACTCTTGTAAAGCACGTCGCAGGTCAGGGGAGACAGCAGACAATATCACCCGATCCTTAAGGATACCCGTAGGTTTAGAATCACCAGGGAAATCAGGTTCAAAACTCCTAGAAAGGGCATCTGCCTTCACATTTTTAGAACCTGGCAGATACGAGACCACAAAATTAAACCGAGAGAAAAACAACGACCAGCGCGCCTGTCTAGGATTCAGACGTCTGGCCGACTCAAGATAAATCAAATTCTTGTGATCAGTCAAGACCACCACCTGATGTCTAGCACCCTCAAGCCAATGACGCCACTCCTCGAATGCCCATTTCATCGCCAAAAGCTCCCGATTACCAACATCATAGTTTCGCTCGGCGGGCGAAAATTTTCAAGAAAAGAACGCACAAGGTCTCATCACTGAACCATCTGAACTTTTCTGTGACAAAACCGCCCCCGCTCCAATCTCGGAAGCATCAACTTCCACCTGAAAAGGAAGTGAAACATCAGGCTGGCGCAACACAGGGGCAGAAGAAAAGCGGCGCTTAAGCTCTCGAAAGGCCTCCAGAGCAGCAGGAGACCAATCGGCAACATCAGCACCTTTTTTAGTCAAATCAGTCAAAGGCTTGACCACGCTAGAAAAACCAGTTATGAATCGACGATAAAAATTAGCAAAGCCCAAAAATTTCTGAAGGCTCTTAAGAGAAGTCGGCTGCGACCAGTCACAAATTGCCCGAACCTTAACAGGATCCATCTCAATAGAAGAAGGGGAAAAAATGTACCCCAGAAAAGAAATCTTCTGAACCCCAAATACACACTTTGAACCCTTTACAAACAGAGAATTGGTCCGCAAAACCTGAAAAACCTTCCTAACCTGTTGAACATGAGACTCCCAGTCATCCGAAAAAATCAAAACGTCATCCAGATACACAACCATGAATTTATCCAGATATTCACGGAAAATATTGTGCATAAAGGAGTGAAAGACCGAAGGGGCATTTGACAAACCAAAAGGCATTACCAAATACTCAAAATGGCCCTCGGGCGTATTAAATGCGGTTTTCCACTCATCCCCCTGCTTAATTCGCACCAAATTATACGCACCACGAAGATCAATCTTAGAGAACCACTTAGCTCCCTTAATGCGAGCAAATAAATCTGTCAGCAATGGCAAAGGATACTGATATTTGACTGTGATCTTATTTAAGAGTCTATAATCAATACAAGGTCTCAAAGAACCATCTCTTTTGGCTACAAAAAAGAACCCTGCTCCAAGGACTCCCTAATATACTCTCGCATAGCAGCATGTTCAGGTACAGACAGATTGAATAAACGACCCTTAGGAAATTTACTGCCAGGAATCAGATCTATGGCGCAATCACAATCTCTGTGAGGGGGAAGAGAATTAAGAGTAGACTCCTCAAAAACATCACAATAATCAGACAAAAAAGCCGGGATCTCAGAGGGAATAGATGAAGCAATGGAAACCAAAGGTGCGCCCCCATGATTTCCCTGACATCCCCAGCTTAGTACAGACATTGTTTTCCAGTCAAGGACTGGGTTATGGGTTTGCAACCATGGCAATCCCAGCACTAATACATCATGTAGATTAAACAACACAAGGAAGCGAATCACCTCCTGATGGTCTGGAGTCATACGCATAGTCACTTGTGTCCAGTATTGTGGTTTATTACTAGCCAATGGTGTAGAATCAATACCCTTTAAAGGTATAGGGACTTCCAGAGGCTCTAGATCAAACCCACAGCGCCTGGCAAAGGACCAATCCATAAGACTCAAAGCGGCACCAGAATCCACATAAGCATCCGCGACAATAGAAGATAACGAACAAATTAAAGTCACAGACAAAATAAACTTGGACTGCAAAGTGCCAATAGCAGAGGATTTAGCAACTTTGTTTGTTCGTTTTGAGCATGCTGATATAACATGAGTTGAATTCCCACAATAGAAGCACAACCCATTTTTGCGTCTATAATTCTGTCGTTCGCTTCTGGACAGAAAACTGTCACATTGCATACTCTCTGGTGCTTTCTCAGAAGACACCGCCAAATGGTGCACAGGTTTGCGTTCCCGTAAACGCCGATCAATCTGAATAGCCATTGTCATGGACTCATTCAGACCCATAGGCGTAGGAATCCCCACCATGACGTCTTTTACGGCATCAGAGAGCCCTTCTCTGAAATTTGCCGCCAGAGCGCACTCATTCCACTGAGTAAGCACAGACCATTTTCAAAATTTCTGGCAATATATTTCGGCTTCATCTTGCCCCTGAGAGAGGGCTATCAAGGCCTTTTCAGCCTGAATCTCTAAATTAGGTTCCTCATAAAGTAACCCTAAGGCCAGAAAAAACGCATCCACATTGCGCAACGCAGGATCCCCTGGTGCCAATGAAAATGCCCAATTTTGAGGGTCACCCCGCAATAATGAAATCACAATTTTAACCTGCTTTGCAGGATCTCCAGCAGAGTGAGATCTCAGAGAAAGAAACAATTTACAATTGTATTTAAAATTCAGAAAACAAGATCGATCTCCGGAGAAAAACTCTGGTATAGGAATTTTAGGTTCAGACCGAGGAGCATGTATAACAAAATCTTGTATATTCTGAACTTTAGCAGCAAGATTATTCAAATTTGTAGCCAGACTCTGGAGATCCATATTTCAAGAGATAAAATCTGAGCCATTCAGGGGTTAAGAGGAGAGGAAAGCAGGAGACTGCAATTAGAGCTGGAGTGCAACTTCAGAGGGAGGAAAAAAAAAAAAAAATTTCACACAGTTCCTTTTCTCTCCTGCTTCAGCCCATAGATTAAACATGTAGGCCGGCCATACTGTTATGGTTCACAATGGCAGGGGAACATCAGAAGCATAGAAAAAACGGACAAGCTCTCGGGTGATGGAAACTAGAGCTGACCGCGATGCTAAACCTATACACACAACTAATAGTAGCCAGGGAACGTACCTACGTTTTCGCTAGATGTCTCGCACCAGCCGGAGAGCTAACTACCCCTAGTAGATGAAACACAGTCCTGGCTTGCCTCCAGAGGAAAATCCCCCACAGGAGATAGTAGCCCCCCACATATAATAACGGTGAGTTAAGATGAAAAGACAAACGTAGTATGAAAGCAGATTTAGCACAGCGAGGCCCACTAACTAGATAGCAGAAGGATACAATAGTGGACTTCGCAGTCAGCTACAAAACCCTATCAAATACCATCCTGAAATTAACTTAAACTCATGTGCCAACTCATGGCACCGGAGTGGCAATTTCAGCCCACAAGAGCTTCCAGCTGCAGAGAATCACATAAGTGCAAACTGGACAAAAGATACAAAAATAGACAAAGGACAGAAATGTCCAACTTAGCTGGTCAGCAGACTGGGAGCAGGTACATGCAACAGAAAGACTCTGGTTACATTGATGGCCGGCATTGGAATGACTGAGGAACAAGGCTAAATAGGAAACTCCCACATCCTGATAGAAACAGGTGAAAAGCTCAAAGACACCAGTACCACAAGCGACCACTGGGGGAGCCAAATAACCGAATCACGACAGTCATCCTTTATTCCTACACTTATTAACCCCTGAGTATCCTGAAAATACTGAGCAGCCTAATTCACATAGGACAAGTACCTGGGCGAGATACCTGCCCCCGACTACCAGACCGAGATGACTCTTACAATATATATATATATATATATATATATATATATATATATATATATATATATATATATATATACTGGAACTATACACTGCAATCACAGTATCACCTATATATTGTATATGCAGCATTTGCAGTTTGAACTGTCTAATGTATATTGACTGTTGTATATACAGTATATAAGTGATACTGCGATTATATACCGCAGTAGCAGTATCACCCATATAATGCATATATAGCAGTCTTATATACATTATATAGGTGAAACTGTGACTACGGTATGTACGTTATATAGGTTATACCACTGTGTAATATACTGCGTCCGCTGTTTATAGCCCATATAGGCCAGCCGCAGTGTATGTATGTATATACACACACACACACACACACACACACACACACACACACACACATTCTGTGGCTGGCCTATATGGGCTATACACAGCGGACGCAGTATATTACACACAGTGGTATAACGTACATACCGCAGTCTCACTTATATAATGTATGTGTGAGTGTATGAGTATGTGTGTCTATCAGGGGCGTAACTACCGCGGTCGCAGCGGTCGCCATTGCGACCGGGCCCGCTAGGTCAGGGGCCCAGGGCCGGCAGGTCAGACGCCCCTGGTCACCGCACTATGTCCGCCTCCTGCTCCCGCACACTTCCGTCACTTACTTCTATCTATAGATAAGCAGCAGTGCGCAGGCTCAGTGACGCTGCAGAGCGGCTCCTTCCATCCATAGCAGGGGGTGGCTCTCTGTATCCGCCGTCACGCCCCTGACGCGCCTACTACACAGACTGGTGAGGCGTCCCGGCACTTCCAGCTCTCGCGTGCGGATGCTTTCTTCAGTTGCCATGTTTCCGGCGGTGCCCGGAAGTGGCAGCACCTGTTTCCATAGTGACCCGCGGCCGTCCTAGCCATGTCCTGTCACGCACTGCGGCTCCGACTCTGCCGCCTGTCCCCGGCCCTCAGGAGCCTTCATTATGTCCAGGGCCAGAATCCCGACCCCCAAACCAAGGAGTACTTCTACTACATCGAACACCAGGGACAGGTACGGGGGCACAGTGCGGCAGGAGCTCGGGCCCCTGGGGCCCATAGCTGTGATCGGCTGCAGCGTGATTTCTCCTCTTTATTTTACAGCCCGCACAGTGGTATGTATATACCGCACAGTGGTGCTGGATAGACCACTGTGCAGGCTGTGCTGTATATACCACTGTGCGGGCTGTGCTGTATATACCACTGTGTGGGCTGTGCTGGATATACCACTGTGCGGGCTGTGCTGGATAGACCACTGTGCGGGCTGTGCTGGATAGACCACTGTGTGGGCTGTGCTGGCACCCAACACCATGTTGCAGTGCAGGAGATTCCTCCTGCACGGCAACAGTCCGAGGCGTATCTAGGGGAAGGGGGCAGCCGGGGCACGTGAGAGACAGGAAGCAGCTCCAGTCATCACGATGAGACAGCTTCTCAGTCTGTATTTTCCCCCCCTCATACATCTCATGTACGTCTGAATGAGATCGTATTTAAGAGAAAGCCAAAATAACCCCGGGACAGAAGGCGAGAGCAGGGGGGAGGTGCGGGACAGAGCCGCTTTAGTCAGGAGAAGCTGAGGAGCCGCAGCCGGTTTACATCAGCCACCCCTGTACCAGAGAGGAGATTGTGAGTTGTGTATATGAGCTGGTATCTGGTGTGTGTGTGTGTGATATCTGTAGTATGTGTGTGTGTGTGTGTTATCTGTAGTGTGTGTGTGATAACTGTAGTATGTGTGTGTGTAATATCTGTAGTATGATGTGTGTGTGTGATATCTGTAGTGTGTGTGTGATATCTGTAGTGTGTGTGAGGCAGGGGCGTAACTACCACGATCGCAGCTGCAAGCGGCTCTGGCAGGTCAGGGGGCCGTGTGTCCCCTTGAGCCTGTCTCCGTTATGCTTGTGTCCCTTGTCCCCATGTGCCAGTCTCCCTTGCTCACTAGTCCCTGTGTCCCCTTGTGCCAGTCCCCCTTGTCCACTGGTCCCCGTGTGCCCCTTGTGTCAGTCTCCCTTGCTCACTTGTCCCCGTGTGCCCCTTGTGTCAGGCTCCCTTGCCCACTAGTCCCCTTGTGTCAGTCTCCCTTGCCCACTAGTCCCCTTGTAACCTTCTCCCCTGCCTCCTAGCCCCCATGTGTCCCCTTGTGCCTGTCTTCCTTGCCCTCTCCCCTGCCCCCTCGTCACCATTTGCTCGTGTCTTTCTCACTGCCCCTGTATGGAGGGGCTGCATTATACTATGAGGGGGGCTGCATTGTATTCTATGGGGGTTACATTGAATTGTATGGCGGGGGGGCCCCATTTGGAAGTTCGCACCGGGGCCCATAACATTGTAGTTACGCCACTGGTGTCTATGTATGTGTGTGTGGGTATATTATACGCATACATACACACACACACCACTCTGATTAATCGTGAAAAAAGTGTGGACTCTTTATTGGCCCAAATGGCAATGTTTCGGATCAATAACAGAGCATTTCTCTGATATGGAACTGAAATGTTGCCACATGGGCCAATAAAGAGTCCACTGCTTTAAGGGAGTGTCTCCCACTAGGACAACCTCATCTCATCTCAGCTGCTTGATCCTGGACTTCCTCTTCATGTTCAGTTTGTCTGAAGGCAGAGACAGTGACACCAGCGCTGATTGGTGCCGGGCATCACTTGTCACAACACATCACAGCCACTGTGGGAACGGCGCTGGCACAGGAGGCAAGTATAGGCTTTATAATTTTATCAGGGCCGAACATTTAGGGGTTGTCCTAGTAGCGAACAACCCCTTAAAGATTTGGTGCTGCTCAGTTATGATAAATGTAAGGAGTTAAAAACACAAGGAGAGTCTGGGGGCGGTTACCTTCTCGGCTCTGTGCCCGGAACCATTGAGCTGTGCCGCAGGTTCCCTAGGGGAGAGACTTGGAGACTGGGGGACAAGGGAAGCAGCCAGAGAGTGGGAAAGGGACGCATGCAGGAGACAGAGCAGCTTGCAGAGCAGCGTGCAGAGCCGGGTGCAGCTGCGCTCCAGAAGAGAGAGAGAAAGAGACTGCCCAGAAAGACTGCATCTTGTAGAGACTGCCCAGAAAGACTGCATCTAGTGAGTACATAAAGCGGACTCTGCTGTGACTTTAGGGGGGCGCTTTGAGACCCGTTGAGAGACTACTACACCCTGGCCCCTGACTCCTGGTACAGAGACTTAACAGTGCAGAGCCCCTGTTTTCCTGGTACAGAGACTTAACAGTGCGGAGCCCCTGTTTTCCTGGTACAGAGACAACAGTGCGGAGCCCTGATTTTCTGGCTGTGCTATAAAAGTTAAAGACTCAGAGCCTGTGCATACCACATTAACTCCTGAAACCCCAGGCAGCAGGCTCTCAGAGACTACTCTGCTCACGGACCACAGAGGGACGACAAGTGCCACTGATTCTCGGCGCCTAGGTTGGAGAAGACGACCCTCCAAGCAAGTCCTCATGAGACTGATAAGTGTTCTTTTCTCAAGAAATCCTGCTTAATTCTGTTATATTGTTTAACTCCCGTATTTTTGCATTGTTTTATTGCTAGTTATTTTCCATTGCTTCCTCCCTGCGAGGAGAACCTAATTCCTGTTATTAAACCCCTCAACTGTTGGTCTGCCTGTTCCGTGGTGACATACTCAGTACCTGCATGCTATTACATTTGGCGTAGTCAGCAGGATGTCACACGGTAGTGCAGATAGGGCAGACCAAGCAGCGGGGGAAGTTCCCAGGTCTAGCATTTCCCTGGGAGCCATGTTGAATAATTTGCCAAGGTTCACTGGGAACAATGTAATGTTGTGGAGTTGGACAGAGGGTATCCGGGGAATGATGCGGATGCACCCCATGACACCAGCCCTGGAGGCAGAAATTGCATTGATGGCTCTGGAGGGGGAGGCGCGGGATTCTGTCATGCATAGGTCCCCCCGGGAGAGAGATACCCTGGACAAAGTGCTGCGCATACTTGAGGAAACGCATGGGGACCCCACTGACGTAGGGGAACTTCGCATGCGACTGTTTCACCGGGTACAATGGGAGGGGGAGACCGTGACCCAATTCATGAACGCCCTACAAGAGCTTCACACTGCTATCAGACGAAAGGACGGTGTCGGGGTAGGGTCAGTTGATGTGGTGCTCAAAGATCAGCTAGTGACAGGACTGCGTGACGCAATGATGAAACAGGCACTGCGAGAGCGCATGCGAGTAAAGCCAGACATGACTTTCTCTGAGATTGGCAGTGAGGCGCGTGTGCGAGAACAAGAACAGGGAGTGACGGGGCTGGTAGGAAGGGTGCAGAGCGGGGAGGTAACCACCACCGCAGGCAATATTCCCCAGTGGGTGGAGGACCTGAGAATGGAGATTAGACAGGTCCGTGAAGAAATGGCGGCCTCCAGAAGAACTCTGGCAGAGGGGCCCGGCCCTCTGGTGCGAGACAGAGAAGCTGCCCCCCGAAGGGAGGGTGAAACTACCAGGAGGAGAAGCCCTCTTACATGCTACACTTGTGGAGAGTCCGGCCACATTGCTCGCTGGTGTCCCCGGCGGAGCCGACCATCCCCGCATCCTCCTTTAAACTAGGTGGCTCTGGGCTTGAGGGGCGCAGCTCAGAGCGTGAAGAACAGAGGAGGAGGAGGAGTAAAAGTCCCCACAGTCTTGTTTCCACGTGCCCTCTGGTCTGGGCAGAAATCAATGGAAGAGCAGTGCGATGCTTGATAGACACCGGCTCACAAGTGACCACCATGCCTGAGAGATATTTCCGCCATCACTTCACAGAGGCGCTACGGCCCGAATGGGGCCCTGTGATCACACTTATGGCGGCCAATCACTTGCCCATCCCGGTCGCAGGGGTGGTACGGATGAACATAGAGGTCTGCGGAAAAGACCTCGGGAGGAGAGGAGTGGTATTGGTGGATGGAGAGGTAGCTAAAGACCATACCGTGACCCTGGGCATGAATGTGTTAAAAGACCTCGGAAGCCTCGTTTTCAACGAGTCCCCGGAACAGTTCCTACAACAATGGAGCATCCCCAGGTAGCTCCTCAAAAGGGGACAGCCCTGTGGCCTGGAGACCGAGTCTTGGTGAGGGAAAAGCGCCCACACAACAAACTGGAGTACCGATGGGAGAAAAGGCCATACCGAGTGAAGCGGCGGCTCGGCAACGGGGGTCCCGTTTCTGAGGTCCAGCCCGAAATGGAAGAAGGGACTCCCACCCGCACGCTGCACAGGAATATGTTGCGTCCATGTTTGTCTCGAGATCCTGAATCAGTCCAATTGGCTCCAGCACCCCCACCGGCTGCGCCAGTGATCAATGTAGATGTGGAAGATGAGGAAGACTTCGAATCTCTTCCAGTGAACCCAGGAACAGGGCTGGTGCCAGATTCTACCAACGTATCGGAGGAAGCCTCGACTCCTCCCACAGCAGCTGACACCACCGCCCCTGCTGGTTTTAGACGCTCTGAACGTTCAACGGCTGGTGTACCCCCTGTTCGCTACAATCAGGATGAGTTCATCTGGCAGCAGATTGTGCAAGGACTAGAAGATTGCCAACAGGAGCTCCTGAAGATCTCGCCCGTGGAATGGCGAGCAGAAAGAGGGGGGAATGTAAGGAGTTAAAAACACAAGGAGAGTCTGGGGGCGGTTACCTTCTCGGCTCTGTGCCCGGAACCATTGAGCTGTGCCGCAGGTTCCCTAGGGGAGAGACTTGGAGACTGGGGGACAAGGGAAGCAGCCAGAGAGTGGGAAAGGGACGCATGCAGGAGACAGAGCAGCTTGCAGAGCAGCGTGCAGAGCCGGGTGCAGCTGCGCTCCAGAAGAGAGAGAGAAAGAGACTGCCCAGAAAGACTGCATCTTGTAGAGACTGCCCAGAAAGACTGCATCTAGTGAGTACATAAAGCGGACTCTGCTGTGACTTTAGGGGGGCGCTTTGAGACCCGTTGAGAGACTACTACACCCTGGCCCCTGACTCCTGGTACAGAGACTTAACAGTGCAGAGCCCCTGTTTTCCTGGTACAGAGACTTAACAGTGCGGAGCCCCTGTTTTCCTGGTACAAAGACAACAGTGCGGAGCCCTGATTTTCTGGCTGTGCTATAAAAGTTAAAGACTCAGAGCCTGTGCATACCACATTAACTCCCGAAACCCCAGGCAGCAGGCTCTCAGAGACTACTCTGCTCACGGACCACAGAGGGACGACAAGTGCCACTGATTCTCGGCGCCTACGTTGGAGAAGACGACCCTCCAAGCAAGTCCTCATGAGACTGATAAGTGTTCTTTTCTCAAGAAATCCTGCTTAATTCTGTTACATTGTTTAACTCCCGTATTTTTGCATTGTTTTATTGCTAGTTATTTTCCATTGCTTCCTCCCTGCGAGGAGAACCTAATTCCTGTTATTAAACCCCTCAACTGTTGGTCTGCCTGTTCCGTGGTGACATACTCAGTACCTGCACGCTATTACATATATATATATATATATATATATATATAGCCTGCGTGGTGTAAGTCTAAGTATCTGTATATATACATTGCACAGTACCACTCCTCCTGTATATATACGCAGCACAGTACCCCTCCTCCTGTATATATACACTGCACAGTACCGCTCCTGTATATATACACTGCACAGTACCACTCCTCCTCTCCTGTATATATACACTGCACAGTACCACTCCTCCTCTCCTGTATATATACACTGCACAGTACCACTCCTCCTGTATAGGAGCCATGTGTGTGCGAGGTGTATGGAGCGGAGCCGTGTGTGTACAGTGTGGATGTAGCAGAGCCGTGTGTGTACGAGGTGTATGGAGTGGAGCCGTGTGTGTATGAGGTGTATGGAGCGGAGCCGTGTGTGCAAAGTGTACGGAGCGCAGCCTCGTGTGTAGGAGTAGCTATGTGTGGCCATTATATGGTACGAAGTATCGTGTGCGGCCAATATACAGTATGGAGCATCATGTGCGGCCAATATACAGTATGGAGCATCATGTGTGGCCATTATACAGTATGGAGCATCATGTGCAGCCATTATACAGTATGGAGCATCATGTGCGGTCATTATACTGTATGGAGCATCATGTGGGGTCATTATACAGTATGGAGCATCATGCGCGGTCATTATACAGTATGGAGCATCATGTGCGGTCATTATACTGTATGGAGCATCATGTGGGGCCATTATACAGTATGGAGCATCATGCGCAGTCATTATACAGTATGGAGCATCATGTGCGGTCATTATACAGTATGGTGCATCATGTGCGGTCATTATACAGTATGGAGCGTCATGTGGGGCCATTATACAGTATGGAGCGTCATGTGGGGCCATTATACAGTATGGAGCGTCATGTGCGGTAATTATACAGTATGGAGCGTCATGTGCGGTCATTATACAGTATGGAGCGTCATGTGCGGTCATCATACAGTATGGAGCATCATGTGTGGCCATTATACAGTATGGAGCACTGTGTGGCCATATTTTTTTGTTTATAATTATTGTGTATGAAACAGTGGTATCAGCAGTGCTAAATGGGTGTGGTTGGGACGTGGATATGGGTGTGACTAATTATGAATGGGTGTGGTCAGAGGCGTGGCCTAAAATTTGCCGCAGCACGCGTTGCGCGCCGCAAACTTTGTCCCTCTTTCCCATCTTTAAAAGTTGGGAGGTATGTATACATCCAGCATATATAGCACAGTGTATACATCCAGCATATATTGCACAGTGTGTCACGATACTAGTGGATACAACTGGACACCAGTGGCTAGGTCAAAGAGACTGCAGACACAATAGTTTAAACAAGCAATATTGTATTTGTGATCTAAATGCAATGTAGCATATAAGTCCAGATAAATCTTTAGTCAATCCAATAAAGGATAGCAGCAGAGCTGATATTCTGAGATACAGCATGCAAAGTCACTGAGAAATGAGTGCACAAGAATGAACGCCCTCCCCTGAGTTTATCTTAGGGGGGTCGCATGAGAACACAGCCCCCAATTTTTATATGTGATGGTTTAATACAACCCCAGTTTTATAAAGGTAATGGTGTTTTTAAGGTGGTAAACAATAAAGGGTTAATATCAGGGCCGGACTGGGACTAAAATTCAGCCCTGGCATTTGAAGTCACACAGGCCCACTTGTCGCCTGGTGACTGTATAATATCTTTGTACAATTGTAGGTTACAAGAAGTGAGGGGAGTGTAACACGACTATATAACATATAATTACAGCTGTATCCAGCATTACAGCTCAGTCCCCATAGAATGTAATGCAGCACAGCCCCCATAGAATGTAATGCAGCACAGCCCCATAGAATCCTGTAATGCAGCACTGCCCCATAGAATTTAATGCAGCCCAGCCCCATAGAATCATGTAATGCAGCACTGCCCCATAGAATCATGTAATGCAGCCCAGCCCCATAGAATCATGTAATGCAGCACTGCCCCATAGAATCATGTAATGCAGCCCAGCCCCATAAAATCATGTAATGCAGCACTGCCCCATAGAATGTAATGCAGCCAGCCCCCCCCCTACAATCCAGTTATCACCCATTGATATGTAATAATAAAAAAACAAAGTCTACTCACCTTTCCTCTTGCCCCGCGCTGCTGCTCCTGGCTCCGGTCTCAGCAGCTGCAGTCTGCCCGCCCGGTCACACAGCAGGTGCGCGATGATATGACGTCATCGCGCACCCACAGTGTCAGCGGCAGGCAGAGCGGGGAATGATGGGAGAGGGAGCGTCAGCAGACGCTCTCTCCTCCATCATTGCATTCAACTGTACCGGTGTCTATGACGCCGGTATAGTTGAATGCGGGGCCGGGAGTGTGCTGACAACGGGGGGAGTGTGCCGACAACGGGGGGAGTGTGCTGACAGCGGCACACTCGAGTGGCCCACTACTGCCACCGACCCTTCTGGCATTTGCCAGAACTGCCCGATGGCCAGTCCGGCCCTGCCAAGGGGGCTGTGATGGCACTCTTAGTTTTTTTAAAAAGATCCCACAGTGTGGAATTGGGCATGACATTCCATTGGGCTGACTTCTTAACTTGCTCTCCTGCAATCTAAAATGTTCCTGCCACTAGATCACCAGGGTAAACATGCTCAGTACTGTTATAGGCCGTTAATATTTGGGCTAGGGGCATGCGATGGCACTAGTGTACTTTTAAAAAAGGTACTGTCGAGGTCGTCACGACAATAACCCTCATTCACCAGTCATCCCAAATTAAAGTATGAGCAGAGCATTTGGTACCGGGTAAGAATGAGTCAGACAAATAGCTGGTTCAATCTCAGTTGATGCTCGTGCGTCTACCAGTATCGGCCACGATCACAGCAACTGCGTTTATTTCCGGATACACAGTACTATATTGTGTGTTAGGAGAAGGAATGCATTGGGCGGGGTTTAAGCAGTATATGTCTAGTATTCAGTCTTTCTGATTTGTCCTGATGTCTCCTGGCGAATCCTCCTTTCTTCACATTCCTCAAGTTTCAATTTAAGAAGAAATGATACTTCTTTCCTCAGAGACAAAAAGTAGGGCAAAGGTGAATACTGGCAGCCATTTTAAATACAATTACATCTACATTAGCTAGCAGATGGGAAAAACTTATTGTTTCACAGTATAAGAATACAACAGTACAAAAAGTGTATGAAGATATATCTTTTCACCTTGACAGTACCCCCTTTGGGGAATTGTTTGGCAGATCATGCACTGCATTACAAGTCTCAGAGACCCACACCACTACATTGGCCCTAATTCTTAACTGTCTCCTGCAATGTCTCTTCCTTATCTCCGACAACATGACCTGGGTGAACATGCTTTGTATTGTTATAGGCCCGTGAAGTTTGGGTATGGGTGGCTGTGATGGCAATAGTATATTTTTAAAAAAGGTACCCCCCATTGGTGAAACCACATCCTTGATAGCAAACACTTCACATTTGTGTACCTTAAAGAGCTCACTGGAAAAGCTCCTTTTTGTGTTGCCTGGTTGCGCAAATTGGACACAATACACTTCATATAAATTTGATAATGCAATGATGTTAGTTTGGCTCAGTAGTTTATTACAAATATTTCTTTGTCCACTATATTAGTTTCTCTCCTTGAGAGCGATAACTTTGGCTGCCTCAAATGTACAAATGGCGAATATACAAATGGCGATTTGTAAACAAGATTGAAATACTGTACACCGAATGCATTCAGACAATCACATAGCTGCATGTCTTGTAAAACATTTACAAATGTGACAGACAATGCTCATAATGCTCATAATGCACCATGTTGATAAATGTTTGTTTTCTCACTTCAGAAACAGTTTGAAGCCTCTATATGTTTGCTGTTTGTCGTTGTAAAACATTAAGGTTTACTGAAACTCTGCCTGTGGTGGTTTGATCTAAATCCTTGTGGTTTTTATTTTCTAGTGGTTTATGGCCACTCGTCTGATGACTCCATGATATCTCAGTTTAATACACCCGTGAAAGCTGGTCACTTGAAGGTCTGGGTGAAACTAGAGTTACTACATAGTGTAAATCACTATATAAGACCAGAGAAACATGACTAAGACAGATACCAAAACTGGGGTACCTGTACATGTACAGTGTGCTGATACCTGCATAATTGGGGACGCCCATGCAGTGTAGGTAATCTCAAAGGGGTTCTCTGTCGGTGTTGCTTCTCGGATATTCCAGACGGATGATATTTAAAAGCCTCTTGGTGATGATCTAAGTAGACTGTATGAAGTTAATCTTCATATATACACGTAATCAGTATATCTATGTAATCCTTATATGTAATCATTAACTTTTCTATGTTATTGGTAACATATACAAAAATGTACGCACTCACACTATTCAATCTTAATATTCCTTGATTTTTGTAGTTTGCAATGAAATTGCTTTGTATTGCTAGGATTAGACTTTTTTAAAGCCGTATCTGAACCTTAGTGTTAAAAACATGGCAAACACAATTGCCAAATTTTCTGTAAATAATTCTGCAAAGAGGGAACCATCATACCATAAAAAATACGAGTGGATTTTCATGGGCACATCCAGTATGTGTGTTCCAAGGCCTAATGGGGTGCATATGACTATGCAGCAGGGCTGGCCTTGCCGCCAATGTGTAAAACAAAGGAGTACGGAGTACAAAATGCATATTGCGAAGTGGATTTTCATGGGCCCATCCACTATGTGGGTTCAAAGGCTTATTGGGGTGCATATGAATTGGTAGCAGGGCAGGCCTTGAATTCAATGCAACACTTTTTCAGGAGTCCCCCCTGGACATCTTATGACAGGGGTACTGTGGTGCGTCGTAATTCTTGGCAGCCCATCCACTCACAGCATAGGCTACACCAGCTTAGGAGACCCACTGTTTCATATTGGCCCTTTAAGAAGATTAATGCCGCCTGATGCCAGTAAAAATAGGCTCTGTGACTTTAAGAGTCCCTCCTTTATAAATGAAACAAGATGGGTCTGCTTATGTGTCACACACCACATGGCCAGTTAAATGTTACAATGACATTTCCCAGTGAATGCATTTGTAGTGGTTGAAAGCAATGTTAAAGTTGAAAAACGCTTCAAAAACGCTGCGTCTGAACTAAGCCTAAGGCTGCCGTCATACTAGCAGTATTTGGTCAGTATTTTACATCAGTATTTGTAGCCAAAACCAGGAGTGGAACAAATAGAGGAAAAGTATCATAGAAACATATGCTCCACTTCTGCATTTATCACCCACTCCTGGTTTTGGCTACAAATACTGATGTAAAATACTGACCAAATACTCCTTGTGTGACGGCAGCCTAAGAGGGAGAGGAAATTTTCGGCCTAGGGTTAAATATTTGGCCTTACAGGCCAGCAAAACCCATTTTGGTTTCGTTTTAATGTGTTTTTTGTGGCACCAGGAAAAATGGCATGAATCTCGGAAAAAAATTATTAAGGCTGTGAACTAGGAGTCAGGAATTTTTTCAGGGGCGATCCCCATGATGTTCCTGTGTCTTTTGAGCAGTGTTTCCATCATTTTTAGACCTTAAAAGGACCCCCGGGGGAGATCGTAGTAAAAGTACTTGGGTCTCCCATAGACTTATATTGGGTTCGCTGTTCTGGCCGAGTACCCGAGTATTCCAATTTGCTCGACCCCATCACTATTCAGAAATTAATATTTTGTGTACTAACCATAATTTTTAATCACAGCTTTCATGCATCTTGGCATGCTTTCCAGCAGTGTTTCACACTGCTTCTGGCGCAAAAATGTAAGCAGTTCTTTGTTTGATGGCTTGTGACTATCCATCATCCTCTTGCTTACATTCCAGAGGTTTCCAGTGGGGTTCAGGTCTGGAGAATGGGCTGCCCATGGCAGGGTTTTGATGTGGTGGTTTCTTAATTTTGGCCAGAGCTGTATATATTACCCCAGTTGCCACTGCACACATGCAATCAGGAAGAGCTGAGTCGATGCTCAAGAATTAGCGCTTCTTAGGGTATGTTTCCACGGTCAGGAAACGCTGCTTATTTGACGCTGCGCAGAGCTGCAGCGTCAAACAAGCAGCGTCCAGATGTTCCAGCATAGTGGAGGGGATTTTATGAAATCCCGTCTCCACTATGCGTGGAAACCCGCACGCGGCGGCCCTGCGACTCCGGACATGCTGCGCGTCTTTTCAGATCGCAGCATGTCCGTACACCTTGCAGGGACGCAGCGTCCCCGCAAGGCATATCACAGGGCCCTATGGGAGCGAGCGATCATCCCGGATGTGAAGAGTTAACACATCCGGCATGATCGCGTCGCAGAAAGGGGGCGGGGCTTCGCCGCTGCGGCGATACCGCCGGCCATCCTGACAGTGGAAATATACCCTAATAGATGCTCCATTTCTCGTGCGGCTTATTAGTGTTGGTAGGGGCCAATATCCATGGACCTTCACAGCTTTTTAATATCAGCCCTTAGCTGTCTGTTTTGCCGTAGCTGGTTATTAAAAATAGAGGGGGCCCCAATTAATTTTTTGGATGAGTCCACCCATTTTTTAATAACCAGCAAAGAAAAAGCAGACAGCTGTTCACTGATTAATAAGCTGAAAAGTTAAATCTTTATTGGGCCCTTCCCAGCATAATGAGACCAGCTCACAGTTAATGTGGTCTCGTACTTTCGCGTGGTAAAATGGGGGTAGTAAGCGGTAAAGGTGAAAAATAGAACAAAAAGGGGGTAAGCAGGACAATAGCCCTGAAAACAAATGTGGATAGTAAGATCACTTAAAATAACAGAGAATAAAAAGTAATAATAATCTTGAAAAAAGAGGCATAGGTCCAAATGTAGGAGGAGGTGTAGTAGGTGGATGAGCTTGAGGCGAATGTGGCGATGAAGGTGGAAGAGGCAGGGGATGAGGTATCCAACAGTTTTTTGGAGGATTTTTTTTTTTTTAGGGACAGCATTTAAAAGAACATAGTATAAAATAAAAAAGAACAATGTAGATACAGTAGTCGGATGTCCTAGTGGAGGAGGAGATGTAGGTGGACATTGCAGTGTAGGTGGAAGAGGCAGGCCATTATTTTGGTGGATTTTATTTCTCTTCCTTTTTGGTAAGGCCCCAAAATAAAACAAATGGCAAATAAAATATAACAATGTCTGGGTGCAGATGGTACCTTTGTCTGGTTTGCCAAAGGCAAAGACAAGTCCTGTGGACTCCACTCCTGGTTTCTTTTAATGAAGGCGAGAGTGGCCACGTTGGCTTTGGACAGGTGGGTGCGCCTATGTGTGATATCCCCTGCTCTGATAAACAAATGTTCCAACATTACACTTGCCACGGGGCATGCCGGCACTTCCAAGCCTAGGCCATGTGTCCAGTTTGGAAACCAAGAAGTTAAATGGGCAGACCCAACTTAGTACATGCAGACGTGTGGACATAGACATGTACTCTTCCACCATGTTGTTATAACACTGGCACCTGGTTGTATAGACCGTATCAGATGGTGGTGCTGGATGCTGTGTCATGCTGATGAATTTTTTTCACATTTTAGCCATGTTAACCCTCCCTTCTGAGGTGGTGCCACAGCTGCGTTGGCGACTTCCTCCTCCTCTGCGTTGTGTTTCTTCTGTCAGGTGGGAATGCCGTCAGTAGTGCCTCTACCAGCATGTGCTTGTATTCACACATTTTGCCATCCCGCTCCAGTGACGGAACAAATAATGGTACTTTGTCTTTGCAGCAGGGATCCAGCAGGGTGGCCACCCAGTAATCAGTAAGGAAGATCTGGGCAACTCTGCGGTCGTTGCGCAGGCACAGCAGACTGTATTGGCTCATTCCGCCCTCTCTCTGTTGGAGTCCCTCAAGGCTCTGGCCTGGGGCCCCTACTTTTTTCCAAAACACTTTTATTTGATTGGCCGGTTGAAATATGCTAATTTATTGAGACAGGTTTTTTGGGTTATCAGGAGTTGTAGGCCAAAATCATCAGTATTAAAACAATAAAAGACCTGACAAATTTCAGTTGGTGGATAATGAATCTATAATATATGAAAGTTTAATTGTAATCATTACATTATGGTAAATAATGAAATTTAACACTATATGCTAATTTTTTGAGAAGGACCTGTATATTGGACTCTTTTTCTCCAGAGCACCCCTGCCTAAGTATAGTGAGCACCCTTGACTTTTGTTTTGGTCCTCTTCGTGTCTTCACGCTGCGGCTCCAGCACAAAGTACTGCAGTGTGCAGGCCCCTCTGACCTTTCCCGGCGCCTGCGCACCACAGCGTGAAGACAAGAAGAGGAAGTCATCCTATTAAGATGGGAGGCCCAGGACCGGACCGCGACTTGGATCGGACCGCCAGCGTGAGTATAATATAACCTCTTTTTCTCATCTTTTAAGATACATTGGAGGCTTAACTACAGCATTACAGAATGCTGTAGGATAAGCCCCTGACGCTGGTGGGCTTAGCTTACCATCGATTTTGGGGGTGACAGGTTCCCTTTAGGAGACGGAGAGCGGGGGAGACACGGAGAGCGGGGGAGACACGGAGAGCGGGGGAGACGGAGAGCGGGGGAGACGGAGAGCGGGGGAGGGAGACAATTTAGTAATTATACTCATCTATCTGACATTATCAGACGCCCACAGTGTCATCCCTTTGGGTCCTCACATGGATTGTGGGGGCACCGCCATTCCACTTGGTGAAAAGAAGTCCAGTGATGAAATGACATCTGCAGGGAGGTCACTGCTCTGGGGGGCACAGGATGGGGAAAAGTCACAATACCTAGAATAAAACAGAAAAAAAAATCATGCAGAAAACTGGATACAAGTAGTGGCTGACACCAGTGGCCACCGGGCTAATACTGACCAGCACAGAGTGCGAGGGGAGAATAAAGTCAGGGATCTGGAGACATTGTTGTAAAGCTGCTTCGCTCCCAGAGGTCATAGCTCAGTCATCAACCTGACAGCATGTGTCCCCAATAATATTAATGAGAACACATTTTATGTATATATAAAAAAAAAAAAAAAAAAACAGGACCGACCCCTCACCACCAGGCAGAGATTCTCATGCTAAGTAATATCAATCCCTCAGATCTCCATCATCATTCATCCCCTCCCCTGTTCGCCCCCACACACGTAGCACTATACTTTCCTGCACCCCCCCACCGCAAGTGACATCACACACACTGACCTGCACACCACACAGACCCATGCGAGTAACATCAGCCCCATTCTCCCCAGGCAGCCCCATGCAAGCAACACCACCCCATTCTCCCCAGGCAGCCCCATGCAAGCACCCCCCCCCATTCTCCCCAGGCAGCCCCATGCAAGCAACATCACCCCATTCTCCCCAGGCAGCCCCATGCAAGCAACATCACCCCATTCTCCCCAGGCAGCCCCATGCAAGCAACATCACCCCATTCTCCCCAGGCAGCCTCATGCAAGCAACACCACCCCATTCTCCCCAGGCAGCCCCATGCAAGCAACACCTCCTCATTCTCCCCAGGCAGCCCCATGCAAGCAACATCACCCCATTCTCCCCAAGCAGCCCCATGCAAGCAACATCACCCCATTCTCCACAAGCAGCCCCATGCAAGCAACATCACCCCATTCTCCCCAAGCAGCCCCATGCAAGCAACATCACCCCATTCTCCCCAGGCAGCCCCATGCAAGCAACACCCCCCCCCATTCTCCCCAGGCAGCCCCATGCAAGCAACACCCCCCATTCTCCCCAGGCAGCCCCATGCAAGCAACATCACCCCATTCTCCCCAGGCAGCCCCATGCAAGCAACATCACCCCATTCTCCCCAGGCAGCCCCATGCAAGCAACATCACCCCATTCTCCCCAGGCAGCCCCATGCAAGCAACATCACCCCATTCTCCCCAGGCAGCCCCATGCAAGCAACACCCCCCCATTCTCCCCAAGCAGCCCCATGCAAGCAACACCCCCCCATTCTCCCCAGGCAGCCCCATGCAAGCAACACCCCCCATTCTCCCCAGGCAGCCCCATGCAAGCAACACCCCCCATTCTCCCCAGGCAGCCCCATGCAAGCAACACCCCCCATTCTTCCCAGCAGCCCCATGCAAGCATCACCACCCCATTCTCCCCAGCTACCCCATGCAAGTAACACCCCATTCTCCCCAGGCAGCCCCATGCAAGCAACATCACCCCATTCTCTCCAGGCAGCCCCATGCAAGCAACACCACCCCATTCTCCCCAAGCAGCCCCATGCAAGCAACATCACCCCATTCTCCTCAAGCAGCCCCATGCAAGCAACATCACCCCATTCTCCCCAGGCAGCCCCATGCAAGCAACATCACCCCATTCTCCCCAAGCAGCCACATGCAAGCAACATCACCCCATTCTCCCCAAGCAGCCCCATGCAAGCAACATCACCCCATTCTCCCCAGGCAGCCCCATGCAAGCAACACCACCCCATTCTCCCCAGGCAGCCCCATACAAGCAACATCACCCCATTCTCCCCAGGCAGCCCCATGCAAGCATCACCCCATTCTCTCCAGGCAGCCCCATGCAAGCAACACCACCCCATTCTCTCCAGGCAGCCCCATGCAAGCAACACCACCCCATTCTCCCCAGGCAGCCCCATGCAAGCATCATCACCCCATTCTCCCCAGGCAGCCCCATGCAAGCATCACCACCCCATTCTCCCCAGGCAGCCCCATGCAAGCAACATCCCATTCTCCCCAGGCAGCCCCATGCAAGCAACATCACCCCATTCTCCCCAAGCAGCCCCATGCAAGCAACATCACCCCATTCTCCCCAGGCAGCCCCATGCAAGCAACACCACCCCATTCTCCCCAGGCAGCCCCATGCAAGCAACACCACCCCATTCTCCCCAGGCAGCCCCATACAAGCAACATCACCCCATTCTCCCCAGGCAGCCCCATGCAAGCATCACCCCATTCTCCCCAGGCAGCCCCATGCAAGCATCACCCCATTCTCTCCAGGCAGCCCCATGCAAGCAACATCACCCCATTCTCCCCAGGCAGCCCCATGCAAGCAACACCACCCCATTCTCCCCAGGCAGCCCCATGCAAGCAACACCACCCCATTCTCCCCAGGCAGCCAAATGCAAGCAACATCACCCCAATCTCCCCAGGCAGCCCCATGCAAGCAACATCACCCCATTCTCTCCAGGCAGCCCCATGCAAGCAACACCACCCCATTCTCCCCAGGCAGCCCCATGCAAGCAACATCACCCCATTCTCCCCAGGCAGCCCCATGCAAGCATCATCACCCCATTCTCCCCAGGCAGCCCCATGCAAGCATCATCACCCCATTCTCCCCAGGCAGCCCCATGCAAGCATCACCACCCCATTCTCCCCAGGCAGCCCCATGCAAGCAACATCCCATTCTCCCCAGGCAGCCACATGCAAGCATCACCACCCCATTCTCCCCAGCAGCCCCATGCAAGCAACACCCCATTCTCCCCAGCAGCCCCATGCAAGCAACACCACCCCATTCTCCCCAGGCAGACTCCCACTTACCTGATCTATGACTTTGGAGAATGACCCCCATAATACCCCAAATCTTGCACAAAAATCCTCGAAATCCAGCCATGACATCCACAGCCTCCTCCTGTCTGCTCTGCTCTATGGAGGAAGAGGCAAATCCTGCACAAAACACTCCAAATCCAAACCCTGCACGAAATCCCGCCATGACATCCACAGCTTCCTCGTGTCTGCTCTGTCTGTTCTATGGAGGAAGAGGCGCCGCCCCTTCCGGTCACATGGGCAGAGGTCCTTTAGCCGACTTGGATTTAGCCTCTACCATCATTGCATTCAACTGTACCGGCGTCTATACGCCGGTATAGTTGAATGCGACGGCGGGGGCGGCGGATTGAGCGGCCCACCACTGGCACCGGCCCTTCTGGCATTTGCCAGAAGTGCCCTATGGCCAGTCCGGCCCTGGTTAATATGTTTTCTCTCAGTCAGGTGTGCGAGGCACGAGCAGGTTCTAACCAGTTTTTACAGGTTAATTTTCTGTGTTCTTCCTGCAATTTTGCGGCATCCTGATTGGCTAACAAGTTTTGTGAGGGAAGAAATTTGTCTCTATAACCAGCTGTTTCCTGGGTCCTGTCATCAGTCGACCACAAGAAGATTTGAAGATCCCACCCGCCCTCCCGTTTTTTCGACTGTTAATCCTCTTGCCGTGTCGTTTAATTTTGTGGGAAAATCGCCCGGATTTGGGTGGATTTGGACAGTTCATGGTCAGTTGGTATTCAAGTCTGGGAAAATTTTTATAAAGATTTATTTGGTTATAATTTATTTAAATTATTATTCATGTTACTCAAAAAATAAACGTCACGGCCAAGAAAATATTTATTCCAAAACTTATATCTTGTGTCCTTGTTTTTATTTACCGTCAATAGTGGGGCTTGTGTTATCATGTCCAGCACTGACACAGTCTCTTGCAGAGCCGAGGAACACACAAACTGTCTGGAGTTCTTACTTCACCACAGGTGTGGTCAGGCAGAAGTTTCTGAAGTCAGGTGTTCAGCAATCACTTGGTCAGCAGGCAAGGATCCAGACGTGCAGGTTGGCAGAGGACTCCGCCGTTAGGAAAGGACCAACAAGGATCGTAAGTCCAGGCTTGAGACTGCAGAGGAACAAGGTCCAAAACATAATACACAAGCAATGAAACAGAACAGGTGCTGACTTTATGTACAACTTTGGCAGGAAGCAAGATGGCCAACGTAAAACATCAAGATCCATGTTAACTGAGGGTAAGTCTAAGGGCAAGAAAAACAGATTCCAGGACTGATACTGACATTACTCCCACCTCAAGAACGGCCTCCGGACGACCCCAAACCAGGTTTGCCAGGGTACCTTTGATGGAACTGCTCAATCAGTCGGGAGGCGTTAATATTATCCATGGGTTCCCAGGAATTCTCCTCTGAAGAATAGCCTTGCCATTTAATCAAATACTGCAATCGATTTCTGTAGAGTCTTGAATCCAAAGTTCTCTCAACGATGGACTGCCCTTGACCATCCACAAGAACGGGATCAGGAGGAGGAGATGAACGTCCTGGAAAAGGATTTGGTACTACAGCCTTTAGTAGGGAAGTATGAAAGACAGGATGTATCTTCATTGTTCTTGGGAGTTTTAAGCGACATGCAACAGCACCTACCAGACCACTGATCCTATAAGGACCGATGTACTTCTGTCCCAACTTAGGAAAAGTTTAAATTCTTTGTAGATAACCAGACTAAATCTCCTACCTTAAATGTTGGTGTTGGTTTGCGAAATCTGTCAGCTGCCTTCTTGTACCTATCTTGTGTGGAACCCAAAGTCTCTTTCAGAAGTTCAAGGTTCTGTTGAAGTGAAGAGATCCTGTTGGCAACTGCTGGTAAAGATGTATCTACCGGTAATCTGGGAAGAATGCTAGGCTGATATCCCAGGTTAGCATAGAATGGAGACTGTTTGGTGGAGGCACTCTGGGAGTTGTTATAAGAAAATTCAGCCAATGGGAGTAGCCTTACCCAAGCATCTTGCAAATGGCAAACGTAACAGCGAAGGTATTGCTCCAATGTTTGATTGGTATGTTCTGTCTGCCCATTGGACTGTGGGTGGAAAGCAGAAGATAAGTTAACTTCTATGCATAATGCCGAACAAAAGCTTCATCAGAACTTTGAAGTAAATTGAACTCCACGGTCCGAAACAACTTCATCAGGAACCCCGTGCAGACGAAAGATGTTTTGGATAAATAGGTCAGCAGTATCCTTCCCACAGGGTAAACCAGAGCAAAGGATGAAATGGGCCGCCTTGGTTAGGCGATCGACCACCACCAAAATCGTACTCTTTCCCTCGGAAAGGGGCAGTTCTACAATAAAGTCCATAGAAATGGATCCCCACGAGCGAGACGGCACCGGCAAAGGCTTTAACAGACCAGTAGGGCAGGCACGAGGGATTTTGAATTTGGCACATACCTCACAAGATGAAGCGTACTTCTGAACAACCTTCCGAAAACCTGGCCACCAGAAGAAGCGAGATAAGAATTCTTGAGTCTTCTGAATTCCTATGTGCCCTGCAACCTTAGAGTCATGAACCAATCTCAACACCCTTAACCTCACAGTTTCAGGAATGTAGAGGCACCGTTCCCGGGTCCAAACTCCATTCCCAAAAAGAAGGCTTACCTCATAAGATGGTTGAGACAGGAAAAGATCAGAGCTGTAAGCTTCTTTGATGACCTGCAACAAATCTTGGTTATGACAAAGAAAGCAGATATAGCGGGCACCACATCAATATACACAACAGGGATCTACCAAGTGCATATAAGACAATCACAAAAAAAACAACAAGAAAAAGGATATGCACACACAAGGGATCGACCTGAATAATATACTTTATTTAAATGTCTTATACAAACAAGGCAAAGTGGGTAGCGAATTTTAAAAACATTTAAAAACCAAAAAGGCTAAATAGCCCAACCATAATCACCCCAAACGGACCCACCAATACAATGATGGCAGTGCTCATACATAATATAAATGGGTTACATACAGGTTTCCAAATGTAGAAACTCCCATATAAATCAAAAACATATACACTCACCGGCCACTTTATTAGGTACACCTGTCCAACTTCTTGTTAACACTTAATTTCTAATCAGCCAATCACATGGCGACAACTCAGTGCATTTAGGCATGTAGACATGGTCAAGACAATCTCCTGCAGTTCAAACCGAGCATCAGTATGGGGAAGAAAGGTGATTTGAGTGCCTTTGAACGTGGCATGGTTGTTGGTGCCAGAAGGGCTGGTCTGAGTATTTCAGAAACTGCTGATCTACTGGGATTTTCACGCACAACCATCTCTAGGGTTTACAGAGAATAGTCCGAAAAAGAAAAAAAATCCAGTGAGCGGCAGTTCTGTGGGCAGAAATGCCTTGTTGATGCCAGAGGTCAGAGGAGAATGGGCAGACTGGTTCGAGCTGATAGAAAGGCAACAGTGACTCAAATCGCCACCCGTTACAACCAAGGTAGGCCTAAGAGCATCTCTGAACGCACAGTGCGTCGAACTTTGAGGCAGATGGGCTACAGCAGCAGAAGACCACACCGGGTACCACTCCTTTCAGCTAAGAACAGGAAACTGAGGCTACAATTTGTACAAGCTCATCGAAATTGGACAGTAGAAGATCGGAAAAATGTTGCTTGGTCTGATGAGTCTCGATTTCTGCTGCGACATTCGGATGGTAGGGTCAGAATTTGGCGTAAACAACATGAAAGCATGGATCCATCCTGCCTTGTATGGAGCATCTTTGGGATGTGCAGCCGACAAATCTGCGGCAACTGTGTGATGCCATCATGTCAATATAGACCAAAATCTCTGAGGAATGCTTCCAGCACCTTGTTGAATCTATGCCACGAAGAATTGAGGCAGTTCTGAAGGCAAAAGGGGGTCCAACCCGTTACTAGCATGGTGTACCTAATAAAGTGGCCGGTGAGTGTATATACCACACAATAAGCTGCCAGCTGACCCAAAAAACAGGTTTGTTAGGTAAAATATAGGAGATATAATGGTGGGTATCCTGTCCCCACTGAGTAAAACACCTGTACCTCCTGCCAACCCTATATCTCATAGAGTTAAAGTGCACTACCAACAAGTCCTGGCATATAAGAGATAGAAAGTCATACTGATCCCAAATGTCACATGGACATACTGCCCAGCCTAGACAAGATGTCCCAAGAAAATGCAAAGATTGATTAAACGGCCGGCATACCAGTTCCCTAATAGTGGTCAGATTATGTCAGAGCAATAGCATAATATCAAATACAGTCCGTGAAGGGGTGAGAAGGCCCCACGCGTATCGACGCTACTAGAGCGTCTTCCTCAGGGGAGAGTATGAATTGTATTGGTGGGTCCATTTGGGGTGATTATGGTTGGGTTATTTAGCCTTTTTGGTTTTGGTTTTTAAATCTTGGTTATGAATGACACCTACAAAATTGCAACAGTGTCATTTTACAGCACCCCATGGACATAGGAGATAATAGACCGGCGAGGACCCTATCTATAACATTGGAGAGGTGTTAGCAGTGAGCTGGGCACGCCTCTGTGGGCTGCACAACTCACTGCTGTAGGTGTGACTAGCAGCCATTTTATTATAGCCCAGTGCTCTCTGCCCAGCTCCACTTAAGGTACCTTCACATTAAGCGACGCTGCAGCGATAGCGACAACGATGCCGATCGCTGCAGCGTCGCTGTTTGATCGCTGGAGAGCTGTCACACAGACAGCTCTCCAGCGACCAACGATGCCGAGGTCCCCGGGTAACCAGGGTAAACATCGGGTTACTAAGCGCAGGGCCGTGCTTAGTAACCCGATGTTTACCCTGGTTACCAGCGTAAAATGTAAAAAAAACAAACACTACATACTTACATTCGCGTCCCCCGGCGTCCGCTTCCTGCACTGAGTGCCGGCCCTAACAGCAGAGCGGTGACGTCACCGCTGTGCTGTACTTTCACTTTACGGCGCTCAGTCAGTGTGGGAAGCGGACACCGGGGGACGCGAAGGTGAGTATGTACTGTTTGTTTTTTTTACATTTTACGCTGGTAACCAGGGTAAACATCGGGTTACTAAGCGCGGCCCTGCGCTTAGTAACCCGATGTTTACCCTGGTTACCAGTGTAAAACATCGCTGGTATCGTTGCTTTTGGTGTCAAACACGACGATACACGCCGGTCTGACGACCAAATAAAGTTCTGAACTTTGTTCAACGACCAGCGATATCACAGCAGGATCCTGATCGCTGCTGCGTGTCAAACACAACGATATCGCTAGCCAGGACGCTGCAACGTCACGGATCGCTAGCGATATCGTTTAGTGTGAGGCCTTGTTCACACGATCCTTTTTTCCCTGCGGATTTTTCAGGTCCTGATTTGTGAAAACCGCAGTGCAAAACCTGCGGTGGTTTTCACTGCGGTTTTCAGTCCTTTTTCTTCTGCGGATTCCACTGCGGGTTTCCAGCTGCTTTTTCCTATTGGTGCAGGTGGAAAACAGCAGCGGAATCCGCAGAAAGAATTGACATGGTACTTCTTTATTTCCGCAGAAAATCAGCGCGGATTTTCCGGCGGAAAAAAGGATCGTGGGAACAGCGTTTTTTTTTTTCCATTGGGTAACATTGAACTGTACTCTGCATGGAAAAAGGATGCGGATCCGCAGCTGCAAATCCGCTGCGGATCCGCAGTAAAAACCGCATCGTGTGAACATAGCCCGAAGGCAGGGCCGTATTTAGGGTTTCTGCTGCCCTAGGCACTTTTAGTGCTGCCCCCCCCCCCTTTGGTGAGTATGACACTATCGGCAGTGACTTTAGCAAGAATCGCTGATGTGAAAGTCGCCTTTTGCAGCAAATCCGGCAGTTTTTCTGCATGTGCCGTGTAACGAATCACTTACGGCAACACTGCGTTCGGCCTCATTCATTCCCTATGGGATTTGCGGCACTTATGATCTGGCAAATGCGGTACCATACCTCCCAACTTTTGAAGAAGGGAAGGAGACAAAGTGTGCGGCGCGCGTAGCGGCAAATTTTAGGCCACGCCTCTGACCACACCCATTTCACAACTAGTCACACCCATATCCACGTCCCAACCACAGCCATTTAGCACTGCTGATCACACTGTTTTATATACAATAATTATAAACGAAAAAATATGGCCACAGTGCTCCATACTGTATAACAGCCACGCATGATGCTCCATACTGTATAACGGCCACACATGATGCTCCATACTGTATAACGGCCACACATGATGCTCCATACTGTATAACGGCCACACATGATGCTCCATACTGTATAACGGCCACACATGATGCTTCATACTGTATAACGGCCACACATGATGCTCCATACTGTATAACGGCCACACATGATGCTCCATACTGTATAACGGCCACACATGATGCTCCATATTGTATAATGGCCACACATGATGCTCAATACTGTACAATGGCCAGGGCCGTATTTAGGGTTTCTGCTGCCCTAGGCACTTTTAGTGCTGCCCCCCCCCCCTTTTGTGAGTATGACACTATCGGCAATGACTTTAGCAAGAATCGCTGATGTGAAAGTCGCCTTTTGCAGCAAATCCGGCAGTTTTTCTGCATGTGCCGTGTAACGAATCACTTACGGCAACACTGCGTTCGGCCTCATTCATTCCCTATGGGATTTGTGGCACTTATGATCTGGCAAATGCGGTACCATACCTCCCAACTTCTGAAGAAGGGAAGGAGACAAAGTGTGCGGCGCGCGTAGCGGCAAATTTTAGGCCACGCCTCTGACCACACCCATTTCACAACTAGTCACACCCATATCCACGTCCCAACCACAGCCATTTAGCACTGCTGATCACACTGTTTTATATACAATAATTATAAACGAAAAAATATGGCCACAGTGCTCCATACTGTATAACGGCCACGCATGATGCTCCATACTGTATAACGGCCACACATGATGCTCCATACTGTATAACGGCCACACATGATGCTCCATACTGTATAACGGCCACACATGATGCTCCATACTGTATAACGGCCACACATGATGCTCCATACTGTATAACGGCCACACATGATGCTCCATACTGTATAACGGCCACACATGATGCTCCATATTGTATAATGGCCACACATGATGCTCAATACTGTACAATGGCCACACATGATGCTCAATACTGTATAATGGCCACACAGTTCTCCATGATACTGTATAATGACCCCCACTCCTGTATGCATGGCTCATATTCCCCCCCTATATGCATGGCTCACACTCCCCCCCCCCTGTATGCATGGCTCATATTCACCCCCCCCCTGTATGCATGGCTCATATACACCCCCCCTGTATGCATGGCTCATATACACCCCCCCTGTATGCATGGCTCATATTCACCCCCCCCTGTATGCATGGCTCATATACACCCCCCCTGTATGCATGGCTCATATTCACCCCCCCCCTGTATGCATGGCTCATATTCACCCCCCCCTGTATGCATGGCTCATATTCACCCCCCCCTGTATGCATGGCTCATATTCACCCCCCCCCCCTGTGTGCATGGCTCATATTCACCCCCCCCTGTATGCATGGCTCATATTCACCCCCCCTGTATGCATGGCTCATATTCACCCCCCCGTATGCATGGCTCATATTCACCCCCCCTGTATGCATGGCTCATATTCACCCCCCCTGTATGCATGGCTCATATTCACCTCCCCCCCTGTATGCATGGCTCATATTCACCCCCCTCCCCCCTGTATGCATGGCTCATATTCACCCCCCCCTGTATGCATGGCTCATATTCACCTCCCCCCCTGTATGCATGGCTCATATTCACCCCCCCCCGTATGCATGGCTCATATTCACCTCCCCCCCTGTATGCATGGCTCATATTCACCCCCCTCCCCCCCTGTATGCATGGCTCATATTCACCCCCCCCCTGTATGCATGGCTCATATTCACCCCCCCCTGTGTGCATGGCTCATATTCACCTCCCCCCCTGTATGCATGGTGCCTCTGGCTTATCTCCCATCCCCCCCCTGTATGTGTGGCTCATCTCCCATCCCCCCCCCTGTATGCATGCATGCATGGTGGCTCTGGCTCGTCATCTCCCATCCCCCATGCGTGGCTCATCGGCAGCCTGCCCCGCCGCTCCCCATCTATCTTGTGGCTGCCGCCTGCCAGGCTCCCCGATCCTCCTCCTTCATCCTCCCCGGCTCCCCCCATCCCTGGCTGTCATCATACTCACCTGGCTGTCACCTCACACCGCGCACGGCGCGCAGAAGAACGGGATCCTCCACCTCTGTGCTGTGTCCCGGCGCAGCACCCTCGTCGTCCTGTATGAGCGGTCAGGTGGTACCGCTGATTTAAGGTCATGACCTTAATCAGCGGTACCATGTGACCGCTCACACAGCGAGGGTGCAGTCACTGAGAGCAGACCAGGCGTCGCTGGAGCAGGTGAGGTGAGTATGCAGCATCAATCATAGTGTGTATGGGCAAGGAGGCAGCGGCGGGGGGGCGGCGGTGGCGGCGAGGGGGGGTGGCGGCGAGGGGGGGTGGCGGCGAGGGGGGAGAGGCTTAAGCCTTTAGGTGACCCCGGCTGGACTGGACTTTGCATAAAAAAAAAAAAAAAAGAGCACACACACCTGCTCAGGTGCCGCCCCCCCCGCATGGCCCTGCCCTAGGCACGTGCCCTCAAGTGCCTAGTGGCAAATACGGCCCTGCCTGAAGGTACCTTTACTCTCTATCACAGGAGCTCCATTCACTCAATTAATCTGCATTCCCAGCCTGCAGAGAGAGGTGACACCTGACACCTCTCAGCCATACAATGTATCTCTCCCCTCCCTCCACAATGCCGGCCATTCACTGCAGACCTGGAGCTCCTTCTTATATTACTGAGGGATGAGTCACAGACAGCTCTGCACAGACAATGCTGCTCCATACACCCCACATAAACTAACTGTGCTTCTGATGCCCTGTGATGCTGCTCTTCATTCTGCCCCAGGGATATTAGACCACCCAAAAGGGGAGGGAAATGCTGATGTCAGCAGTTACTGCCCCAATTTTCCAGCTAACAGTAAAGCTGGTAAGTCTTACTATAGCTGCTTGAGGTCTAAAACGGAAAATGCTCCCCCTAGTGGTCAATATATATATTTGTAAGAAAATATATAATATTATTCATATAGAAATGTTTGCAAACAGTGCAAACATTGCATTAATACATTTTATTTACTATTTTATGCTTAATTTCACAAAAAAACAAACTACAAGAAAACTGGTGGCACCTTCCCTTTAAGGCTGTGTGCACACGTTGCTGATTTTTCGTGTTTTTTTCACGTTTTTTTTGCGATAAAAACGCTCTAAAACCGCAAAAAAAAGCATAAAATATGCATCCCATCATTTACCATCCCATCAATGTACTAATTGAAAGGCCCGATGATGACCTTGATGTGACGTATCGGAGATGGGGTGCTGGACTATCGAGGCGCGACACTTAGACTAGGACCTTGTTTAGATCCCAATACCTTTTTGGGAAGGGGTGGACATTGTTACCCTGTAGTGGTGGAGTTAAAATTTCTGGGCATAATGTCAAGTATCATTTGGTGCATGTAATATGAACAAGCAGAGCTGCAGTGTAAAGTAGGAAGGTTAGACATTGCAGCAGCCGGAAAAGACAAGAGAATTTCGGACCCTCCTATAGACGGGGCAGGTAAGCTGCAGCCACTGATCAAAGCTCTGTCCATCAGATGATTTAATAGGCAGAGCAGATGTGTGACCGCCCGGAATTAAGTCCTCCAGAGCGGTAGATGCTTCGTATTCCCACTCTGTTGCAATGAATCGTCTGGAGTGGAGCACCCCGCTTCCTTTTTCTTACTTTGTTTTCTCTTTAATGATATATGGACAACCCCTTTAATTCTCTGGCTCTTATAGTGCTTCTCAATCCCTCTGTAAGGACTCCTGGCGCAGAGTCCTGGACCAGTCATTGTAATACCTCTTAAATAACGCTGCTGTTAAAGGGGCGCAGGCACGGACAACCAGCTTTAAATGCTGAACCCCCAGATCTGATCGATATGTGAAATGCGTTAGAATTTCTATCCGGTGAGATGATAGAAATGTGGCGGTGATTGGGGCGTGCTGACATTTAGTTAATAAGCCTTCCATGTTGTCACCCCAGGGCACAGGCTGAACTTCTAATCTCCGACTTATTAAATATGGATTATATTCATGGCCTGGTTTCCTTTCTATAATAAACTCATTGTAGCCGCTCTATCTGTAGTTTATAAAAAGGTTACAGGTTCCACACCGAGGACGACGGCCATTTCCCGCGGACTGTGCTTCAACGGGTCCAGGTGCGCACCTGGACCCGTTGAAGCGCAGTCCGCACGAAACGGCTGTCGTCCTGGGTCACCTTGCACCCTCGCATATACCTGCAGCTGTTATTATGATGTCCTCAGTCCACGCTATGGCGCAATAAAGGACTTTTTTATTATCACAGCACAAGCTGGTGAGTGCCACATTTTCTTCTTTCATTGTATATAATCATATTTGGCTCTTATGTGGACTGAATGTCCTCCTGCCTATGGACGGAGAACAGATTTTTCATTATTTTTACTCTACGGGTATGTTTCCACGTTCAGGAAACGCTGCGTTTTTGACGCAGCGCTGAGCCGCAGCGTCAAAAACGCAGCGTCCAGATGTTACAGCATAGTGGAGGGGATTTAATGAAATCCCATCTCCACTGTGCATTAAAAAACGCATGCGTTTTTCCCGCAAAAACGCACATTCGTTGCATTTTTTCAGAACGCAGCATGTTGCTACAATGAGCAAAACACGCAGGAACACCGCAGGTGACCTGCCAGTGACCTCAGGTGCATTTTTGGTCAGGATTTTACCTGCATAAAATCCTGACCAAAGCCTGAAGCAAACCTGAACGTGGACACATACCCTAAAACGTTCACCTCCTAAAATAATGGACTTTCTATGTGAGCAGCGAAGAGGAGTGGGGGAAGGGAGGTGACAACTGCTGGGAGCATATTGCAGGCTCCAAAAAAGAGTTGGCATGAAAACCCAAAATTAAGATGTGTGCTAAACATTTCCCAAAATGCTATAACTCTGTATACATATCCCCTGTATGTAAGAATATAACTACTATAATACTGGCCCTATATACAGTAATATAACTACTATAATACTGCCCCTATGTACAAGAATATAACTACTATAATACTGCCCCTATGTACAAGAACATAACTACTATAATACTGCCCCCTATGTACAAGAATATAACTACCATGGCTGACTTTATGTTGCGCTGCATTTCACGTGACCCTCGGATTATCAAAATTTTGGGTGACACTCATTACTGGTTGGTGACACTTCTAGACCAACGCTACAAAGAGAACTTTCAATCTCTTCTGCCAGAGGCAGAGAGGTGTGCAAAAGTGTTGCAGTACCACAGGTCCCTTGTAGCAGAATTAGTTAGAAAATTCCCATGTGAGAATGCTGGCAGAAGACGACAGTTTGTTGTACAACCAAGGACTCCAAGCGAGAGAGACAGAAGTACAATCCAGCTCAGGCAGGGGAACAATGGCCAAGTTCTAGGACAGTTTTCTCAGACCCTCCCATCATGGCGGCACAGAGGCAAGGGGTGCTGTCACATTAAGTGCAATGTTTGGGAAGATGGTGAGGGAGTACCTTGCAGATCGTACTAACGTCCTCCGTGATTCCTCTGTGCCTTTTAATTATTGGGTATCTAAGCTGGACACGTGGCATGAACTGGCTCTCTTTGCCTTGGAGGTCCTGGCCTGCCCTGCTGCTAGCGTTCTGTCAGAGAGAGTTTTTAGTGCTGCTGGTGGAATTATAACAGATAAGTACCTCCGTCTGTCAACTGAAAATGCTGACAGGCTGACTCTTATAAAAATGAACAAGGCCTGGATTGGGAAAGACTTCTGTACACCACCAAGTGAAAACAGCGAAACATAACCTCAAATACATTCTCTCTTTTGGGGAGGTGTATTCTCATGCAGCTCTTCACAACCACACATGAGTATACGCTTCCAGATTTGGTCTGTTTGTTTTTATCCTCCTCCTTATCCTCATCCTCCTCATCCAGAAGCACTATATAACCAGGGTGAACGTGGTCTCTACGGTGCATTTTGGCCAAGGGTGCTGTGATGGCACTCTTTTATTTTTTTTAAAAAGGACAACACATTGGGGAATTGGAATAATACATACAGCCCAATATGGACCAAAAAGGATACGATCTCCTCCACACGCTCATAGCAGTGTGTTATACGTAAAAAAGGAGATCGTATCACCAACCTATAACAAGAACACTCCTACAAGCATAGATAAATACCATCAAAAATAGAGTACACGTCCAAACCTTTTTGTAAAAAGGATATAAATACACTTTTTATTGAACCAAATCCGTACATATATAACAACAAGGAAAAAACAATTCAGTAAGGGAACAAATAGAAGCACTGAAAGAACAGTGATGGCCCCCAGGTACAACCGCAGTTATTTTATACGTAAAGTGCAAAATAGTGCATGTCACAGATCAGAGGGAAGAAAGGGAGAACGGGTGCCTATCATATACCCTATAGTAGGACCAACATCATGATAGCAATCAGGTATCATGCACTAGATACCCCCACCCAAATCCTCCAGTCTTACCCATCATGCAGAGTACCAGGGGTCACCGTCCACGCCCCAACGCGTGTTTCGCGTTAGGCTTCGTCAGGGGGCAGTCATTGGGGAATTGGGCATGACATTTCTTTGGGCCTACTTTTTTATTGGATGTAAAAAAGCCGCGGAGACACCATCACGTGTTTCTGAACGCAAGCAATAAATAGCCAGGTCTTTCACCGGGAAGGAACAACCACGGGAAGGGCAGCATCCAATAAAGGAAAACCACCTATGCCAAAACATAGCATCCATCCACAGACAGCTGTTTCGGGGTATTTGCCCGTCATCAGTGTGGAGTAGGAAACTGGCTATTAGGAGCAGTGCCTAGTGAAAAGGCTATGAACATAAGGATGAATGACCTTGGGGGGATCAAAACATCCAACACCGTGGAGACACCATCACGTGTTTCTCAACGCAGTGATCCAGAACACTGCCCCCATCCCTTATGGGAAATATGCAAATGCATGTAGAAAAGCCGCGGAGACACCATCACGTATTTCTCAAAGCAAGCAATGAATAGCCAGGTCTTTCACCAGGAAGGAACAACCACGGGAAGGGCAGCATCCAATAAAGGAAAACCACCTATGCCAAAACATGGTATTCATCCACAGACAGCTGTTTCGGGGTATTTGCCCCTCATCAGTGTGGAGTAGGAAACTGGCTATTAGGAGCAGTGCCTAGTGAAAAGGCTATAAACATAAGGATGAATGACCTCGGGGGGATCAAAACATCCAACACCGCGGAGACACCATCACGTGTTTCTCAACGCAGTGATCCAGAACACTGCCCCCATCCCTTATGGGAAATATGCAAATGCATGTAGAAAAGCCGCGGAGACACCATCACGTATTTCTCAAAGCAAGCAATGAATAGCCAGGTCTTTCACCGGGAAGGAACAACCACGGGAAGGGCAGCATCCAATAAAGGAAAACCACCTATGCCAAAACATGGTATTCATCCACAGACAGCTGTTTCGGGGTATTTGCCCCTCATCAGTGTGGAGTAGGAAACTGGCTATTAGGAGCAGTGCCTAGTGAAAAGGCTATGAACATAAGGATGAATGACCTCGGGGGGATCAAAACATCCAACACCCCGGAGACACCATCACGTGCCTTTTCACTAGGCACTGCTCCTAATAGCCAGTTTCCTACTCCACACTGATGAGGGGCAAATACCCCGAAACAGCTGTCTGTGGATGGATACCATGTTTTGGCATAGGTGGTTTTCCTTTATTGGATGCTGCCCTTCCCGTGGTTGTTCCTTCCCGGTGAAAGACCTGGCTATTCATTGCTTGCGTTGAGAAACACGTGATGGTGTCTCCGCTGCTTTTCTACAAGCATTTGCATATTTCCCATAAGGGATGGGGGCAGTGTTCTGGATCACTGCGTTGAGAAACACGTGATGGTGTCTCCGCGGTGTTGGATGTTTTGATTCCCCCCGAGGTCATTCATCCTTATGTTCATATACTTCTTAACTGGGTCTCCTGCAATCTGTCCTGTACCTGCCAGTAGATCACCAGGGTGAACGTGCTCTGTACAGTGCATGTTGGCCAAAGGGCCTGTGATGGCACTCTTTTCTTTTTTTAAAAAAAGGATTTTACATTGGGGAATTGGGCATGGCATTACATTGGGCCGACTTCTTAACTCTGTCTCCTGCAATCTGTCCTGTACCTGCCACTAGATCACCAGGGTGAACGTGTTCAGTACTGTTATAGGCCATTGAAATTTGGGCTAGAGGCATGCAATGGCACTAGGGTATTCTTAAAAAAGGTACCTACATTGGGGAATTGTTTGGCAGATCATGCACTGCATTAAAAGTCTCAGAGACCCACACCACTACATTGGCCCTAATTCTTAACTCTGTCTACTGCAATGTTTTTTCCTTATCTCCGACGACGTGACCAGGGTGCATGTGCTCAGTACTGTTATAGGCCGGTGATTTTTGGGCACGGGGGCTGTGAAGGCACTATTTCATTTTGTAAAAACAGGACCCCACATTGGGGAATTGGGCATTACATTATATTGGGCCTACTTCTTAAGTCTGTCTCCTGCAATGTGTCCTATAACTGCCACTAGATGACCAGGGTGAATGTGGTCTGTATGGGGCATTTAGGTCTAGGGGGCTGTGATGGCACTATTTTAATCAGTCCAAAAAGGACCCCGCATTGGGGAATTGGGCATGGCATTCCATTGGGCCTACTTCTCAACTCTGTCTCCTGCAATGTCTCTTGTTTAACTGCCACTAGATCACCAGGGTGAACGTGCTTTGTACTGTTATAAGCCGGTGAAGTTTGGTCAAGGGGGGCTGTGATGGCACTAGTCTATTTTTACAAAAGTTACCCCCCATTGGTGAAACCACATCCTTGTTGGAAAACACTTCATAACATTTGTGTACCTTAAAGAGCTCACTCGAAAAGCTCCTTTTTGTGTTGCCTGGTTGCTAACATTGGACACAATACACTTCATATAAATTTGATAAAGCAATGCTGTTACTTTGCCTCAGTAGTTCATTAACCCCTTCACCCCCAAGGGTGGTTTGCACGTTAATGACCGGGCCAATTTTTACAATTCTGACCACTGTCCCTTTATGAGGCTATAACTCTGGAACGCTTTGACGGATCTTGGCGATTCTGACATTGTTTTCTCGTGACATATTGTACTTCATGTTAGTGGTAAAATTTATTCGATATAACTTGCGTTTATTTGTGAAAAAAATGGAAATTTGGCGAAAATTTTGAAAATTTTGCAATTTTCCAACTTTGAATTTTTATGCCCTTAAATCACAGACATATGTCATGCAAAATACTTAATAAGTAACATTTCCCACATGTCTACTTTACATCAGTACAATTTTGGAACCAAAATTTTTTTTTGTGACGGAGTTATAAGGGTTAAAAGTTGACCAGCAATTTCTCATTTTTACAACACCATTTTTTTTTAGGGACCACATCTCATTTGAAGTCATTTTGAGGGGTCTATATGATAGAAAATACCCAAGTGTGACACCATTCTAAAAACTGCACCCCTCAAGGTGCTCAAAACCACATTCAAGAAGTTTATTAACCCTTCAGGTGTTTCACAGGAATTTTTGGAATGTTTAAATAAAAATGAACATTTAACTTTTTTTCACACAAAATTTATTTCAGCTCCAATTTGTTTTATTTTACCAAGGGTAACAGGAGAAAATGGACCCCCAAAGTTGTTGTACAATTTGTCCTGAGTACGCTGATACCCCATATGTGGGGGTAAACCACTGTTTGGGCGTATGGCAGAGCTCGGAAGGAAAGGAGCGCCATTTGACTTTTCAATGCAAAATTGACTGGAATTGAGATGGGACGCCATGTTGCGTTTGGAGAGCCCCTGATGTGCCTAAACACTGAAACCCCCTACAAGTGACACCATTTTGGAAAGTAGACCCCCTAAGGAACTTATCTTGATGTGTGGTGAGCACTTTGACCCACCAAGTGCTTCACAGAAGTTTATAATGCAGAGCCGTAAAAATAAAAAATCATATTGTTTCACAAAAATGATCTTTTCGCCCCCAATTTTTTATTTTCCCAAGGGTAAGAGAAGAAATTGGACCCCAAAAAATGTTGTGCAATATGTCCTGAGTACGATGATACCCCATATGTGGGTGTAAACCATTGTTTGGGCGCATGGCAGAGCTTGGAAGGGAAGGAGCGCCATTTGACTTTTCAATGCAAAATTGACTGGAATTGAGATGGGACGCCATGTTGCGTTTGGAGAGCCCCTGATGTGCCTAAACATTGAAACTCCCTACAAGTGACACCAATTTGGAAAGTAGACCCCCTAAGGAACTTATCTAGATGTGTGGTGAGCACTTTGACCCACCAAGTGCTTCACAGAAGTTTATAATGCAGAGCCGTAAAAATAAAAAATCATATTTTTTCACAAAAATGATCTTTTCGCCCCCAATTTTTTATTTTCCCAAGGGTAAGAGAAGAAATTGGACCCCAAAAAATGTTGGCCAATTTGTCCTGAGTACGATGATACCCCATATGTGGGTGTAAACCATTGTTTGGGCGCATGGCAGAGCTTGGAAGGGAAGGAGCGCCATTTGACTTTTCAATGCAAAATTGACTGGAATTGAGATGGGACGCCATGTTGCGTTTGGAGAGCCCCTGATGTGCCTAAACATTGAAACTCCCTACAAGTGACACCATTTTGGAAAGTAGACCCCCTAAGGAACTTATCTAGATGTGTGGTGAGCACTTTGACCCACCAAGTGCTTCACAGAAGTTTATAATGCAGAGCCGTAAAAATAAAAAATCATATTTTTTCACAAAAATGATCTTTTCGCCCCCAATTTTTTATTTTCCCAAGGGTAAGAGAAGAAATTGGACCCTAAAAAATGTTGGCCAATTTGTCCTGAGTACGATGATACCCCATATGTGGGTGTAAACCATTGTTTGGGCGCATGGCAGAGCTTGGAAGGGAAGGAGCGCCATTTGACTTTTCAATGCAAAATTGACTGGAATTGAGATGGGACGCCATGTTGCGTTTGGAGAACCCCTGATGTGCCTAAACATTGAAACTCCCTACAAGTGACACCATTTTGGAAAGTAGACCCCCTAAGGAACTTATCTAGATGTGTGGTGAGCACTTTGACCCACCAAGTGCTTCACAGAAGTTTATAATGCAGAGCCGTAAAAATAAAAAATCATATTTTTTCACAAAAATGATCTTTTCGCCCCCAATTTTTTATTTTCCCAAGGGTAAGAGAAGAAATTGGACCCCAAAAAATGTTGGCCAATTTGTCCTGAGTACGATGATACCCCATATGTGGGTGTAAACCATTGTTTGGGCGCATGGCAGAGCTTGGAAGGGAAGGAGCGCCATTTGACTTTTCAATGCAAAATTGACTGGAATTGAGATGGGACGCCATGTTGCGTTTGGAGAGCCCCTGATGTGCCTAAACATTGAAACTCCCTACAAGTGACACCATTTTGGAAAGTAGACCCCCTAAGGATCTTATCTAGATGTGTTTTGAGAGCTTTGAACCCCCAAGTGTTTCACTACAGATTATAAGGCAGAGCCGTGAAAATAATTTTTATTTTTTTTCTCAAAAATGATTTTTTAGCACCCAGCTTTGTATTTTTACAAGGGTAACAGAATAAATTGGACCCCAAAATTTGTTTTCCAATTTGTCCTGAGTACGCTGATACCCCATATGTGGGGGGGAACCACTGTTTGGGCGCATGACAGAGCTCGGAAGGGAAGGAGCGCCATTTGGAATGCAGACTTAAATGGATTGGTCAGCAGCCGTCACGTTGCATTTGCAGAGCCCCTGATGTACCCAAACAGTACAAACCCCCCACAAGTGACCCCATATTGGAAACTAGACCTCCCAAGGAACTTATCTAGATGTGTTTTGAGAACTTTGAACCCCCAAGTGTTTCATTAAAGTTTATAGCGCAAAGCCGTGAAAATAAAAATTCTTTTTTTTTTTTCACAAAAATGATTTTTTAGCCCCCAGTTTTGTATTTTTACAAGGGTAACAGGATAAATTAGACCCCAAAAGTTGTTGTCCAATTTGTCCTGAGTACGCTGATACCCCATATGTGGGGGGGAACCACTGTTTGGGTGCATGACAGAGCTCGGAAGGGAAGGAGCGCCATTTGGAATGCAGCCTTAAATGGATTGGTCTGCAGGCGTCACGTTGCATTTGCAGAGCCCCTGATGTACCCAAACAGTACAAACCCCCCACAAGTGACCCCATATTGGAAACTAGACCTCCCAAGGAACTTATCTAGATGTGTTGTGAGAACTTTGAACCCCCAAGTGTTTCACTACAGTTTATAACGCAGAGCCGTGAAAATAAAACATCTTTTTTTTCCCACAAAAATGATTTTTAGCCCCCCAAATTTTTATTTTCCTAAGGATAACAAGAGAACTTGGACCCCAGAAGTTGTTGTTCAATTTGTCCCGAGTACGCTGATAACACATATGTTGGGGTAAACCCCTTTTTGGGCGCACGGGAGAGCTCGGAAGGGAAGGAGCACTGTTTTACTTTTTCAACGCAGAATTGGCTGGAATTGAGATTGGACGCCATGTCGCGCTTGGAGAGCCCCTGATGTGCCTGGACAGTGGAAACTCCCCAATTCTACCTGAAACCCTAACCCAAACACACCCCTAACCCTAATCCCAACGGTAACCCTAACCACACCCCTAGCCCTGACACACCCATAATTCTAATCCCAACCCTAATCCAAACGTAAATGTAATCCAAACCCTAACCCTAACTTTACCTCCAACCCTAGCCCTAACCCTAACCCTACCCCTCACCCTAACCCTAAACGTGACTGAAATACGTGTCACTAAAATACGTGTCACTAAAATACGTGGCACTGAAATACGTGGCACTGAAATACGTGGCACTGAAATACGTGGCACTGAAATACGTGATACGTGGCACTTAAATACGTGGCACTGAAACACGTGGCACTGAAATACGTGATACGTGGCACTGAAATACGTGGCACTGAAATACGTGGCACTGAAATACGTGGCACTGAAATACGTGGCACTGAAATACGTGGCACTGAAATACGTGGCACTTAAATACGTGGCACTTAAATACGTGGCACTGAAATACGTGGCACTGAAATATGTGATACGTGGCACTTAAATACGTGGCACTGAAACACGTGGCACTGAAATACGTGGCCCTGAAATACGTGGCACTGAAATACGTGGCACTGAAATATGTGGCACTGAAATACGTGGCACTGAAATACGTGGCACTGAAACACGTGGCACTGAAACACGTGGCCCTGAAATACGTGGCACTGAAATACGTGGCACTGAAATACGTGGCACTGAAATACGTGGCACTGAAATACGTGGCACTGAAACACGTGGCACTGAAATACGTGGCACTGAAATACGTGGCACTGAAATATGTGGCACTGAAATACGTGGCACTTAAATACGTGGCACTGAAATATGTGATACGTGGCACTGAAATACGTGGCACTGAAATACGTGGCACTGAAATACGTGGCACTGAAATACGTGGCACTGAAATACGTGGCACTGAAATACGTGGCACTGAAATATGTGATACGTGGCACTTAAATACGTGGCACTGAAACACGTGGCACTGAAACACGTGGCACTGAAATACGTGGCACTGAAATACGTGGCACTGAAATACGTGGCACTGAAATACGTGGCACTGAAATACGTGGTACTAAAATATGTGGCACTGAAATACGTGATACGTGGCACTGAAATACGTGGCACTGAAACACGTGGCACTGAAATACGTGATACGTGGCACAGAAATACGTGGCACTGAAATACGTGGCACTGAAATACGTGGCACTGAAATACGTGGCACTGAAATACGTGGCACTGAAATACGTGGCACTATGACTGTCAGAAAATGTTCATTAAACGGTTAGGGGTGAGGTTAGGGGTAGAGTTAGGGTTAGGGTTTGGATCCCTTTATCACCTTGATGGTGGTGGGTGGCTTTTCAGTGTGTTTTCTGTTTTTTTTCGATAAAAATGCATGCGTTTTTAACGCAAACAAACGCATGTGCTTAAAAACGCAAGAAAATACTGCAGGTTGTATTTCTGAAAATGAACGCATGCAGAAAAAAACCGCATGCGTTTGAAAACGCGACCAAACGCGTACAAAAAAACCGCATGCGTTTTCAATGTCAAATATAGGGAAAAAACGCATGCGTTTTTTTGTGCAAAAAACGCTGCAGACAAAAACGCAAGTGTGAAACCAGCGACGCTTTTTATAGCAAAAAAGTTTTTGCGTCTCCACATTTTGAGACCTATAATTTTTCCACATTTTGCTCCACAGAGTCATGTGAGGTCTTGTTTTTTGCGGGACGAGTTGACGTTTTTATTGGTAACATTTTCGGACACGTGACCATTTTTGATCGCTTTTTATTCCGATTTTTGTGAGGCAGAATGACCAAAAACCTGCTATTCATGAATTTCTTTTGGGAGAGGCGTTTATACCGTTCCGCGTTTGGTAAAATTGATAAAGCAGTTTTATTCGTCGGGTCAGTACGATTACAGCGATATCTCATTTATATCATTTTTTTATGTTTTGGCGCTTTTATACGATAAAAACTAAAATATAGAAAAAATAATTATTTTGGCATCGCTTTATTCTGAGGACTATAACTTTTTTATTTTTTTGCTGATGATGCTGTATGGCGGCTTTTTTTTTGCGGGACAAGATGACGTTTTCAGCGGTACCATGGATATTTATATCAGTCTTTTTGATCGTGTGTTATTCCACTTTTTGTTCGGCGGTATGGTAATAAAGCGTTGTTTTTTGCCTCGTTTTTTTTTTTTTTTTTCTTACGGTGTTTACTGAAGGGGTTAACTAGTGGGGCAGTTTTATAGGTTGGGTCGTTACGGACGCGGCGATACTAAATATGTGTACTTTTATTGTTTTGTTTTTTTTATTTAGATAAAGAAATGTATTTATGGGAATAATATATTTTTTTTATTATTATTTATTTAGGAATTTTTTTTTTATTTTTTTTTACACATGTGGAAAATTTTTTTTTTTACTTTTTTACTTTGTCCCAGGGGGGACATCACAGATCATTGATCTGGCAGTGTGCACAGCACTCTGCCAGATCGACGATCTGCTGTGCAGGGCTGCAGGCTTTCCAAGTGTCTGCTCTGAGCAGACACTCGGTAAGCCACCTCCCTCCCTGCAGGACCCGGATGCCGCGGCCATCTTGGATCCGGGACCTGCGGCGAGGAGGGAGGTAGGAGACCCTCAGAGCAACGCGATCACATCGCGTTGCTCCGGGGGTCTCAGGGAAGCCCGCAGGGAGCCCCCTCCCTGCGCGATGCTTCCCTATACCGCCGGTACACTGCGATCATGTTTGATCGCGGTGTGCCGGGGGTTAATGTGCCGGGGGCGGTCCGTGACCGCTCCTGGCACATAGTGCCGGATGTCAGCTGCGATATGCAGCTGACACCCGGCCGCGATCGGCCGCGCTCCCCCCGTGAGCGCCGCTGATCGATGATGACGTACTATCCCGTCGGCGGTCATACGGGCCCACCCCACCTCGACGGGATAGTACGTCAAATGTCGGGAAGGGGTTAAAAATATAGCTTTGTCCACTATATTTGTTTCTCTCCTTGCGAGCCTTAACTTTGTCTGCCACAAATGAACAAATGGAGAATATACAAATGGCGATTTGTAAACAAGATTGAAATACTGTATACCGAATGCACTCAGACAATCACATAGCTGCATTTCTTGTAAAACATTTATAGATGTGACAGACAATACTCACAGTGACACCATCTTGATAAATGTTGGTTTATTCACTTCACAAACAGTTCTAAGCTTCTATATGTTTGCTGTTTATCATTGTAAAACATTAAGGTTTTACTGAAACTATGCCGGTGGTGGTTTGTTCTAAATCCTTGTGGCTTTTATTTTCTAGGGGTTCATGACCCCTCGACTGATGACTCCATGATATCTCAGTTTCATCCAACCTTGAAAAGTGGCCACTTGAAGATGTGGGTGAAACTTGAGTTACTACATAGTGTTATTCACTATATAAGACCAGAAAAACATGACTAAGAGAGATGCCAAAACTGGAGTACCTGTACATGTATAGTGTGCTGATACCTGCATAATTGGGGACGACCATACAGTGTAGGTAATCTCCCAGTGGTTCTCTGTCTTGGTATTGCTTCTCTGATATTCCAGACGGATGATGTTTAAAAGCCTCCTTGTGATGATCTAACTATACTGTATGTAGTTAATCTTCATATGTACGTAATCACTATATTTATTTAATCCTTATATGCACTTATTAACCTGTGTATGTTAACACATACAAAAGTGTACGCACTCACACTATTCAATCATACTATTTCTTGAATTTTGTAGTTTGCAATAAAATTGCTTTGTATTGTAAGTATTTGCCTTTTTTAAAGCCGTATCTGAACCTTAGTGTTAAAAACATGTAAAATAAAATAGCAAAATTCTCCTGTAAATAATTGTGCAAAGAGGGAACCATCATACCATTAAAAAATACACGTGAATTTTCCTGGGCCCATCCAGTATGTAGGTTACAAGGCCTAATGGGGTGCATATGACTGACTATGCAGCAGGGCTGGCCTTGCCGCCAATGTGTGAAACCAAGGAGTATGGGAGTACAAAATACATATTGTGAAGTGGATATTCCTGGGCCCATCCAGTATGTGGGTTCCAAGGCCTAATGGGGTTCATATGACTGACTATGCAGCAGGGCTGGCCTTGCCGCCAATATATAAAACCAAAGAGTACGGGAGTACAAAATGCATATTGTGAAGTAGATTTTCCTCTGCCCATCCAGTATGTGGGTTCCAAGGCCTAATGGTGTGCATATGACTGACTATTCAGCAGGGCTGGCCTTGCCGCTAATGTGTAAAACCAAGGAGTATGGAGCACAAAATGCATATTGTGAAGTGGATTTTCATGGGCACATCCAGTATGTGGGTTCCAAGGCCTAATGGGGTGCATATGACTGACTATGCAGCATGGCTGGCCTTGCCGCCAATGTATAAAACAAAGGAGTATGGAGCACAAAATGCATATTGTGAAGTGGATTTTCATGGGCCCATCCAGTATGTGGGTTCCAAGGCGTAATGGGGTGCACATGACTGACTATGCAGCAGTGCTGGCCTTCCTGCCAATGTATAAAACAAAGGAGTATGGAGCACAAAATGCATATTGTGAAGTGGATTTTCCTGGGCCCAGCCAGTATGTGGGTTGCAAGGCTTACTGGGGTGCATATGAATTGGTAGCAGGGCAGGCCTTGAATTCAATGCAACACTTTTTCAGGAGTCCCCCCTGGACATCTTATGACAGGGGTATTGTGGTGCGTCATCATTCTTGGCAGCAGGGCCGGTGTCAGCACCCGGCGTACCCGGGCAAGTGCCGGGGCCCTGGCGAGACAGGGGGGCCCATTCAGAGCCAGCGTTAGGGGCAGGCAGCTGCCAGTGCCTAGGGCCCCCGCTCCCCCAGGGGTCCTCAGCTAGCGGCACATCACGCAGCTGCTATGGAGCCCCTGTGAGGCAGGGGGGCACGCCTGTCGCAAGCGCCAACTCCCCTGCCGCCGCTTTGAGCTTTACCGGCGTCAGCCGGTAAAGTTCAAAGCAAATGATGGAGGAGAGAGCGTCACCTGACCCTCCCTCTCCCATCATTCCCCACTCTGCCTCTGACACTGCCGCTGCGGGTGCACGATGATGTCATCGCGCACTCGCTGTGTGTCAGGCAGTGCAGCGGCAGCCGCAGAGACTGGAGCAGGGAGGGAGCAGCGCGGTGTGGGAATGTTGAGAGGTGAGGAGTGCTTTTTTTTTTTTTTTGTAACTATAACTGAGTACTGGACTATGGGGCCATTCTTGGGGGGAGGGGAGCTGTGCTGTATACTACATGTCTGTGCTTTATTTTACATGGCTGTTCTACTGTATATACTACATGGCTGTGCTATATACTACGTGGGCCATGTTATATACTACGTGGGCTGTTATATGCTGCGTGGGCTGTGCTATATACTACATGGCTGTTCTATATACTACGTGGGCTGTGTTATATAATATGTGGCTGTACTATATACTATATGGGCTGTTATATGCTACGTGGGCTATGCTATATACTACGTGCCTGTGTTATATGCTACGTGGGCTGTTATTTACTACATGGCTGTGTTATATGCTACGTGGCTGTGCTATATACTACGTGGGCTGTGTTATACTACATGGCTGTGTTATATGCGATCATGAATCGTGGTATGTGTTAAAGGGCGGGCCCACTGAGACTCTTTCGCCTGGGGCCCTCAATAACCTGGAGCCGGCCCTGCTTGGCAGCCCATCCACTCAAAGCATAGGCTACAACAGCTTAGGAGACCCACTGTTTCATAATGGCCCTTTAAGAAGATTAATGCCGCCTGATGCACCAGTAAAAATAGGCTCTGTGACTTTAAGAGTCCCTCCTTCGTAAATGAAACAAGATGGGTCAGCTTATATACCCACCACATGGCCAGCTAGGGGTGTTAAATGTTAGAATGACATTTCCCAGTGAATGCATTTGTAGTGGTTGAAAGCAATGTTAAAGTTGAAAAACGCTTCAAAAACGCAGCGCCTGAACTAAGCATAAGTGGGAGAGGAAATTTTCGGTCTGGGGTGAAATATTTGACCTTTCAGGCAAGTCATTAACCTGCAAAGGATGTACCTTGACATACTTCCAAGCAAAACCCGTTTTGGTTTCATTTTCATGTGTTTTTTGCGGCACTGGGAAAAATGGCATGAATCTCAGAAAAAATGATTAAGGCTGTGAACTAGGAGTAATGAGGTCCCTGTGTTATTTGAGCAGTGTTTCCATCATTTTCAGTTGTTTTTAGACCTTAAAAGGACCCCCGTGGGTATCGCGCTAAAAATACTCGAGTCTCCCATAGACTTACATTGGGCTCGTTGTTCTGGCCGAGTACCCGAGTATTCCAATTTGCTTGACCTGAGCAATGAGCACCCGAGCATTTTAGCGCTCGCCCATCACTAGCTGAGGTGCTTCCACCACATCGACCTTGTGATTGTGCTATTAATTTAGTCCCAGAAGGTAAATTACCCAAGGCTCGGCTGTACAATTTGTCAGGGCCTGAGAGCCGAGCCATGAAAGAGTACATTTCAGAGAGCCTCCGCCAGGGGTATATTCGGCTCTCTGTCTCACCCGTAGCTGCAGGGTTTTTCTTTGTGAAGAAAAAAGATGGTGGTTTGCGACCGTGCCTTGACTTTCGAGAACTGAATAAGATTACTGTGAAGAACACGTACCCTCTTCCTCTGATTCCCGATTTATGTAATCAACTCACAGGAGCCAAATGGTTTTCTAAGGCTACGTTCACATTTGCGTTGTTGGGCGCAGCTTCGTCGATGCATACCGACGCATGCGTCATGCGCCCCTATCTTTAACATGGGGGGCGCATTGACATGCGCCGGTATGCGTTGTACTGTGTTTTACGACACATGTGTCTGCAGCGCCCCAGAGTCCTGGTCGTTGCAGTAATGTCGCTCTGCCACTAAGGGGAGTGATGTTACGTCTGACTGCACTAAAGGAGTTCACCTGACCAGGTAACACTCACACTACACTTCACACTCCGGCCACCAGGGGGAGTGGTTCTATCTAGTAGGCCACTCCTCACACTCTGGTAAAACTGGGGGTTGGACAGGAAGACAGAGAGAAGTAACTGGGAAGAGCTAGAGAGAGGACCTGTCAGGGATGGGATCCTGACAGATTCCTAAGAAAGGACAAGAAGCGAGGTTTATTGTGCTGAGTGAGAAAAGCAGGAATACAGCAAAGAGGCAATAGGACCAGAAGGAGTTGTGCTGTAAGACCGAGGCAACATCCTTCTGAGGCGCAACAGTCGGTGGCCGGAACGCCGAGAAAGTAAGAGACTTTAAGTATTACTACAAACCACGGCAGGGCAGCCAATTATAGGTTGGCTGCCTCACTTAAACACCTAAGCAGACAACGGAGGCAGCTGTGGGAGAGGGGCAACTCTAGAGTCCCGGAAGAACTCCAGGCCTACCCCGTCATACGGGTGCGTCCTAGCCATATCATCTGGGGGACGGAGAGAACGAGCATCAGAGACAGACAGAACCAGTTGTGAGGACTATCCCGGGGTGCACAGCAGGGAAGGACTACAACACACAGGCGCTAGAAGGTAGACGCTGATTCCCACCTGTTAAGGGGACTCCTGATGTGCCTTCAGACCGGCCGGTCTCAGACAGCCCGGTTAACAGTGCCCTGGAGTGGACACCTCGAGACCTTCAGTAAAGAGGTAAAGAGACTGCAACCTGGTGTCTTCGTTATTTACTGTGACCAGTACTGCACCGCACTACCACCACCATCCACACCTATTATTGGGCGCCCCTCAGCAGGGTCACGGCCCGGGTCTAGCCACCGTGACAACCCCAGAGCAGAGACTCAGAGGCCCGGTACCGGGTACCCCTCGGCCCTGCGGCAGTGGGGGCGCTACATTTTTGGCGTCACGAACAGGATCTACTTAAGCCTGAGGAATCGGGTCATGTGTGCCTTGGAACTGTGATTTATTGTACTTGGACTGTGACTTATTGCAAAGACTGTGCATTACTATTGCCGCCAAGAGTTCCCGCCACAATTCGCCATCGCCGCGCACGGAGGGAGGAGCCTTAGTTTCGTGGGCGGAATTGGTCAAAAGAAGCGCGGAACGGGAAAACGCGGCAAAGTGCCAACCCCGGAAGAGGAACCCTGACCTCCAGCAGGTTAGTGGGAGGAAGGGACAGCCATGTCCGAGTCGGGAGGAGCGGAGGCGGCGGTCGCAGCCGTGGACACGGGGGCAGCTCCGGTCCCCGCAGCGGACGTAGCCGCGGCCCTAATACCACCACCAAGTGCTGCAGAACCTGCTGCCCCCATCAGCCAGTCGGACACTGCCGCTACCACAAAGGCCATAATGCCCTTCTCTATGCCGTACCTGCCCGGAGCGGCCTGGCTCCCGCGATACTCCGGGGAGTCGCATACGTTCACTGACTTTAAAGAAGGGATCTGCAGCCTGCTTGAGTTCTATCCCCTGACAGAGCCTCAGAAGGTTCACATGATAATCGGCCAACTCTTTGGGGCGGCTCTGAGGGAAGTGAAGTCCTGGCCCGCCGCGGATAAGGGAACTGCGCAGCAGGTTTTTGCAAAGCTTAAAGCCACCTTTGATACCCGCACTGCTACAGAAATTAAACTGACTTTCTATGGATGCAAACAGAGGCCGCAGGATAGCTTACGGGACTATGCCCTAAATCTCCAGGAGGCGCTGCGGGCCATTAAGCAGAGTGACCCCGGCAGCATGCAAGATGAGGATAAACTCCTGAAAGAGCGGTTCATTGAGGGGCTCCTGTGCAGTCACCAAAGGGGCCAATTACACTTCCTGGCCATGCAGAATCCAGACTTGACTTTTGCGCAATTCAAGGATAAAGCTATCCAGGCGCTGCAGGAGCGACAACCCAGCCGCGCAATACCACCCAGGCGTCCCGCTCTCACATACCACCAGGAGGTGGCGTCAGATGCCCCAGACGCCGCCGAGGCCGATGCCCAGAGCCTAGAGGACGACTCCCCTGCAGGACTCCGCCTCCAGATGCAGGAGCTGACCAAGAGCGTTGCTGCCCTGGCCCGGACGGTGCAGTCCCTACAGGAGGCCCCCAAGGAGAAGACCCAGCTGGCCTCCAGACCAGAGGATGTCCCTTGGATACGACGGAGGAGGACTCCGCCGACCAGAGGCCGGGACAACGATCGCTTCCATCAGGACGGACGACCCATCTGCCGCCGCTGTCATCAGGTGGGCCACCTTGCAAGGTACTGTCCTTTAAACGAGCAACCCCTGGGGCAAAGGGCCAACCCCCAGGAGTAGGACGATCAGGCCCGCCACATTGGAGAGCCAAATATGTTGGAGGGCGACCAGTCCTTCCTGTAGTGGTTGACGGTATCCCCATGACCGCTTTGCTGGACACTGGTTCTCAGGTGATCACTATGCCTTACGTGCTTTATAAACGGTATTGGGAGGACACCGATATTACTCGTGGCCCCGATGACGATTTCACCATAATAGCCAGTAATGGTCAGCCATTGCCACAAGTGGGGTATAAAGAGGCCACCATCAAGGTGGGGCGGGTGGAATTGAAAGCCCAGGGGATTGTAATTGTTGATATTGACCGCCGAGAATGTAATCCCATGATGACTATCGGTACTAATGTTATAGAAAATTGTCTTGCAGAAGTGATTGTTCTGTTGCAACAGGTAGCAGAAACCGCTGGCCACATTGAACAACGCGCCCTGCAAAAAGAAATCAGAGCTCTGATGCAAAGACAGCAGGTAGAGCTGACTGGTGGTGAGATTGGTCGTGTCACTGTGAGTGATTCAAACCCCATCGCGATACCCCCCAGGAGTGAGATGTTAATATGGTGTCGGGCAGCCATAGGCCTCAGGGGAAAGGACTACCAGGCCCTGGTAGAACCCGTCTATTCAGACAATAGACCTACGCTCCTAACAGCCAGGGGGGTGGTCGACGTCCGCCAGGGGAGGGTGCCAGTACGTGTCCTTAATTGCGGGGAGGAAGAGGTCCATCTCACCAAGTATGCCACGCTCGCCAAACTGTTCACCGTCAATAATAGTGTGATACAGGCACCTGGACCCTTGGCCCCATCTAATCTGGCGGGGGACAACGGTTCTGCAGGGCCCTCGAAAGATTGGTGTCGGGAATTGCATGTGGGCACTGACTCCACCCCATCCCATCAGAAACAGGGGGCCTACAGGGTGGTTCACGAGTACGAGCAGGTATTTAGCAAACACCCCTTAGATTTTGGACAGGTGAAAGGGATCCAACACCATATCCCCACGGGAGATCACCGGCCCATAAAAGAGAGATACCGCCCTGTACCCCCAGCTCATTACCAGTGTGCTAAGGACATGTTGCGAGAAATGAAGGAGGCTGGGGTGGTGAGAGACAGTTTTAGCCCCTGGGCAGCTCCGTTAGTCCTTGTTAAAAAGAAAGATGGCACAATGAGGATGTGCGTTGATTACAGGCAGTTGAATCGCATTACACATAAGGACGCATACCCACTGCCCAGGATAGAGGAGTCTCTGGCTGCCCTAAAGTCTGCTAACTATTTCTCTACCTTAGATCTCACCAGTGGGTATTGGCAGGTTCCCGTGGCGGAGGCGGACAAAGAGAAGACGGCCTTCACGACACCGATGGGTCTCTGCGAATTCAACTACATGGCCTTCGGATTGTGCAATGCTCCGGGGACGTTCCAGAGAATGATGGAGTGCTGTCTGGGGCACAAAAACTTTGAGACCGTACTGCTGTATTTGGATGATGTCATTGTCTTCTCTAAGACCTACGAAGACCATCTGAAACACCTGGCTGAGGTGTTTGAAGCCCTGTCCAACTTTGGCTTAAAGGTGAAACCGTCCAAATGTCATCTGCTGAAACCCAAAGTGCAGTACCTGGGCCATGCGGTGAGTGCTGAAGGAGTGGCCCCAGACCCCGACAAGGTCACGGTGATCCAGGACTGGCCGAAGCCCAGCAATCTCCACGAAGTCCGGCAGTTCCTCGGGCTGGTAGGCTACTACCGGAGGTTCATTAAGGACTTCACCAAGAAGGCAGCGCCCTTGCAAGTCCTGCTGGTGGGCCAATCAAAGAAGACCAAGGGGAAGAACACCCCATTTGATTGGAACGAGGGGCTGGAAGGATCCTTCACTTGCTTGAAGTCGGCACTGACGGGAGAAGAGGTACTGGCCTACCCCGAATACGACCAACCGTTTGTGCTGTACACGGATGCCAGCAATGTAGGATTGGGAGCCGTGCTGTCCCAGGTCCAGAAAGGCAAGGAGAGGGTAATCGCTTACGCCAGCAGGAAACTTCGTCCCACAGAAAGGAACCCTGACAACTACAGCTCCTTTAAGCTGGAATTCCTTGCCATCGTCTGGGCAGTGACAGAGAGGTTCAAACACTACCTGGCCTCAGCGAAATTCACCGTCTTCACGGATAACAATCCGCTAACGCATCTGGATACCGCCAAACTCGGGGCCTTGGAACAGCGGTGGATGGCCCGGCTGTCCAACTACGACTTCACCATCAAGTACCGGGCAGGACGCAAGAATGCAAATGCCGATGCCTTGTCTCGAATGCCCAATTTGCCAGAAACAGGGGAAGACCCGGAGGCACTTGAAGAGGTGGAGCTGCCTGCATTCCATCGCCCCAAAGCCACTCAGAACTCCCACCATGTGAGGAACAGGCACAAGAACCAACCGGATGCCACGCTGAATCCCCTGCCCCATCACGGATGGGCGGAAACTCAGGATGGTGACCCTGCGGTCCGTCGGGTGAAAGAGCTCTTGACGCAGGCAGGGTTGCATCCCTGCCCGGATGATCTACAGGAGACCCAACAGCTGTGGAAGGGGAGAAGCAAACTGTTTATCCATGACGGCAAGCTGTGCCAGAGGAGCATCGACCCACGTACTCATGAATTGGTGTGGCAGATAGTGGTGCCAAGGCGAGATGCGCCCATCGTTCTGGGAGCCTACCACGATGGAGCCGGACACTTCGGATGGAGGAAGCTAGAGAGGCTACTCCGAGGGAGGTTCTATTGGATTGGCATGAAGAGAGCCATTGAGAAGTGGTGTCGGGAGTGCGGTCCATGTAGCCTGTTGTGAACTCTATTTTTGGGCTCCCTCTAGTGGTCACAAGCGGTACTGTGTAGTGTTGTCTTTCTGCATGTTGGCAGCATCAGCTGGTTCGTTATCCTTGGTTGGTTTCCTATTTAGTTCACCTGGATACTCAGTTCCTTGCCTGCTCTCAATGTATTCAGTGCTCTTCAGATTCCTTGGAACTACCTTGCTCCCAGTCTCTCCAAGACAAGCTAAGTTTTTGTTTGTTTATTTTTTGATTATCAGCATTCATCATGTTTCTTGTCCAGCTTGCTAAAATGTGATTTCCTCGCTTGCTGGTTGCTCTAGGAGACTGAGTTTCTCCCCCCACACCGTTAGTTGGTGCGGGGGTTCTTGAAATCTCAGTGTGGATATTTTGTAAGGGTTTTTTACTGACCGCACAGACCCCTTTTCTATTTTCTGCTATCTAGTATTAGTGGGCCTTATTTGCTGAATCTGCTTTCACCCCTGTGTATGTGCCTTCCTCTTACCTCACCGTTATTATTTGTTGGGGGCTTCTATATCTTTGGGGATTATTTCTCTGGAGGCAAGTGAGGTCTTTCTTTCTCTCTAGGGGTAGTTAGTTCCTCAGGCTGGCTCGAGACGTCTAGGATTTTAGTCACGTTCACCAGCTTCCTCTAGTGTGTTGGATAGGTTCAGATTTGCAGTCAGTCCAGTTTACCACCTCCCTAGAGCTTGTCCTATGTTTTGTTACTTAGCTGGAGTATTTTGTGATCCTCAACCACTAAGGATCATAACAGTAGAGCAGGCCCAAAAGTGTTTAATGCATCGCAGAAGTGGGATAAAAAGAAGACCTGAGTACATTTTTTTTTTCTCCTCCCGCTTTTCCTTTGCTGCAGTCTGTTTAGCTTCTTTCATCCCCTTGAACTCTGGGTGGTTTTGAGCTCAGCTGCAGACATGAATGTTCAGACTCTGGCTTCTAGTGTGGGTCATCTTGCTGCACGGGTGCAAAGTATTCAGGATTTTGTTATTCATAGCCCTATGTCAGAACTAAAGATACCCATTCCTGAGTTGTTTTCTGGAGATAGATCTAGGTTTCTAAATTTTAAGAATAATTGTAAGTTATTTCTATCTCTGAGACCTCGTTCCTCTGGTGATTCCGCTCAGCAAGTTAAAATTGTTATCTCCTTGTTGCGTGGCGACCCTCAAGATTGGGCTTTCTCTCTGGCGCCAGGAGATCCTGCATTGCTTAATGTAGATGCATTTTTTCTGGCTCTTGGACTGCTTTATGAGGAGCCTAATCTTGAGAATCAGGCAGAAAAAGCATTGCTGGCTATCTCTCAAGGTCAGGATGAAGCAGAGGTGTATTGTCAAAAATTTCGGAAATGGTCGGTGCTTACTCAATGGAATGAGTGTGCCCTGGCTGCAAATTTCAGAGAAGGTCTTTCTGAGGCCGTTAAGAATGTTATGGTGGGGTTTCCCACCCCTACAAGTCTGAGTGATTCTATGGCTTTAGCCATTCAGGTTGATCGGCGTTTGCGGGAGCGCAAATCTGCTCATCCTTTGGCGGTATTTTCTGAACAGAGACCTGAGTCTATGCAATGTGACCGAACTCTGACCAGAATTGAGCGACAAAGTCATAGACGTCAAAATGGGTTGTGCTTTTACTGTGGTGATTCTACTCATGTTATCTCAGCATGCTCTAAACGCTTAAAAAAAAATCGCTAAACCTGTCACCATTGGTACTATGCAGCCTAAATTTATTTTGTCTGTTACTTTGATTTGTTCTTTGTTGTCCTACCCGGTTATGGCTTTTGTGGATTCGGGTGCTGCCCTGAATCTGATGGATTTGTCGTTTGCCAGGCGCTGTGGTTTTGTCCTGGAGCCTTTGGAATTTCCTATTCCTTTGAGGGGAATTGATGCTACGCCATTGGCTGAGAATAAGCCTCAGTATTGGACGCAAATGACCATGTGCATGACTCCCGTACATCAGGAGGTGATTCGCTTTCTTGTTCTGCATAATTTGCATGATGTTGTCGTTTTGGGTCTGCCATGGCTGCAGGCTCATAATCCAGTTTTAGATTGGAAAGCTATGTCTGTGTCAAGTTGGGGTTGTCAGGGAATTCATGGCGATGCTCCGTTGGTGTCTATTGCTTCTTCCACTACTTCTGAGGTCCCTGAGTTTTTGTCTGACTACCAGGATGTATTTGATGAGCCCAGGTCCAGTGCCCTGCCCCCTCATAGGGATTGTGACTGTGCTATAAATTTAATTCCTGGTAGTAAATTCCCTAAGGGACGACTTTTTAATCTGTCTATACCAGAGCATGCCGCGTTGCGAAGTTATATAAAGGAGTCTTTGGAGAAGGGACATATTCGCCCATCCTCTTCCCCTCTTGGTGCAGGTTTTTTTTTTTATGGCCAAGAAGGACGGTTCTTTGAGACCTTGTATAGATTATCGTCTTCTGAATAAAATCACAGTCAAATTTCAGTATCCTTTACCACTATTGTCTGATTTGTTTGCTCGGATTAAGGGTGCCAGTTGGTTCACCAAGATAGATCTCCGTGGTGCGTATAACCTTGTGCGCATTAAGCAGGGAGATGAATGGAAAACAGCATTTAATACGCCTGAAGGCCATTTTGAGTACTTGGTGATGCCTTTTGGACTCTCTAATGCTCCTTCTGTGTTTCTGTCCTTCATGCATGACATCTTCCGAGAATATCTGGATAAATTTATGATTGTTTATCTGGATGACATTTTGGTCTTTTCTGATGATTGGGAGTCCCATGTGAAGCAGGTCAGGATGGTGTTTCAGGTCCTGCGTGCTAATGCTTTATTTGTGAAGGGCTCAAAATGCCTCTTCGGAGTACAGAAGGTCTCCTTTTTGGGTTTTATTTTTTCTCCTTCTACTGTGGAGATAGACCCAGTCAAGGTCCAGGCTATTCATGACTGGACTCAGCCCACGTCTGTTAAGAGTCTTCAGAAGTTCTTGGGTTTTGCTAATTTTTACCGTCGTTTCATCGCTAATTTTTCTAGCGTGGTTAAACCTTTGACGGATTTGACCAAGAAGGGTTCTGATGTGACTAATTGGTCTCCTGCGGCCGTGGAGGCCTTTCGGGAGCTGAAGCACCGGTTTTCTTCAGCTCCAGTCTTATGTCAGCCAGATGTCTCTCTCCCCTTCCAGGTCGAGGTTGATGCTTCTGAGATTGGAGCAGGGGCTGTTTTGTCGCAGAGAAGCTCTGATGGCTCTGTGATGAAGCCATGTGCTTTCTTTTCAAGAAAGTCTTCGCCTGCCGAGCGGAATTATGATGTTGGTAATCGGGAGTTGTTGGCTATGAAGTGGGCATTTGAGGAGTGGCGACATTGGCTCGAAGGAGCTAAACATCGTGTGGTGGTCTTGACTGATCACAAAAATCTGATTTACCTTGAATCTGCCAAGCGCCTGAATCCTAGACAGGCTCGTTGGTCGTTGTTTTTCTCCCGTTTCAACTTCGTGGTCTCATACCTGCCTGGTTCGAAGAACGTGAAAGCTGATACACTTTCTAGGAGTTTTGTGCCTGACTCTCTGGGAGTTTCTGAGCCGGCTGGTATTCTCAGAGAGGGAGTGATTTTGTCTGCCATTTCCCCAGATTTGCGACGAGTGCTGCAGAAATTTCAGGCGGATAGACCTGACCGTTGTCCACCAGAGAGACTGTTTGTCCCGGATAGATGGACCAGCAGAGTTATTTCTGAGGTTCATTCTTCGGTGTTGGCGGGTCATCCTGGGATTTTTGGTACCAGAGATTTGGTGGCTAGGTCCTTCTGGTGGCCTTCCTTGTCGCGGGATGTGCGTTCCTTTGTGCAGTCTTGTGGGATTTGTGCTCGGGCTAAGCCTTGCTGTTCTCGTGCCAGCGGTTTGCTTTTGCCTTTGCCTATTCCGAAAAGGCCTTGGACGCACATTTCCATGGATTTTATTTCGGATCTTCCAGTATCTCAGAAAATGTCTGTCATCTGGGTGGTGTGTGATCATTTTTCCAAGATGGTCCATTTGGTGCCCTTGCCTAAGTTGCCTTCTTCCTCCGATTTGGTTCCTCTATTTTTTCAGAATGTGGTTCGCTTGCACGGCATTCCTGAAAATATTGTGTCTGATAGAGGATCCCAGTTTGTGTCCAGGTTTTGGCGGACTTTTTGTGCTAAGATGGGCATTGATTTGTCTTTTTCGTCGGCCTTCCATCCTCAGACTAATGGCCAAACCGAGCTAACTAATCAGACGTTGGAAACTTATTTGAGATGTTTTGTTTCTGCTGATCAGGATGTTTGGGTGACTTTTTTGCCATTGGCCGAGTTTGCCCTTAATAATCGGGCTAGTTCTGCTACTTTGGTTTCGCCTTTTTTCTGCAATTCTGGTTTCCATCCTCGTTTTTCCTCGGGTCAGGTTGAGCCTTCTGACTGTCCTGGGGTGGATTCTGTGGTGGATAGGTTGCAGCAGATTTGGAACCATGTGGTGGACAATTTGAGGTTGTCACAGGAGAAGGCTCAGCGCTTTGCCAACCGCCGCCGTGGTGTGGGTCCCCGACTTCGTGTTGGGGATTTGGTGTGGCTGTCTTCTCGGTATGTTCCTATGAAGGTCTCCTCTCCTAAATTCAAGCCTCGCTTCATCGGTCCTTATAAGATCTTGGAAATCCTTAACCCGGTGTCTTTTCGTTTGGATCTCCCAGCATCGTTTGCCATTCATAATGTGTTCCATAGGTCTTTGTTGCGGAGGTATGTGGTACCTGTGGTTCCTTCTGTTGAGCCTCCTGCTCCGGTGCTGGTCGAGGGTGAATTGGAGTACGTGGTGGAGAAGATTTTGGATTCTCGTATCTCTAGACGGAGGCTTCAGTATTTGGTTAAGTGGAAGGGCTATGGTCAGGAGGATAATTCCTGGGTTGTCGCCTCTGATGTTCATGCGGCCGATTTGGTTCGTGCCTTCCACGCGGCTCATCCTGATCGCCCTGGGGGTCTTGATGAGGGTTCAGTGACCCCTCCTCAAGGGGGGGGTACTGTTGTGAACTCTATTTTTGGGCTCCCTCTAGTGGTCACAAGCGGTACTGTGTAGTGTTGTCTTTCTGCATGTTGGCAGCATCAGCTGGTTCGTTATCCTTGGTTGGTTTCCTATTTAGTTCACCTGGATACTCAGTCCCTTGCCTGCTCTCAATGTATTCAGTGCTCTTCAGATTCCTTGTGACTACCTTGCTCCCAGTCTCTCCAAGACAAGCTAAGTTTTTGTTTGTTTATTTTTTGATTATCAGCATTCATCATGTTTCTTGTCCAGCTTGCTAAAATGTGATTTCCTCGCTTGCTGGTTGCTCTAGGGGACTGAGTTTCTCCCCCCACACTGTTAGTTGGTGCGGGGGTTCTTGAAATCTCAGTGTGGATATTTTGTAAGGGTTTTTTACTGACCGCACAGACCCCTTTTCTATTTTCTGCTATCTAGTATTAGTGGGCCTCATTTGCTGAATCTGCTTTCACCCCTGTGTATGTGCCTTCCTCTTACCTCACCGTTATTATTTGTTGGGGGCTTCTATATCTTTGGGGATTATTTCTCTGGAGGCAAGTGAGGTCTTTCTTTCTCTCTAGGGGTAGTTAGTTCCTCAGGCTGGCTCGAGACGTCTAGGATTTTAGTCACGTTCACCGGCTTCCTCTAGTGTGTTGGATAGGTTCAGATTTGCGGTCAGTCCAGTTTACCACCTCCCTAGAGCTTGTCCTATGTTTTGTTACTTAGCTGGAGTATTTTGTGATCCTCAACCACTAAGGATCATAACAGTAGCCTACGCAGGAAGGACCGTGGTAGCCAACGGGCTCCCCTGCGGCCTATCATCACCAAACAGCCGCTTGAACTGGTCGCGCTGGATCATGTGAAGCTGACACCTAGCCGGTCAGGCTATACTTACGCTCTTACCATCGTAGATCACTACTCCAGATTTTTGGTGGTCGTACCTGTCAAGGATCTAACGGCCAGGACTGCCGCCAAGGCCTTCCAGCAGTACTTTTGTAGGCCCCATGGCTACCCGGAGAAGGTACTGACCGATCAGGGACCAGCATTCGAAGCAGAAGTGTTCCAAGAGTTCTGCCAACTGTACGGGTGTAAGAAGATCAGAACCACACCGTACCATCCTCAAACCAATGGGATGTGCGAAAAGATAAACCAAGTGGTGATCGACTTATTGAAGACCTTGCCCGTAGAGGAACGGAACCTGTGGCCGACAAAGTTGCCTGACTTGGTGGATATATACAATCACATCCCAGTAAATTCTACCAACTGCACTCCGGCGTACCTGATGTGAGGAAGGTCTAGCCAGTTACCCGTTGATCTGGACATGGGGGTCCTAGTCCCCGAAGATACCTCGCCGGATGCAGATTGGGATGCAGAAAGGCAGCGAAGGTACCGCAAAGTACAAGAGTGCGTGGAAAGAAGTCTCGCCCAGGCTAGGCAGAAACAAGAAAGGGACTACAACCAGCACGCTCCTGCGATTCCCCTGTCACCTGGTGAGCAAGTACTCAAACGAAAGAGGAGACTACACAAGCTCGATGACCAATGGGAAGCGGAGCCGTATACCATCCTGCCGTCCGATTTCGACAACACGAAGGTCTGTCTCATCAGCAAGGACGGAGGGGAGACCTCAACGGCGATATCCAGGGATCACCTTAAGGTCTGCCCTGATAAGTTGAGAGAGAGGGAAACGGCTCCAGGTATCTCCCCACCTGTAGAAAAGGAGAAGATGATCCACACTGTCCTTGGTGACTTTCCCCAGTCCTGGACTCAGATAAATCAGGCCATCGTGGTACCTGTCCTAACGTTCCCCCAGCCGAACCCACCAGAAACAAGGGTGGTACCAGATCATCCGGCCCCGCAGCCTCAGCAAGCTCAGCAGATCCGACCTGAAGATGCCATGCCAACTGTTGAACCGGCAAGTCCTCCCTCTGCTATCGGCGAATCTGTCGTACCCACTGTTGGTAGCAGCAGCCCTGAGAGCTCTAGCCTGCCAGTGCTACCCAGACTCACTAGAAGCATAGCCAGAAGACAGTGCACTACACCAGCGGTAGCAAGCATGGCGGGCCCTGCTAGGTCAATAGCGACCACTGCGCTGCGAAGGTCCACACGCAGCACTCAGAATCAAACTCCCCTCCGCTACAAAACGTGGAGGTATTAATGAGGGCTGCTATTTAGTTGAAAATGTTTGTGTGCATATCTTCTGTTACAGGTTTTAAAAATGGACAACGGAGTAATGGACAGTGAATTGCTCCAAAAACTTCTAAAAGGGGACCCCTTTGTTTACCCGGGGTCCCCGCTGTTTCAACCGCTGAACTGAGAGTCATAAACTGTGTATGACCTAACTTTCGCAATGTTCAAGAAGTCCTCACCTCCCATAAAGGGAAGCACTGTTATGTTTAATTGTTTATGATATTTCAAATTGTTGTGTGTTTCCTGTTAACATGTATTGTTGTTCTTGTTTTCCCAGTCCGGGAGTACTGGATTTAACCGGGGGGGGGGAGTGCAGCGCCCCAGAGTCCTGGTCGTTGCAGTAATGTCGCTCTGCCACTAAGGGGAGTGATGTTATGTCTGACTGCACTAAAGGAGTTCACCTGACCAGGTAACACTCACACTACACTTCACACTCTGGCCACCAGGGGGAGTGGTTCTATCTAGTAGGCCACTCCTCACACTCTGGTAAAACTGGGGGTTGGACAGGAAGACAGAGAGAAGTAACTGGGAAGAGCTAGAGAGAGGACCTGTCAGGGATGGGATCCTGACAGATTCCTAAGAAAGGACAAGAAGCGAGGTTTATTGTGCTGAGTGAGAAAAGCAGGAATACAGCAAAGAGGCAATAGGACCAGAAGGAGTTGTGCTGTAAGACCGAGGCAACATCCTTCTGAGGCGCAACAGTCGGTGGCCGGAACACCGAGAAAGTAAGAGACTTTAAGTATTACTACAAACCACGGCAGGGCAGCCAATTATAGGTTGGCTGCCTCACTTAAACACCTAAGCAGACAACGGAGGCAGCTGTGGGAGAGGGGCGACTCTAGAGTCCCGGAAGAACTCCAGGCCTACCCGTCATACGGGTGCGTCCTAGCCATATCATCTGGGGGACGGAGAGAACGAGCATCAGAGACAGACAGAACCAGTTGTGAGGACTATCCCGGGGTGCTCAGCAGGGAAGGACTACAACACACAGGCGCTAGAAGGTAGACGCTGATTCCCACCTGTTAAGGGGACTCCTGATGTGCCTTCAGACCGGCCGGTCTCAGACAGCCCGGTTAACAGTGCCCTGGAGTGGACACCTCGAGACCTTCAGTAAAGAGGTAAAGAGACTGCAACCTGTTGTCTTCGTTATTTACGGTGACCAGTACTGCACCGCACTACCACCACCATCCACACCTATTATTGGGCGCCCCTCAGCAGGGTCACGGACCGGGTCTAGCCACCGTGACAACCCCAGAGCAGAGACTCAGAGGCCCGGTACCGGGTACCCCTCGGCCCTGCGGCAGTGGGGGCGCTACACGTCATATAGACGCACAAGACAGGGCGCAGGGGACGCTACTTGTAGCGTTTTCCCTGCGCCGAAAGTCCCGATCTGTAGGATCTTATGACAACGCATGCGTCGCAAAACGCTGTGTTGTGTACATGCGTTGTTGGTTGCGTTGCGTCGCCGACGCTGCGTCCAACAACGCAAATTTGAACGTAGCCTAAGCTTGACTTATGAGGGGCTTATAACCTTATAAGGATCCGGGAGGGGGATGAATGGAAAACTGCGTTTCTGACTGTGGGATTGTTTGAAAATTTGGTTATGCCCTTCGGTCTCACTAATGCCCCTGCTGATTTCCAGAATTTCATTAATGTTGTTTTTTCTGACTTGATTGGACACTATGTGGTCATTTACCTGGATGACATCCTGATATACTCAGAGGACAGTCAATCACACTTACACCATCTACGTTCGGTTCTTATAAGACTCGGAGAACCATTTATACGCTAAGCTGGAGAAGTGCTCATTCTTTATGCAAGAACTGTCTTTTCTGGGTTTAATTATATCAGGGGAGGGATTCCGCATGGATCCGGGGAAGGTTCAGGCCATTTCAGATTGGGTGCAACCTCATGACCTGAAGGGGTTGCAACGATTCCTGGGCTTCGCTAATTACTATAGGAAGTTCATTAAAGGGTTTTCGCAGGTGGTGAAACAATTGACGGACCTCACTCTCAAAGGGGCAGATGTTAAAAATTGGTCCGTGGAAGCAAAAAATTACTTCCAGACACTGAAGAAATGTTTTACTTCAGCACTAGTGATGAGCGAGTATATTCGTTGCTCAGGTTTTCCCGAGCACGCTCTGGTGGTCTTCGCGTATTTGTAAGTGCTCGGAGATTTAGTTTTCATCGCGGCAGCTGAATGATTTACAGCTATTAGCCAGCTTAATTACATGTGGGGATTCCCTAGCAACCAGGCAACCCCCACATGTACTCAGCCTGGCTAGTAGCTGTACATCATTCAGCTGTGGAGATGAACACTAAATCTCCGAACACTAACAAATACTCGGAGATCACCCGAGCGTGCTCGGGAAAACCCGAGCAACGAGTATACTCGCTCATCAGTATTCAGCACCTGGGTTGGTACAACCAGATCCGTCAAGACCTTTCATCGTGGAGGTCAGCGCTTCGAGGGTGGAGGTGGGATCAGTGTTGTCCCAGGGTCCGTCCACCCTTACTAACCTTAAACCCTGTGCCCTTTTCTCTAAAAAAAATTATCTTCGGCCAAGAGAAATTATGATGTCGGCAACAGGGAATTGTTGGCGATTAATTTGGCCTTCGAAGAATGGAGGCATTTTCTGGAGGGGGCTGTTCATACCATTAGGTCATTACTGATCATAAAAACCTGGCCTATATCGAGGCCGTTAAGAGATTGACCCCACACAGGCTCTGTGGGCACTTTTTTTTTCTCGTTTTCATTTTACCGTTACGTTCCAACCAGGGTCTAAAAATGTAAAGGCGGATGCCTTATCTTGACGTTTTGATTCTGTGTCACCTCCAGAACCTCCTTCATCCATTCTTCAACCGGGAGTGGTTGTGGCAGAAGTCTCATCTGAGTTACAGAGAGAGATTCTGGAAGCACAAGCACAAGCTTCCCAGGAATACACCCCCAGGTAAATTATTTGCACCCCAACATTTCCGTCTCACACTCCTGCACGAATTTCATGATTCTGTGTTAAGTGCTCATCCTGGGATTGCAGCTACCCGGGGGGCAGTAGCTAGGAGTTTTTGCTGGCCCTCTATGGGTACTGATATCAAAAGGTTTGTAAATACTTGTGGGGTGTGCGCTCGCTCTAAGAGCTCTCAGGTCTGTCCGGCCGGGGAATTGGTACCTTTGCCAATTCCGGATAAACCAGGGACACACCTGTCCATGGACTTTATCACTAATATTCCGTCTTCCAAGGGCAACTCAGTTGTATGGGTAGTGGTTGATGCCTGGCCTCTTCCAGACAGGGGGACTGGTGTGAGGTATTGCCCATGGTAGAATTTACGTTCAACTGTCATATTAATCAGTCTACTGGTAAATCTCCCTTTCAGATCTATTATGGGTTTGTTCCGCAGTTTGGAGAATTTTCCTGCATGGATTCTGGTTGCCCTGGTACTGAGGGTATGGTGCAACAGTTAAGAACCCTTTGGAGGAAGGTTCAAGGGAACAGCTCCAAACCCAGAAGTACAAACATTTTGCGGACAGGAGGAGGGGGTCAGCTCCTGCCAGGGGCTGGCTGGCAAATTTTAGCCTGGGGGGCAAGCACACAGCAGTGGCCCATGAGTAGCGACCCATCCTTAAAGGGGTTTTCGGATCTTAAGCTGCCGCCACCGGGAACAGGTGGTCTTGTTACTGCAAGCTTGCGAATATAAATTTTATATATATATATATATATATATATATATATATATATATATATATATATATATATATATCTCGACACACACCAAACACGCACAGTTCCACTGTATAAAGAGACACACACAGGGACGGACTGGGACAAAAAAGCAGCCCTGCCTGCCAAACCCATATCCATTTAAATGGGTTTTCCAATATTTTTTTTTTTTTACCATAAAAAAACCCCTGAAAATAATAAACCAGTATTGACCTTCCCAAAGTCCAATGTCAGCTCTCTGACAATAGAAGAGGAGGAGTGGTACTGTGCAGTGTATATATACAGGACAGGAGGAGTGGTACATTGCAGTGTATATATACAGGAGAAGTGGTACTGTGCAGTGTAGATATACAGGACAGGAGAAGTGGTACTGTGCAGTATATATATACAGGACAGGAGGAGTGGTACTGTGCAGTGTATATATACAGGACAGGAGGAGTGGTACTGTGCAGTGTATATATACAGGAGGAGTGGTACTGTGCAGTGTATATATACAGGACAGGAGGAGTGGTACTGTGCAGTGTATATATACAGGAGAAGTGGTACTGTGCAGTGTAGATATACAGGACAGGAGAAGTGGTACTGTGCAGTGTATATATACAGGAGGAGTGGTACTGTGCAGTGTATATATACAGGACAGGAGGAGTGGTACTGTGCAGTGTATATATACAGGAGGAGTGGTACTGTGCAGTGTATATATACAGGACAGGAGGAGTGGTACTGTGCAGTGTATATATACAGGAGAAGTGGTACTGTGCAGTGTAGATATACAGGACAGAAGAAGTGGTACTGTGCAGTGTATATATACAGGACAGGAGGAGTGGTACTGTGCAGTGTATATATACAGGAGGAGTGGTACTGTGCAGTGTATATACACAGGACAGGAGGAGTGGTACTGTGCAGTGTATATATACAGGAGGAGTGGTACTGTGCAGTGTATATATACAGGACAGGAGGAGTGGTACTGTGCAGTGTATATATACAGGAGAAGTGGTACTGTGCAGTGTATATATACAGGACAGGAGGAGTGGTACTGTGCAGAGTATATATACAGGACAGGAGAAGTGGTACTGTGCAGTGCATACATACAGGACAGGAGGAGTGGTACTGTGCAGTGTATATATACAGGACAAGAGGAGTGGTACTGTGCAGTGTATATATACAGGACAGGAGAAGTGGTACTGTGCAGTGTATATATACAGGACAGGAGGAGTGGTACTGTGCAGAGTATATATACAGGACAGGAGGAGTGGTACTGTGCAGTGTATATATACAGGACAGGAGGAGTGGTACTGTGCAGTGTATATATACAGGACAAGAGGAGTGGTACTGTGCAGTGTATATATACAGGACAGGAGGAGTGGTACTGTGCAGTGTATATATACAGGACAGGAGGAGTGGTACTGTGCAGTGTATATATACAGGACAGAAGAAGTGGTACTGTGCAGTGTATATATACAGGACAGGAGGAGTGGTACTGTGCAGTGTATATATACAGGTGGAGTGGTACTGTGCAGTGTATATATACAGGACAGGAGAAGTGGTACTGTGCAGTGTATATATACAGGACAGGAGGAGTGGTACTGTGCAGTGTATATATACAGGACAGGAGGAGTGGTACTGTGCAGTGTATATATACAGGACAGGAGGAGTGGTACTGTGCAGTGTATATATACAGGACAGGAGGAGTGGTACTGTGCAGTGTATATATACAGGACAGAAGAAGTGGTACTGTGCAGTGTATATATACAGGACAGGAGGAGTGGTACTGTGCAGTGAATATATACAGGTGGAGTGGTACTGTGCAGTGTATATATACAGGACAGGAGAAGTGGTACTGTGCAGTGTATATATACAGGACAGGAGAAGTGGTACTGTGCAGTGTATATATACAGGACAAGAGGAGTGGTACTGTGCAGTGTATATATACAGGACAGGAGGAGTGGTACTGTGCAGTGTATATATACAGGACAGGAGGAGTGGTACTGTGCAGTGTATATATACAGGACAGGAGGAGTGGTACTGTGCAGTGTATATATACAGGACAGGAGAAGTGGTACTGTGCAGTGTATATATACAGGACAAGAGGAGTGGTACTGTGCAGTGTATATATACAGGACAGGAGGAGTGGTACTGTGCAGTGTATATATACAGGACAGGAGGAGTGGTACTGTGCAGTGTATATATACAGGACAGGAGAAGTGGTACTGTGCAGTGTATATATACAGGACAAGAGGAGTGGTACTGTGCAGTGTATATATACAGGACAGGAGGAGTGGTACTGTGCAGTGTATATATACAGGACAGGAGGAGTGGTACTGTGCAGAGTATATATACAGGACAGGAGGAGTGGTACTGTGCAGTGTATATATACAGGACAGGAGGAGTGGTACTGTGCAGTGTATATATACAGGACAGGAGGAGTGGTACTGTGCAGTGTATATATACAGGACAGGACGAGTGGTACTGTGCAGTGAATATATACAGAAAAGGCCATGTTCACACTAGCAGTATTTGGTCAGTATTTTACATCAGTATTTGTAGCCAAAACCAGGAGTGGGTGATAAATACAGAAGTGGTGCATATGTTTCTATTATACTTTTCCTCTGGATTGTCCGACTCCTGGTTTTGGCTTACAAATACTGATTAAAATACTGAACAAATACCGACCGTGTGAACGTGGGCTTAATACAGGTACCGTACTCATTAGGGTGGAATCACACTAGCATATGGAATCGGATGTGATCTAACGATACCCGGCTCTTGCTCTGCTGCGAGTGTGAGCCAAGTGTCAGTGGGAAGAAAATTCCCTGCCTGTAATATTAGTTAACCCCTTCAGATGGATTACATCGTGGGACGTGATCTGACATCAGAAGGTATGTATATTGTGCGTTTATTATTTTGACAAGCGAGGGCCTGGAAATGGATTGCGAGAACAATAAATTATTACAACAACCGCTGTGTTTATTTCATTAAAATCCTTTTTAATCATGTGTGTGTGTGTTTTTTTACCCTTTCCTACATTTGGATTAATAATGGATAGGTGTCATAATTGACGCCTCTCCATTATTAATCTGGCTTAATGTCACCTTACAATAGCAAGGTGGCATTAACCCTTCATTACCCCATATCCCACCGCTACAGGGAGTGGGAAGAGAGTGGCCAAGTGCCAGAATAGGCGCATCTTCCAGATGTGCCTTTTCTGGGGTGGCTGGGGGCAGATGTTTTTAGCCACGGGGGGGCCAATAACCATGGACCCTCTCCTGGCTATTAATATCTGCCCTCAGTCACTGGCTTTACCGCTCTGGCGGAGAAAATTGCGCGGGAGCCCACGCCAATTTTTTCCGCCATTTAACCCTTTATTTCAGCAGCTACAGTGCTGAAATTTTGCACATACACACTACTAACGTAGTGTGGAATATGCAAAAAAATAGGGGATATGAGATGGTTTACTGTATGTAAACCATGTCTCATATCCTGTCGGGTTTGTGCAGGAGAAATGCAAAGCCGGCAATTGAATTACCGGCTTTTCACAGATATCGCGCTGTAGTAAATATAAATACAGACTATATATATATATGTGTCTCAATGACATATATATATATATATATATATATATATATATATATATATATATACTGTATATATGTTTTCCCGAACATTTGAGCACATAAATCCATTAGATGTCGGTTTTGCAAGCCTGTGAGAAAATCTCGCAGTACGGATGCCATACGGATTACATACGGAGGATGCCATGCGCAAAATACGCTGACACACCCTGCCTACGGATCAATATTTTGGGAACATTTCTCCGTATTACGGCCGTAGTACGGACGTATAATACGTGGCGTATTGTCTTACGCCATGTGTGACTCCAGCCTTAATCAGGCTCCCTCGTCCCTGAATCCATGGCTCCTTATCCCCATCCTTGTATGCATGGCTCCATATCCCCATCCTTGTATGCAAGGCTCCTTATCCCCATCCTTGTATGCATGGCTCCTTATCCCCGTCCATGTATGCATGGCTCCTTATCCCCGTCCTTGTCTGCATGGTTCCTTATCCCTGTCCTTGTATGCATGGTTCCACCGGCTACTGCTTCTGTGACCCGCTGATCCCTCTCCATCTTTCTGAGACAATGACTCGTGTATAAGCCGAGGGGGGCGTTTTCAGCACAAAAAAAAATATGCTGAAAAGCTCGGCTGATACACGAGTATTTACGGTATACTACATTCTATTATATATACAGCTGCATATTATATACCGTGCTAAGGAATATAGAGCGGTGTAAATATTATATAGTGTAGAGATGTGGCAGTGTATATATAGTGTGAATTCTACACTATATACATATATACATAGCACCATACTATATAAACATCTCTAGACTATATATATATATATATATATATATATATATATATATATATATATATATATATATATATATACACACACACGCTAGATGGTGGCCCGATTCTAGCGCATCGGGTATTCTAGAACATGTATAGTAGTATATAGCACAGCCCACGCAGTACATAACACAGCCCACATAGTATTTAACACAGGCCACGTAGTATATAACACAGGCCACGTAGTATATAGCCCAGCCACGTAGTATATAGCCCAGTCACGTAATATATAGCACAGCCATGTAGTATATAGCACAGCCCACGTAGTATATAGCACAGCCCACGTAGTATATAGCACAGCCCACGTAGTATATAGCACAGAGACGTAGTATATAACACAGGCCACGCTGTATATAACACAGCCCATGCAGTATATAACACAGCCACATACTATATAGCACAGCCCACGTAGTATATAACACTGCCCACGCAGTATATTGCACAGCCACATAGTATATAGTACAGCCGACGTAGTATATAGCACAGAGACGTAGTATATAGCACAGTCCACGTAGTAAATAGCAATGTGGGCACTATATTCCTGTTAAAAAAATAAAAAATAAAATAAAAAATAGTTATATACTCACCTTCCGGCGGCCCCCGGATCCAGCCCAGGCCTTTACCGATGCTCCTCGCGACGCTCCGGTCCCAAGAATGCATTGCGGCAATGACACGTGATGATGTAGCGGTCTCACGAGACCGCTATATCATCTCCGGTCATTGCCGCAATGCACTCTTGGGACCGGAGCGTCACGAGGAGTGGGAAAGGCACCGGAAGGTGAGAATAGCACGATTTTTAATTTTTTTAAATTATTTTTAACATTAGATCTAGTAAAAAGTTGGTCATACAGAGTTAATAGCAGCGGTAACAGACTGCTAAACCGCAATGGGGGCACTGACCGGAGGAGAGTAGGGAGGGGCGAATTCGTGGCCGGACTGTGCCCGTCGATGATTGGTCGCGGCCGGCCGCGACCAATCAGCGACGCGGGATTTCCATGACGGACAAACAGACGGAAGTGACCCTTAGACGATTAAATGGATAGATAGATACCGCGACTGTACACAGCAGTATCACCTATATAACGAATATGAAGTAGTCTATACATTACACAGATGATACTGATACTGCTGTATATAATGATAATATCACCTATATAATGTATATACAGCAGTCTGTATACATTCTATAGGAAATACTGCTACTGTATATACATTATATATAGGTGATACTGCTGGGTATATGTGTGTGTGTATGTATATATATACATACACATACACCGCAGAGTTACCTATAATGAATATACACATCAGTAGCAGTATTACCTATAGAATGTATATAGACTGCCGTATATACATTATATAGGTGATACAATCATTATATACAGAAGCAGCCAGTATCACTTATATATTGTATATACAGCAGTCTATATACATTCTATAGGCAATATTACTACTGCTGTGTATATACGTTATATATAGGTGATACTGCTGTGTATATATGTACGTGTGTGTGTGTGTGTATATATATATATATATATATATATATACACACACACACACACGCACACCAGTATCGCCTATATAACGAATATACACATCAGTGGCAGTATTCCCTATATAATGTATATAGACTGCTATCTATACACATTTTATAGGTGATACTGCTGTATATAATCACTGTATCACCTATATAATGTATGTATGTATAGCAGTCTATATACATTATATAGTGAATACTGCTACTGATGTGTATATATGTTATATAGGTGATACTGCTGTGTATATATGTACGGGTGTGTGTGTATATAAATATATATATATATACAGTATATACACACACACACCGCAGTGTCACCTATATAATCTATATACATCAGTAGCAGCATTCCCTATATAATGTATATAGACTGCTATATATACATTGTATAGGTGATACAGTGATTATATACAGCAGCATCACCTATATAATGTATATATAGCAGTCTTTACACATTATATAGGTGCAACTGCTGTATATACACATTTAAAAAAATCATCTTGGGACTTACCAGGTCCCTGAGATGGGGGGGGAGGTCGGGAGGATGAAGGGCTGAGGTGGATCGGGTCCCAGCGTCGGCGGTGAAGAGGATCCCAGGCAGCATTGGTGAGAGCAGTCTTCTCTGACGTTGGTTCAGGCTGGCCAGCGTCAGACACAGGTGGAGGCGCCCTATGCGCGCCAGCTTTTCAAATATCTGCGTGTGCACGTGGGGTCTCCAGCTTGCCCGCGCTGACAAGGGCAGCAGCAGCAGACGAGCACACTCAGCACACGCAGGAACAAGGACCGCGGCCGTGCTCATTGCTAACGCGACCCGCACTGACGCCAGCCGCTGCGGCCCTTGTCAGTGCCGGCAACCGAACGCGCGCATACAGGACCATTTAAAGGGCCGGCGGGAGGGATGGTGCACTATGTAGTAAAATCGCTGCCGGTATTCCAGCGGCCCTGTGCAGCTGCTCAGGCACCGGCCCGGGGGGCAAATGCATTCCTGCAACCCGGCCCAGTCCGCCCCTGGCTCCTGCACTGGCTGTGGGGGGGGGAGGTGTGGTTGTCTACCCATAACATCAAACTTAAAATACCCTCCATGAAGCTGGGTCCCAGGTTTATAGGTCCGTACAAGATTGTGGAGGTGATCAATCCGGTGGCCTATAGATTACAGTTGCCCACCTCCTTCAAAATATCTAATGTCTTCCACAGGTCCCTATTAAAACCTGTTGGGACAGTTAGAGAAGATTCCTCATAGAATATTCTGCCAGTGTTGGTAGAGGGTCAGCTAGAGTACGAGGTAGGGCGCATCATTGATTCACGGTGGGTGCGTGGGGGGCTTCAGTACCTAATCCACTGGAAGGGATATTCCACTGAGGATCGGTCATGGGTTCCCGCCAGTTCTGTGCACGCTGATCGACTGGTGCGGGCTTTTCATGCCAGATACCTTGAGAAACCTGGGGGTCCAGTGGCCCCCTGTTAAGAGGGCGGGTTCTGTCATGGTTAGGACATGGTTAATGTCCTGTTCTCTCAGGGTTAATTTTGCTGGTCTCCCTTTGGATCTGGGAGGGGTATTTTTTACTCACTCCAGACTAGAATTCCCTGTCAGCTATACTTACGTCTTGTCTGTGTGTCTGACCTCTGGAGTGTGTGTTCAGTTTGCATTTGTGTTCCATCCTCTCCATGCATTACTCTGCTCGTTTGTTCTTTTGGATTTCTGACCTTTGGCTTATCTTCTGACAATCCCGTCTCTCCCCTTTGGTACTTCGTGATCCCCTGGTTCTGATCTTAGCTTGTTTGACTATTCTCCTGTGTGTATCGTCTCCTCTGCACCCCGGTCTCTGGCTCTGTCCCCAACCACCTCCCACTCTTTCAAATGGTTCAGGTCCTGTTTGTTACCTGGTTAGTAACCTGGTGTTTTGCTCAGCTCCCTTGCTGCTGTGTGCAGCTCTCCCTGCAGCAGTATTACCCGGGAGCTGTGACAACAAGTCCATCTCCAGAGATCTTGATGTTCTTTTGTCCACGGTGCGCAACATAATCAAGAAGTTTACAACTACAGCTAATCTCTCTGGATGGTAGAGAAAACTTGATGAAAGGTTGTAACGCAGGATTGTTCGGATGGTGGATAAGCAGCCCCAATCAAGTTCCAAGGAAATTCAAGCTGTCCTACAGGCTCAGGGTGCATCAGTATCAGCGTGAACTATCCGTCAACATTTAAATTAAATGAAAAGTTATGTCAGGAGACCCAGGAGGACCCCACTGCTGACACAGACAGCAGTTTGCTAAAATGTACATGAGTAAGCCAAAATTATTCTGGTAAAGCATGGACAGATGAGACCAAAATAGAGCTTTTTGGTAAAAGCACATCATTCTACTGATTACCAAAAATGGAATGACACTTACATAGAAACGAACACAGTACCTACAGTCAAATATGGTGGAGGTTCAAAGATGTTTTGGGGTTGTTTTGTGGCCTCTGGCACTTGGTGCCTTAACTGTGTTCAAGGCATCAAGAAATCTGAAGATGATCAAAGGATTTTGGGTCACAATGTAGTTTCCAGTGTAAGAAACCTGGGTTTGCGTCCTAAGTCATGGGTCTTCCAGCAGGACAATGACCGCAAACTTACAACAAGAAGCACCCAGAAATGGATGGAAACAAAGCGCTGGAGAGTTCTGAAGTGGCAGCAATGAGTCTGGATCTAAATCCCAGACTCATTGCTGCCACTTCAGAACTCTCCAGCGGTTTGTTTCCATCCAACAGCAATTTTAAGATCTCTCCACAGTTAATCAATGGATCTAAATCCCATTGATTACCTGTGGAGAGATCTTAAAATTGCTGTTGGGAGAAGGCGCCTTCACATATGAGAGACCTGGAGCAGTTTGCAAAAGAGTGGTCCAAAATTCTAGTTGAGAGGTGTAACAATATTGCTGATGGTTATAGGAAGTAATTGATTGCAGTTATCTATTCCAAAGGAGGGTGTGCAACCAAACATTAAGCTGAGGGTGCCAATGATTTTGACAGGACCATTTTTGTTGTTTTACGTGAAATTATGTCCTATTTACCTTTTTCTTCCTCTATTTAATTTTTTTTAGTGTTGTTCCAAAACACACAAAAGAAATAAACGTGTTTGGCAAAATATGTGCAGTTGCAATAATTTTCGGGAAGAAATACTTCATTTTCTGGAACAATTTCAAGGGTGCCAACACTTTGGTCCATGATTGTATATTTCCATGAGGCTGTCACGCTCAGGTCGGGAGAGCCGCATCTGGTTTGGGCATTGCGGTACGATTTGCATGTATGTCTGAATACTCCCTTAGATTGTGAGCCCCATTGGGGACAACGATGATAACGTCTGTAAAGTGCTGTGAAATATAACAGCACTACATAACTTAAGCCCCCATACACATTTGAGTAATGTCCATGGATGTATCTAGAGGGAAGCAGACCGGGAGCATCGAACAGAGGGGCCATCTGATGCAGTGGACCATGGTGCCTCCCAGGCGGTGTTTTTCCGTCACCAGGAGTGGAATGTATTGTTTGTCGAGCTGGTTGTCAAACTGACAGCTGTAAAATGCCATCTCTCACCACACAATTGTGCACCTTTCAGGTGTGAGTTCATTTGAAACCCTGACAGACGGTACTTCAAGGTCAAGGCAACATCAGCAGCATGATCATGTGAGCTGATCACGCTGCTGGCACCACTCCTGTGTCACAGAGCTGGTAGATGTCACAAGTGTGTCATGTCAACCTGAGAGATCAGGGGGTAGAAGATCACTGCATATTGTGAATCGCAGATTTTCCATTTAACCTGTGTTTGGATCCCATATTAAATGAATTTGGTTTCTTTTGGTGCTGAAGAGGTTAACGACCCTTTCCATGCTGGTCAGAAACAATCAGCTCTGTTTCAGCTACTTCTGATCTAGTCCTTAACTCTTCCTACAAAACCTGTCCAGACCCTCTCTGCCATGCCGCTGAAAGCTCTGCTTCCCTTAGGAGACACTGTGCTGAATAGGACTTTGTTGTTGCTATTGGAGATTCGTCTTCCTGTCCTGTGTGTTAAGATAAGTACGGTAGTTGAAGTTTGGAGTTCTGTTAGGTTGCTGTCCGCGCCACAGATGGATTGAGGAGAGGACACAGCTGGACCTCGACCAGGTAAAGGGAAAATGTTTTTTTTTTGTAAAGTCGAAGTATGGGGAGACATGGGGTCAGAATGGAGAGACATGGTTTCAGAATGGAGAGACATGGGGTCAGAATGGAGAGACATGGGGGCAGAGAGGAGAGACATGGGGCAGAGTGGAGAGACATGGGGCAGAGTGGAGAGACACGGAGGCAGTATGGAGAGACACAGGGGCAGTGTGGAGAGACACAGGGGCAGTGTGGAGAGACACGGGGGCAGTGTGGAGAGACATGGTCCCAGGATGAAGAGACATTGAGGGGAGTATGGAGAGACATTGGGAGGAGTATGGAGACATGGAGGCAGTGTGGAGAGGCATGAAGGCAGTGTGGTGAGACATGGACCCAGGATGAAGAGACATTGGGGGGGAGTATGGAGAGACAATGGGGGCAGGATGGAGAGACATTGGGTGGAGTATGGAGAGACATTGGGGGCAAGATGGAGACATGGGGCAGTATGGAGAGACATGGGGCAGAATGGGAGAACACGTGGGGTCCAGAATGGAATACATATGGGAGCAGGATGTAGGACATTATTACTGTAGGGGCTAATTCTGGGATATTATTAGTGCTGTGATGTATTTTATTTTTGAGGATACTGTTTTCAGTGTGTGTGTGTGTGTTGGGGGAGGTCCTGTTACTGTGCAGGGTGGCACTGTCATTTTTTTCTTCATCTGGCGTAGTGTAGAAGTTGGGAAAAATTTGGGGAATGTGCTCTGCATAACTGTGTTATTTTCTGCAGAGATGAGTCCTGGCTTTAAGAAATGATGGCAGTCTATACTGGAAGATGAAAGACTAGAGATGTCACCCGTGAGTAAGTGAGTACCTGTACATTCACGCTATACATATATGTATATTATATACAGAGCTCCTGTGTATAATGTCACTGGTGAACCCTATATTATCTGTAAACTGACATTATATACAGAGCTCCTGTGCATAACGTCACTGGTGATCACTGTATTACCTGTATACTGACACTATATACAGAGCTCCTATGTGTAATGTCACCAGTAACCACTGTATTACCTGTACACTGACACTATATACAGAGCTCCTGTGTATAATGTCACTGGTGATCACTGTATTACCTGTACACTGACACTATATACAGAGCTCCTTTGTATAATGTCACTGGTGATCACAGTTTTCTATTCAGAGCTCCTGTGTATAATATCACCAGTGATCACTGTATTCTCTGAACACTGACACTATATACAGAGCTCCTGTGAATAATGTCACCAGTGATACCTGAATTATGTACACTGACACTATATACAGGGCTCCTGTATATAATGTCACTGGTGATCACTGTACTACCTGTACACCAACACTATATACAGAGCTCCTGTGCATAACGTCACTGGTGATCACTGTATTACCTGTATACTGACACTATATACAGAGCTCCTATGTGTAATGTCACCAGTAACCACTGTATTACCTGTACACTGACACTATATACAGAGCTAATGTGTATGTCACTGGTGATCATTGTATTACCTGTACACTATATGCTATGTACAGAGCTCCAATATATAATGTCACTTGTGATCACTGTATTACGTGTACAATGACACTATAAACTGTGTATTATCTACAAAGCTCCGTTGTATAATGTCACTATGCTAATATTAGTATTGTAGTATTTAATCACTATGTGGTAGTAATATGTGGTCTAGCCATGGTGTGGCGGTATTTGTGCCTTGTATGAGGTATTATTTGGTCACTATGTGGTGGTAATATGTGGTCCGGCCATGGTGGAGTACACACCTTAAAAACCATGACAGATGAGTCTCCTCTTCTGCTTCTGTCTCTTCCTTCTGCTCACAATCAGCAGGGCAACCTGCCTCCCCAGTCCCACAAAGAGAGGATGTAACAGCTTCACTACCCCAGTGTCACTACGCATGTCGACAACATCCAGTGGAAGTGTTCAGCTTTCCATCCCCCAAATCCTTGAACGAAAGAGTATACACACACACACACCCAGCTACCCACGAGCCATGGTCCTGAATTACAGCATTTACAAATTACTGGCCTTTGAAATGTTGCCATTCTTTCTGATGGAGACAGACAGTTTTAAAATACTGATGTTGGTGGCTGTCTCGCAGTACGTGGTTCCTAGTTGCCACTACTTTTCCAGGCGGGCCCTCCCTGCCCTGCACAAACATGTTGCGGACCAAATTAGGTGTGCACTGCGCAACGCCATCAGTGACAAGATCCACATAACCACCGATATGTAGACCAGTAAGCACGGCCGGGGACATTAAATCTCCCTAACTGCCCACAGGGTAAATGCAGTGAGAGCTGAAGGTGTTCTAGCTCATGTCCTACCGCCACCTAGTATTGCAGAACGTTAGAAAAAAAGCAAAACAAAACACAACTGTAGAATTGCACTTTTTTTGCAATTTCACCGCACTTGGATTTTTTTTTCCCGTTTTCCAGTACACTATATGATAAAACCAATGGTGTCATTCAAAAGTACAACTTAAAACAAGCCCTCACATGGCCAAAATGGAAAAGTTATGGCTCTGAGAAGGGGAGCAAAAAAAAACCAGAAATTCAAAAACTGAAATACCCTTAGTCGTTAAGAGGTTAATAAAGGTGGGCACTTCCTGGTAGGGACAGGAGAGAGAAGTAACAAGTCCAACTCAAGTGGGCTGCTAGGGTCAGCATGTGTCTTCCATTTGAGACAGTGGGACAACATACTAAAATTCCGAGCGGACTCTCCTGTTGCCAAGGTCTGGCATAGGGACTACTGGGCAAATCGTGTCCTTTGGCATACAGGGGAAGATTGACTGTGGCCCACCAAGAAGGAAGGTAATGGATCCCGGGTGCACTGCCGAGTGAGGGAGATTCCTGGGGTTAACAGAGCCAGTGAGCAAAGGGATGTTCACGGAGGAACAAATGGTAGGGCTGTAGATGTGCTGTGTTAAAAAAGTAAGGAATAAGATGTTCTCTGCCCTATGAAAAGTGTCACCACTTGGTGAACTTGAACTGACTAGTAAATGTTTGCTTGTGGCAGTGAACTTGGTGTCCCCTGAATTGTGTGCGGTGGCTCCTGAAGATGGAGGCCTGCGGCCTACAAGCAAGTGTGATGCACCCCACACCTGACAGCACACTGGGACTGCGACACCATTTGTCTGTAAAGTGCCAGAGTGTAACCGAATAATGGCTTAGGCTACGTTCACATTTGCGCCGCAACGCACAACGCAAACAAAAACGCAGCAAAACGCATGCACAACGCTGCGTTTTGCGCCGCATGCGTCCTTTTTTTGATTGATTTTGGACGCAGCAAAAATGCAACTTGCTGCGTCCTCTGCGCCCGGACGCGTGCGCCGCAGTGACGCATGCGGCGCAAAACGCAAGTGCGACGCATGTCCATGTGCCCCCATGTTAAATATAGGGGCACATGACGCATGCGGCGACGCTGCGGCGCAGACCGCAAATGTGAACGTAGACTTAGTCATGACTAGAGATGAGCGATTTTGCGCGGGTTCCCTCTTAATCGGCGCTCTATAGCAGAGGGAACACGGTTTCCTGGTTCGCGCCGGCCGATCCTGCGCCGCAGCTGTATGTGTCGTGGCTGGGTTATTGTCACAGCACATGCATGGAGAGCCTGCTTGTTATTCACATTAGTAGTGACAAATAACTACAGGCAGCCTGCTATGAATTAGTAAACTCTCAACATTCAGTATTTGGTGAGTATTTTTACCTCAGTATTTGTAGGCCAAAACCAGGAGGGGCACAATCCGAGGAAAAGTATAGTAGAAACACGTCACCACTTCTGTATTTATCACCCACGCCTGGTTTTGGCTTACAAATACTGAGGTAAAAATACTCACCAAATACTCAATGTGTGAACGTGGCCTTATAGTATGTTCAAATCTAACAGAAGTTTCTACAACTTAAAATCTGTACATCCGAATGAGATAATTTCTGCAGTATGTGGCAGGAGTTACAAACCACATACAGATATATGGAGCAGCTACATGTTGGATTTTCCTTCTGCTGATCAGTTTCCATATTTTTGTTCTTTTTGCAGCGGAGTTGCGTCACCCTCAGGGCTGCGCTATCATCCTGTCTATGGTCCCCTTACGTCAGTGTGTCGGAACAAAACGGTATCGGTGCCATCAATGCAGCATGCTTTTTTTTCCCGGTATGGCTTAAGAAAAATCAATTATAAAGCTTCTCCTGTCACTCGCAATGTTAAACACATGCAGTATATGGATGCAATCCATGTGCATGTATGTTTTACCTTGACCCATAGACTTGTATTGGCCCTTGTTATCCATGCTGCTGGTAAAAACGGACATGTCCCTGTGTGGTTTGCACAGACACAACATGGGCCGTGCACACAGACATCTATCTATATAATCGACTAAGGGTCACTTCCGTCTGTCACGGAAATCCCGCGTCAGCGACGGGCACAGTCCGGCCGCGAATTCGCCCCTTCCTACTCTCAGTCAGTGCCCCCTCCAGTCAGCGCTCACACAGGGTTAATGGCTGCGTTACACCGTGTTATGCCGCGGTGTAACGCAGTCTGTTAACGCTGCTATTAACCCTGTGTGACCAACTTTTTACTATTGATGCTGCCTATGCAGCATTAATAGTAAAAAGATCTAATGTTAAAAATAATAAAAAAATCATTATATTCTCACCTTCCGGCGCCTTTCCGGCTCCTCGCGACGCTCCGGTCCATGCATTGAGGTCTCGCGAGATGATGACGTAGCGGTCTCGCAAGACCGCTATGTCATCATTTCGCGAGACCGCAATGCATTCTTGGGACCGGAGCGTCGTGAGGAGCATCGCTAAACGCCTGGCCTGGATTCGGGGGCCACCGGAAGGTGAGTATATAACTATTTTTTATTTTAATTCTTTTTTTTTTTTTTTTTTTTTAAGAGGGATATGGTGCCCACATTGCTATATACTACGTGGACTGTTAGATACTACGTGAGCTGTTATATGCTGCATGGGCTGTGTTATATACTGCGTGGGCTGTGTTATATACTACGTGGGCTGTGCTATATACTACGTGGCTGTGCAATATATCACATGGGTGGGCAATATACTATGTGGCTGTTATACACTGCGTGAGCTGTGCTATATACTACGTGGGCGGTTATATACTGCATGGGCTGTTATATACTACGTCTCTGCCATATACTACGTGGCTGTTGAAAAAAAACACAAAAAGGCGGGCACCGCACACAATAAATACTAAAGGGATCAACCACATGCATATATAAAGTACCAAGAGAACAAAAGTAGAAAGTAATATGCACACAGTGGGATCAACCTAATAAATTTTATTTTTATTATCACAATTCACCATACATAAAGGCAAAAAAAGGGAGAAACGAACATTTAAAAGCATTTAAAAACAAAACGGACCTACCCGCATCCCCCCACATGACAATATATAACAAATATACAAGCAGTACACGGAACCCTTGAAAGGCTCGGCAGATGAATACAATGACAAACACATTTATTCAATACAGTGTACTGCCACCTAACAGAGCCCTCATAGACCGTTATCAAAAAATATTATCAAAAATTGAGTCCCAAACAAATGGTTAACACCCCCCAGTCACAAAGCAGGCCTGTAATCAGTCAAGCTGCTATCCACCAAAAAAAAAAAAAAATTAAATATAAAACAGAATGACCAAATAGCTAATGCAGCTGAATAGCAGCCTTCCCTAATACTACCACCTACTATGATACTTTACCAACCATACGGTGCAAGTCTCCCAGTTACCAAGGAGTCACTACCCCATCGGTATCCATGGATAAATTTTAACCTCAAGGCAAGAGTGTAAGCAGTAAGCATACAGACGTGCATGCATAAAAATGAGATTTAGAGGTGAGTAGGGAATAAGGCCGAGACCAGGGGGGTCCAAAAGAAGGGAAAAAAGGGGGGGGGGATGGAGGCCCCACGCGTATCGACGCTGCCTAGAGCGTCTTCGTCAGGGGAAGGTAGTGAGGATAACCTCCCAAAGCTGCCTTATATGCATGGAATTTAATCAATAAAGATACCTTACACCTGTGAGGCTGCCAACGGCATCCATATGGCCCATGGATGTGAGGTGCTGGAGAAATCGTTCCTGACATGCGCACAGGAATGCCGTGGGTGTAGCCGGCATGTCAGCCAATCAGTTCCCACCTGGCACGCATAGACCAAACTGCTTTAGAAAGACCAGCTCCAATTGGTCCAGGAGCGGTGTAAACAATGCGCACAGGTCCGGAAAACCAGCGCCAATGCAACGTTACATAGGGTCAGTGTGCGCGCGCGCCTGGGTTACCATGGAGAGGACGCCCAGGCATGCGCAGTAAAGGTAGAAAATGAATTCATCTATACTGATCGTGAACCTTGTGCGCAAGTGCACCAACTACCCTGGGTTAAAAAAAAAAACACAAAAAAAAACCCCACAGGCATAAAATAAGGGTATGTCTCCACGTTCAGGATTGCATCAGTCTTTGGTCAGGATTTTATGCAAGTAAAATCCTGACCAAAACTGCACCTGAGGTCACTGGCAGGTCACCTGCGGTGTACCTGCGTGTTTTGCTCATAGTAGCAACATGCAGCGTTTTGAAAAAACGCACAACGCATGCGTTTTCGCGGCAAAAACGCATGCGTTTTTAAACGCATGCGTTTTTAAACGCATAGTGGAGTCTGGATTTCATAAAATCCCATCCACTATGCTGTAACATCTGGACGCTGCGTTTTTGACGCAGCAGAAAAACGCAGCGTCAAAAACGCAGCGTTTCCTGAACGTGGAAACATACCCTAAGGAGTCCATGAAGTACTTATCTAATCACAAACAGTCTGGTACCACATCCACATCATGCACCCTACACGTTATATTGGTGCATAACGCGAAAAGAAAAAAGATGACAAATGGTCACACACAATAAATAGAAATACTATAAACTTTATTAATAGCATACCACAATATTAAAACCAGGTGAAAGGAGGGAAGGTAGTAACAGCACAAAAACCTCTGTTATAGAGTTAACAGGAAGGGTGCCACCAGGAATAACAGTCCTACAGGCTTATACATTATCAGAATAGAAAAAATAAGCAAAAATAGGAAACAAATAGTAAAAAACTAAATAAACAAAAATAATAATTTGATCCTACTGCAGTCAGGAATACCAAGCCAAATAACAACAGTTCACATATAAGATAGGTAAATACAAGAACCGCTATAGTGCTAACCTAATTGAAGTCCCATAGCCTATCAAACAAACATAGTAGATATTATTAGAGCAAGGTACCCACCGCACAGAGGACTGTAGTACTGGAGGCACGCTTCCACCCCAACGCGCGTTTCGGCGATCACACCTTCATCAGGGGGCAAAGACAGTGAGTGCACATGGGTTTAAAAAGCTCCCGGACCGGAAATGAGCGGGTGCAACGACCAAAATAGTCCGTACGGCAACAGGAAAGAAAGAAACAGTGACCGCATATACCGGAAGTATAGGGGCGTGGCTATCAAAGTGATTACGCAGTACCGTGGAAACCATGACGCAGAAGCGTCAAAAATAAAACGCTGTAACATGGCAATCAAAACGCAGCAGCGTCAGGAAAAGAACGTAACTCCGTGGAAACCACAACGCTAAATAGTTGCGAAATTTCATGAACACCATAGCGCCGGCGACGTCCAATGGGGGCCAAAGGGAGCCGGAGACCACTGGGGCCCCAAGTGATCCGTAGCATCCAAAGGCCACCACAAGAACGCACCGGCGTATAGGATTCACTGAAGCAGCACCCAAAGATGTAATAATTACTGCTAGATGGAATCACTAAGAATGGCCCCATTCAATTGTACATAGACATAAACATAGAATATAAGAACATAAAATAAAAGGACAAATACCAAATAGATACCTATGACACCGACCACAAACTATATATTACTTAATCACCTCTAATCCTACAGAAATACAAGAAGCTCATCCCACAGTTAATGAGAGATTAATACAACGGATTTAACATACAATCTATACATTGCAAATGCAATAAAAGTGATAACAAACACATATATAAATAGCAATAATAGATATAGAGAAAGCATATATATATATATATACAAAACTGTGGTTGTAATAACTGTGGCCGTAGTCACCTTTCATGACTGTAACCCTGATCTTCTCAGGGCTAGAGGGATTGATTTACTTGAAGTAGGGATCCGTGGGGGTGGTACCTTTCAGAGGCTGGCCCGCGTCGAGTCAAGATGGATATGGACTCTGGGCACGGTTCAGCCGACTGGCCTTAATGACAATATTAGCTATGCTCCCTTTTTGTAAGATTGGCATTAATACAACTGCTCCTCTTCCAAGTGTATATGCTGTTATCGGTCCTGCTGGTAGTATCTGCACGTTTACGCTGTTAGTTCTTTGTTTTTAATCTTGTTTTTTACTTACTTCGTTGTTTTTAGCACATGTTGACCTGGTAGTACCCTGCGGCATATCCCAGATTTTTGTTTTATGAGAAAAAAAGAAAAAAGGAAAAAAAGAAAAAAAGAAAGAAAAAAAGAAAAATTGAGAAGAAAAAAAGAGTTTAAAAAGAAGAAAAAAGAAAGAAAAGGATTTAGAAGGCAGAAATGAGCAATTGACTACGGCCACAGTTATTACAACCACAGTTTTGTATATATATATATATATATGCTTTCTCTATATCTATTATTGCTATTTATATATGTGTTTGTTATCACTTTTATTGCATTTGCAATGTATAGATTGTATGTTAAATCCGTTGTATTAATCTCTCATTAACTGTGGGATGAGCTTCTTGTATTTCTGTAGGATTAGAGGTGATTAAGTAATATATAGTTTGTGGTCGGTGTCATAGGTATCTATTTGGTATTTGTCCTTTTATTTTATGTTCTTATATTCTATGTTTATGTCTATGTACAATTGAATGGGGCCATTCTTAGTGATTCCATCTAGCAGTAATTATTACATCTTTGGGTGCTGCTTCAGTGAATCCTATACGCCGGTGCGTTCTTGTGGTGGCCTTTGGATGCTACGGATCACTTGGGGCCCCAGTGGTCTCCGGCTCCCTTTGGCCCCCATTGGACGTCGCCGGCGCTATGGTGTTCATGAAATTTCGCAACTATTTAGCGTTGTGGTTTCCACGGAGTTACGTTCTTTTCCTGACGCTGCTGCGTTTTGATTGCCATGTTACAGCGTTTTATTTTTGACGCTTCTGCGTCATGGTTTCCACGGTACTGCGTAATCACTTTGATAGCCACGCCCCTATACTTCCGGTATATGCGGTCACTGTTTCTTTCTTTCCTGTTGCCGTACGGACTATTTTGGTCGTTGCACCCGCTCATTTCCGGTCCGGGAGCTTTTTAAACCCATGTGCACTCACTGTCTTTGCCCCCTGATGAAGGTGTGATCGCCGAAACGCGCGTTGGGGTGGAAGCGTGCCTCCAGTACTACAGTCCTCTGTGCGGTGGGTACCTTGCTCTAATAATATCTACTATGTTTGTTTGATAGGCTATGGGACTTCAATTAGGTTAGCACTATAGCGGTTCTTGTATTTACCTATCTTATATGTGAACTGTTGTTATTTGGCTTGGTATTCCTGACTGCAGTAGGATCAAATTATTATTTTTGTTTATTTAGTTTTTTACTATTTGTTTCCTATTTTTGCTTATTTTTTCTATTCTGATAATGTATAAGCCTGTAGGACTGTTATTCCTGGTGGCACCCTTCCTGTTAACTCTATAACAGAGGTTTTTGTGCTGTTACTACCTTCCCTCCTTTCACCTGGTTTTAATATTGTGGTATGCTATTAATAAAGTTTATAGTATTTCTATTTATTGTGTGTGACCATTTGTCATCTTTTTTCTTTTCGCGTTATGTGCTTATCGTGATGATAGGTCTTGTTGGTCCTTTTTCACCTATGGTACAGATTTTTGTCAAATTATGAGTTACCATGGTGTTTAGTCATATAAGTTGTTATTCACGTTATATTGGTGCACTGAATTGCGCACATAGTCCATCTAAATCGCCGAACATGTTGCGCACACACTATAATCAAAGGCCACATTGCTGCCTACACCTATATAGTAACCAAGGATGTTATTTGGTGGGGGCCCACCACAAATACGCAATACACATATGGGCTTAGATAGTTGTCTTGTGGGCAAATATACATAGCCCAGAATCAACACCCTTTTAGCATATCCCTCATACGATGTTTTTTAGAACCAAAATTAATTAAGGGCAAATGTACCTAGAGGATAAAAAAGTCCCCGTCAAAAAAAAAAAAATAAATAAAATATAAAAAAATAAAAAATATATTTTTTTGCCTAAATTGCGAGAGGACACTGCAACTCTTTTGCCAAAAAGCCACCTTTATTCTTGTTCTAAAGTGCTAAATGCAAATAAGTCACTGAAAAATCCCCCATTTCAGAACACCACCCACTTGAGATCAAGGGAAAGGAGGGCCATGTAAGATCACGGGACAAAAAGCCAGGAAAGGAGGGGGAATGGAGGGGGAATCAGAGGGAGGAGAGACATAGGGAGGAATTACATTTGTGAGGCTAAACCTGTTTGTAGAAGCCAGTAAAAAGAAGCTCCTCATTGATTCCTACCGGAGCCCGACTATTAAGATTATAGATCCACTTGGACTCTCTCCTAAGTAAATCCAATGTAATATTACCACCCCTTATATCAAGCTTCACCCCCTCCAGCCCCATAACCCTCAAGCTTCCAGCAGAGCCCCCATGCTTCTGAAGAAAACTACGTGGCTGTGTTATACACTGCGAGAGCTGTGCTATATACTATGTGGGCTGTTATATACTGCGTGAGCTGTGCTATATACGTGGGTGTGATATGCAAAGTGGGTATCATTTTTGTGTATATTTCTATTTTACTGATTATCATGGTGTTACTGTATCTTGTAGGATGTTATTTGCCATCTGATATTCTCCCCACAGTTCTGTATTGTTATCTCTCCACAGGGTCAGTGAATAATATTGTTTGCTAATATGCTAATGACATGTTGACCTAGCTTGTTGAAACAATGAGCCCCTGAGACCTTCCCCCCTCCTGGCCTGTGAATGAGGGGGGAGACTTGTAAATATCAGTGAGGTGAGACACAGAGATCAGTCTGATGTGGAACCATGATGTGAAGAGCATATCAGAGAGAAAGAAGGGAATATGGACTGTTATCCTCTGTGCTGGATTGTTGGACTTTTATCCTGATACTGAAATGCATTCGTGTTCTGGAATATTTTATCCTTTGTGTGATGGATCGTATATATGGACCTCTCGTGTTTTGCCTAAATAAAGGTCTTAGAATTGTTCACTATTCTCTTGCTCTGTTGATTGTGTGATACCGGAGAAGGAACCCGTGACAGTGGGCTGTGCTATATACTATGTAGCTGTGCAATATACGTGGCTTGTTATATACTGCGTGAGCTGTGCTGTATACTACGTGGCTGTGCTACATACTACATGGGCTGTGTTATAAACTACGTGGCTGTGCTATATGCCACGTGGGCTGTTATATACTACGTGGCCTGTGCTATATTCTACGTGGCTGTGATATATGCTACTTGGCTGTGCTATATTTCTCTGCTGTTTCTGTGCATCATGAATCATGGTATGTGTTAAAGAGGGGGGCCCACTGAGATTCTTTCGCCCGGGGCCCTCAAAAACCTGGAGCAGGCCCTGGCTTCACTGATTGTTCGCAGCCGGCCAGGCATGACCAATCAGCGACAGGCGCAGTCCGGCCACGAATTGGCGCGGAATTTGAACCGCGCTTCACTAATTGGTCGCGCCCGGTTGGCCGAATCCTGTGTATAAATTGCATTATTCTGAAACCTTCATAAATAAACTACATATATATTCTAGAATACCCGATGCGTTAGAATCGGGCCACCATCTAGTAGATTATAATGGGTACATGTGTTATCCATGAAAAAAAAACGGATATGTGAAGGGGGCCTAACAAAGATTCATTTTATAGGATGATTCTTTATAAAATGCCTTGGCTCGTTATTCTCAAGTATATCTACAGCAGCGACACACTGACAATGGGCGCTGCATGAATCTATGCGCAGTGAGCACCACCTAGTGATGGTACACACATAAACATGGGTCTGTCATGTCCCCAAACGCCAATGAGCTGCAGGTATTGGGTTAATCTGCAGGTTAATAGCATCCTGAACCTGCCCAGTGCCTTCACTTAGAATCTCGCCATTGGAACTTTATTCCTCCAGCTATCGTTCCTGTTTCAGTCATGTGGGCGGTGTCAGCGCAGGTTCAGTCAATGCTCTGTGTATAGAGAGTGGCGGCTGTAACCGCACTCCTGGCGCTGATAGAGCGGCTGTGCAGTTACAAAATAATAATCATGTAACAATTAAAAACCAGATCAGCTGGACACAGTCTTAATTTCCCATTGCGTCAATGTCGCTCTGTCTAGACTCAACCCTAGAAGTCAATGTCTGTCCCTTTAAATAAGTGTTGCATTATAACAAGGGTAATGAGTAGTGATGAGCGAGTGTGCTCGTTACTCGAGTTTTCCGAGCATGCTCGGGTGATGATCTAGTATTTTGGGCGTGCTCGTATATTATGTTTGTGTCCCCACATCTGCATCATTTGCGGCTGTTAGATAACCTGAACACATGCAGGGATTGCCTGTTTGTTAGGGAATCTCCACATGTATTCAGAATGTCAAGCAGCCGCAAATCATGCAGCTGGGGGGACTCAAACATAATTTACGAGCACGCCCAAGATACTCGGAGATCACCCGAGCATGCTCGGAAAACTCAAGTAACGAGCACACTCGCTCATCACTAGTAATGAGTCAAGCCAGACTCTCCGTGTACAGACACCAGTCTCAAAGTATGAAAAGGGAATATGAGGAATTGTTAGAATTCTGGGCATGAAGATCTTAGTTTTTATGTTACTGTCCATGATCGTTTGTTACAAGGATCTTACAGGTTGTGGTGCCCTTTTAGGTTATGCCAAGTCCTAATGGATGGGTAAGAAAAATCCAAGATTAAATGGAACCTGTCTCCCCCAAAATCGAAGGTGAGCTAAGCCCACCAGCATCAGGGGCTTATCTACAGCATTCTGGAATGCTTTAGATAAGCCCCCGATGTATCGTGAAAGATGAGAAAAAGACGTTAGATTATACTCACCCAGGGGCGGTCCCGGTCCGATGGGCGTCGCGGTTCGGTCCGGGGCCTCCCACCTTCTTACGATGACGTTCCTCTTCTTGTATTCACGCTGCGGCTCCGGCTTACTTTGTCTGCCCTCAGGGCAGATAAAGTACGCCTGCGCCGGAGCGTGAATACAAGAAGAACGTCATCGTAAGATGGGAGGGCCCGGACCGCGACGCCCATCGGACAGGGACCGCCCCTGGGTGAGTATAATCTAACGTCTTTTTCTCATCTTTCAGGATAAATCGGGGGCTTATCTAAAGCATTCCAGAATGCTGTAGATAAGCCCCTGATGCTGGTGGGCTTAGCTCACCTTCGATTTTGGGGGTGACAGGTTCCCTTTAAAGGGGGTTTGTAGAAAAAGAAATACAAGTAGTTCCGGTAATGTCTGGCATTACTCATCTTCTCGTAATAACATCAGACTGCTTGAAATCCATCTTGCTGAAGCCTTCAGGCAGTTATCACAGATATTTGGTCAGATTTGTAGAAATATGATGAAATTTGCACCAAAAAAAGTCTTTAATGACTTTCACCATACTTGTGACCAAAAAACGCATCAAAATTATGGCAGGTATGTCCGGCTCAAAAGTACGCCAACGCACTAATACATGGTTTAAACTTAGAGTAGACAATATTAAAGAGGGCCTTTCACCATTTTTTCATGTTAAAGTGTCTACGTCATAAAATGGCTGAAGAACGAACGTAGAAGAATAATAACATAGTTTTCTATTTATTTCTCCTATTAATTGTGGAGATACAGAAATCTAAATTATAAGACACATAATATGCGAAATTTCCATACAGGCAATAGGGCATCAACAGAGATTCTTCTCTGGGGCGTTTACTTTATCCCATGTATGACGTGCCCAATCAGATAGGACAGAGTCATGCAGGGAGAGGGGGGAGAAAAAAAAACACCCCCAGAGAAGGCCAGAACTGGCTTTTTCAGTAAAATCTGGTAAGACTGATGTGTGCAAACCTAATTACACTGAGATCTCCTCTCCTGGCTCTTGTAATGTCGTTTAGGGCTGGAAATGGAGGTATTGTATCGTCATATGATTAGATCTAGGGTGTAGTCAGATGGCTGTATAAGTCAGACCGAGATCGGAATGCAGAGCACAGACTGGCTGCGGCTCTCCTAACCCGAGCGGGACAGCATCATGTATTTCTAAGTAGCCCCAACGCTCGGGTCGGTAGATCCGCTGGCCAGTTCATGCACTGCATTCCCATTTATACTGCCGTCTGGACCCATAGACACATCAGTCTTGGCAGATCAAACTGGATGAGCCAGTTCTAACCTTCTCTGGGGGGCGGCTTCTTTCTTTTTTTTCCCCCTGTATGACTTTGCCTTATATGATTGAACATCATCATACAGGTGAAAAAGGTAAACGCCCCCACCCGAAAAAAAAATCTTTATTAATCCCCCCCGAAACTGTTCCCTTGGCTATAGGGGAAATTAGTATATTATGCACACTGACGTTTAGAAGCCAATATCTTCACTTTATCATGCAAACAGTGGTGGTGTAAGGTCATCTTTAAAATTAGACAAAACAATTTAGTAAATGTATCACATTTTAAAAGACTGTTTAGTCTAAGCCTGCACTAAGAATAAGACAGTTTTGACAAATATGCCCCAGAATCTTCTGTATGGATCCCAATAAAAGCAGCAGCACCCACAGGTCCAATCACACATCTATGGGCAGCTAAGTCCACTGTCTGCGTGAACGTGTGGAAAATCGGCCAACTTGACAAACGTCTCATTTATGACTTTTATAATAAGAAGGTAGTGGTTCCATGCAAATGCCTTACAGCATGCTAAAACCTGCTGCAAGTGTCTGAATAATACAGCTCAAACATTTAGTCTATTGCCACATTGGTACGACGTCCATGCTCTTCTTCCTTGAAGACTGAGTGATGCAATTCGGTAGGATGAGAAAATTCTCAACAACATCAGGAAAAAGAAAATGGTCTTAAGGTTGTCAGGTCTAATATTAAAGAGGGTGCAACACAGTAAATACAATAGTCAACATTTTTTTGCTATAGAGGAGCAGGCAGTGCAGCTGAAGAACCAGGATTCCCCCAAAGGGATCACATAAATTCATGTTTGTTTATTTTCCAAAATAAATCTCTCATCGTGGCACATATCAAAGGTCCAGCTCAATCTTCACATCCATTTTATTTTGGTAGGGGATCAGTAATGGAATAGCCTCTTCCTTCAAAAACTTTACCACCTGGCAAAAAACAAATAAGATTCATTATCTCGTAATCCATAGACAATAATATGGAGTCAGCCTCTTGGAAGCTAAAATAGCTCCCAATCTCTTGGTTTTCTACAGGATTTTGGAGATTTGCCGGTAGAAATTTTTGCCCATACAAATGCCCATCTGGATGACCGGTCAGACACAGATGTTGGAGGAGAGGACCTAGCTCCCAATTTCTGCTCCATCTCATCCTAAAGCTGTTGGATGGGGTTAAGGTCAGGGTTCTGTGCAGCCGGTCATGTTCTTCCACACCATCTTCCCCAACCGTGGCTTTATGGACCTTAGGCACTGGGGCATAGTCACGTGGATCAGAAAAGAGCCTTCTCCAAACTGTTCCCACAAAGCTGGACGCTAGAATGGTCCACAACATCTTGTATGCTGAAGGATTAAGAATTTCCTTCACTGGAAATAATCAGTCTTCTGAAATAGAAGCACCATACCCTTTCTCCACCAAACTTTACAGTGGGCACAGTGCAGTCAGGCCGATAATGTTCTGACAGTTACCAAACCCAAACTCGTCCATCAGATGACAGATAGAGAAGTGTGGTTTTTTAAATCATGTATTTTTTATTAAAGCATATGACACACCATTAAGGCCATGTTCACACTTTGCGGTTTTTACCGCGGATCTGCGGCGATTTTGATGCTGTGGGTCCGCAGCAGTTTCCATAGCGTTTACATTAACATGTAAACCCTATGGAAACCGCAAACCGCAGTGCACATGCTGCGGGAAAAACCGCACAGAAACGCAGCGGTTTACAACCCGCAGCATGTCACTTCTTTGTGCAGAATCGCAGCGATTCTGCACCCATAGGAAAGCATTGTTCCGCTTACTTCCCGCATGGGGCTGTGCCCACGTTGCGGGAAGTAAGCGAATAATGTGCGGTTGCTACCCGGGGTGGAGGAGAGGAGACTCTCCTCCAGGCCCTGGGAAGCATAAATAGTGTAAAAAAAAAAGAATTTAAATAAAAATTGATGCTATACTCACCTCTCAGCGCTGCACGCGGCTGTCCGGTCTTAGTTGCTGTGCGAGCAGGACCTGCGGTGACGTCGCGGTCACATGACCGTGATGACGCCGCGGTCCCATGACCGTGACGTCACGAAGGTCCTTCTCGGCACAGCATCTTTGGAACCGGACCGCCGCGTGCAGCGCCGAGGAGATCGGGACTTCAGAGGGTGAGTATAACCAATTTTTATTATTTTTACCATTACTATTGATGCTGCATATTGCTGCATATGCATCATCAATAGTATAGGAGTAATCCCGCAGCGGAAATCGCAAAACAAACCGCGATAAACCTGCAGGGATAACCGCAGCGGTTTTGCCCTGCAGATTTATCAATTCCGCTGCAGGAGAACCCGCAGAGGGACGCCGCAAAGTGTGCACATAGCCTTAAGGTACCGTCACATTAAGCGACGCTGCAGCGATAGCGACAGCGATGCCGATCGCTGCAGCGTCGCTGTTTGGTCGCTGGAGAGCTGTCACACAGACCGCTCTCCAGCGACCAACGATGCCGAGGTCCCCGGGTAACCAGGGTAAGCATCGGGTTGCTAAGCGCAGGGCCGCGCTTAGTAACCCGATGTTTACCCTGGTTACCAGCGTAAAAGTTAAAAAAACAAACAGTACATACTCACCAGCGCGTCCCCCAGCCTCTGCTTCCTGACACTGACTGAGCTCCGGCCCTAACAGCACAGCGGTGACGTCACCGCTGTGCTTTCACTTTCAGTTTAGGGCCGGCGCTCAGTCAGTGTCAGGAAGCAGAGGCTGGGGGACGCGCTGGTGAGTATGTGCTGTTTGTTTTTTTAACTTTTACGCTGGTAACCAGGGTAAACATCGGGTTACTAAGCGCGGCCCTGCGCTTAGTAACCCGATGTTTACCCTGGTTACCAGTGTAAAATATCGCTGGTATGGTTGCTTTTGCTGTCAAACACGGCGATACACGGCGACCTAGCGACCAAATAATGTGCAGACCTTCTAGCAGCGACCAGCAATTTCACAGCGGGATTCTGATCGCTGCTGCGTGTCAAATACAGCGATATCGCTCCCTAGGACGCTGCAACGTCACAGATCGCTGGCGACGTTGCTTAGTGTGACGGTACCTTTAGAGTCCGATACAATTTCCAGACAAATACCGTACATTAGATACATGACCTGATAATATATTTTCATTTTACTAAACAACACCCTTACCACCTAACCAACCCCCCTCTCCCTCCCCCCAATCTCTTGCCCATTATCCCATACCACCATCTGACAGCATCACCTCTTGAGAAAAGATAACAAGCTTTACAAAAACACGCCTGTACATGTAGGAGTCCCCCAGAATCAACTACACGACACCCATTCTACTTTGCAGTAACTCAGCAGACGCCACACCTGGGTAATCCATCCATCCACCCCACACACTTTCAAATTTTGTATTCTGACCTCTCTTACTGTATATATTTCTTTCCATAAGGACAATACAATTTATCTTGTTGATAAATTCCTTTTTCCCTGGCAGTTTTCATCCAACCAGTGCATTGCTATAAGCTTTCTTGCAGCATACAACAATCTTGCGATAGTCAGCCTTCCACATTCATCCGTAGCAATATCATCCATACAGCCCAAAAGTCAAGTCAGCGGGTTACGCACCACATCTACTCTGTCACCTCCTGGATCAAGTTAAGCGCCTTCACCCAAAAGGGTTGTAGGCGAGCACACGACCACATCATATGTAGCAGATCAGCGCCTTCCTCACCACACCTGGGACATTCTGAGTCACCTCTCAGTCCTGCCTTCCTCATCCATGCCGGGGTCCTGTACACCCTATACACCAGGTATAACTGTGACACCCTCTTAGCCTCACTCAGGGAAGCCCTGGGGATATATTGAAGCATGGACTCCCACCGGGACTCCGACAAGGGGCCCACATCCGCCACCCATTTCTCCTTAATCCTTAACGGATGCTTCAATAAAAAGGTATCCATCAGACCCCTGTACATCAAGGTAATGAACCCCCTCGTACTCCTCCGAGGCCCAATAAGATTCAACAAGCTATCTGACTGCAGATTCACGCGCGACACCTCATTTTGACAGTTTAGGGCATGTCTCAACTGCAGGTACTGAAAGAATGACTTCTGGGTTAAAGGAAACTCAGTCCTAAGTGTCTCGAATGTTTTAATAACATCTCCATCAAGCAACTGAGACACGAACCAAATGCCAATGCCCCTCCACTGACCGAACCCCCGCAATCTCATGAGCTCTGCAAACCTAGGTTCAAACCAAATTGGCGTATATCTCGTAAATTCCGTTACTCCCCTCCATTGCTTAGTTTTCTGCCATACTTTCCCCATCATAGCTATTGTTGGGAATTTTTTTGGGTTAATTCTGAATCTACCTGCTTCAAGACTGGCCAACAATGGGCCCTTCCCTACCGCGCGTTCAAGGATTATCCCCGCTGAAGAGCTTTGTTCTAGCTCTCCCCAGCCTACCATGTGCTGGCATTGAGATGCTATATAGTAGATCCATGGATTGGGGACCGCCAGACCACCCTCATCCTTTGCAGATGTTCCAATTTGATGCGTGCCTGTCCACCCTTCCAAATTAAATCCCTAAATAGAGTATTGATCGTATAAAATTTACTCTGAGGCAGGCACACTGGAGCATTATGCAACATGTAGAGGAGCTGAGGCATAAGTATCATTTTGATCAAATTGGCTCTGCCTGCGACCAACAGAAATAGCTTCTTCCAGGCCCCAATCTTCTGCTGGAACTTCCCAAGCAAAGGAGTCAGGTTGAGCCGCACATAGTCCTCTATTTTGTCCGAAACCACGATGCCCAGATACTTAAACTCATGTACTACTCTTAAGGGAACCCCAGGGTCAAGAGTCAGAGGAGCCGCCGCGCCCATCTGCAACAACACAGACTTCTCCCAATTAATAGATAATCCGGAAAGAGACCCAAATTTAGAAATACTGTTCATAGCGGCCCCCAAGACTCCTGTGCATCTTCCAAGAACAATAACACGTCGTCAGCGTACAGGGCTATTTTTTCTTCATAGTTTCCATACCGAAACCCCTTTACGTCCCTGTCCCTCCGTATTGCCGCTCAACGTCCCCCCTTTACGTCCCTGTCCCTCCGTATTAGGGCTCAACAGCAATTGCAAACAGCAGAGGAGACGAGGGGCACCCCTGCCACGCTCCCCTATATAAAGGGAAATCCCCCACAAGACTCCATTCACCCGTATCCTGGCTCCTGGAAAGCATACATCAGCTGCACCCAACGTATGAACCTCTCAAAACCCATAGCCTTCATGACCGCCCACAAATACCGCCACTCCACACTATCAAACGCCTTAGCGGCGTCTAAAGACACCACAACCCTCCGACCCATATTATCCGCCTTTACCTGCATATTGAGAAACAGTCGTCGAAGATTACACGCTGTAGAACTATTGGGCATAAATCCGGACTGGTCCTGGTGTATTAGTGTTGTTATCACCTTGTTAAGACGGTTAGCCAACATCTTGGCCAAGATTTTGATATCTATCGTTAATAACGAGATTGGGCGATACGAAGCTGCATCCCTCGGATCCTTACCCTGTTTTGGCAGTACAACAATTATTGCCTCCCGCATGGACCTCGGCAGCTCCCCCTCCACCAGACCAGCTGCATACACCTCCAATAAGGCAGGAAGCAGTATCTCTTTATATTTTTTATACACCTCCCCCGGGATTCCATCTACCCCTGGGGCTTTATCATTGGGCATAGAGACCAATGCGACGTCAAGCTTCTCCAAATTAAAAGGCTCCTCGAGAAGTCCCCGATCGGCCACAGAGTCTGGGAAGCTGTACCCCTGTCAAGAAACCATCCACCTCCTCCATCGTTGGCTGTACCCGTGATTTATAAAGAGCCGAGTAATACTCCGTCATCACCTCCAAAATTGCTTTGCAACCAGTGTGCTCCCTCCCATCCCTTCCCTTCAAAGCGACTATATGTGTGGAATCTCTCTGCGCCGTCACTATTCTGGAAAGGAGATGGCCCGCCCTGTCCTCCTTTTCAAAGTATTTAGCAGTTTGAAACATTCTTCTACGTTCCGCTGTTTTCATTGCCATCTGACATACTCTATTCTGCACCACCTTTAACCTTCCCTGTGCCTCTGGGGATTGATCGTTAATTAATGAGAGAAGTGTGGTTGATCACTGAGCAGAACATGTTTCCACTGCTCCCGAGTCCAGGACTCACAGGTGTTAGGGGAGGATATAGAATGGAAGAGATTTCACAAATGGACATGTTACACGGGTGGCTCCTATTACGGGACCGCGCTGGTATCAGTGAGCTCTGTACCATGAACCATTCTGCCACATGTTAGTATAGGCAGAAGGCATGGTGCGGGACCGGAGGTTATACACATGTGGAGATCAGACTAAATGATAACCCTGAATTCAATGAATCTGTGTCAGTGACTTTTCTCTTGGTTCAGTACGTTTTATTAAAAGTGAAGCTTCACAGCCCGCATCATAACTTATAATTGGGGCACACCTACACCTACATGTGCAATGGCCCTGAGAACTCTACAGCCTACTGTTAGGAAACCGGCTAAACCCAATAATTGTATAAATGTCCTGTGGCAACTGGGAAGCGTATGACTGTTCTTCTGGAAGGCGGATAGGGGAGATTCCCATGTTAATCCATGTTGTAGTTATAATATGCTAGAATCCTGCCTTTGGTTTATATCTGAAGTATTTCCTCTTTTTTGCATGGTGGACCCAAGATGTGAGAACTATTAATTTGTCTTTTGCTTTGTTAAAACCCCACACTCCCTGGATTTCAAACACCCTTTTCCAAATTGATGTTCGCACACAGATAATAATTATACAAACTGATTCATGCGTTCACAGACACACACCACACATATTACTATTTTAGTACGGCTATTGGAATTGAACAATGTATAAAATAGTAACTGAGCACTCTGGTAGAAAGTGGACTCAGAGCATTTAATGTGCAATGTATGGTGAGATATTCTATACGGTATAGGGTATTAAGGGAGATGACCAAGATTACAAAAAAAACAAAAACCAAGAGCTTTCTTTAATAAATACCACCGCATCTGGACATGTGCTGCGAGTGGAACTGCAGCTCAAAGAGGGGAAAAAGTGTCACTAATTCACAAGTGGACAGTTTTTGCTTGTTTATTTCCAGTGCTCCCAAGGATTTATTTATTTTAAATCTGCAATAGGGTCCCAGAGATATGAGCCTTTTTAATATGTCCTTTTTTTTTTGTTCTTTTCCAAGTGGGTGTGGCTAATACCCTAGAGCAGGGGTGAGCAATTAATTTTCCCAAGAGACTGCACAAGAAACTGACTGTTATGGAGGGCTGAAACAATAAGCTGAAATTAATTCTGCTAAATATTAATATATTATAATTATTTTATATTAATTGTATAATTTAATATTCAGCAGCATTAAGTATGCTGACATCCCCCTATATACTTTATAAGCCCCGCATTGCGTCCTATATGCAGCGCGAGCCCCACATAGCCTCCCATGTGCAGAGCGAGCCCCACATAGCCTCCCATGTGCAGCGCGAGCCCCACATAGCCTCCCATGTGCAGCGCGAGCCCCACATAGCCTCCCATGTGCAGCGCGAGCCCCACATAGCCTCCCATGTGCAGCGCGAGCCCCACATAGCCTCCCATGTGCAGCGCGAGCCCCACATAGCCTCCCATGTGCAGCGCGAGCCCCACATAGCCTCCCATGTGCAGCGCGAGCCCCACATAGCCTCCCATGTGCAGCGCGAGCCCCACATAGCCTCCCATGTGCAGAGCGAGCCCCACATAGCCTCCCATGTGCAGCGCGAGCCCCACATAGCCTCCCATGTGCAGCGCGAGCCCCACATAGCCTCCCATGTGCAGCGCGAGCCCCACATAGCCTCCCATGTGCAGCGCGAGCCCCACATAGCCTCCCATGTGCAGCGCGAGCCCCACATAGCCTCCCATGTGCAGCGCGAGCCCCACATAGCCTCCCATGTGCAGCGCGAGCCCCACATAGCCTCCCATGTGCAGCGCGAGCCCCACATAGCCTCCCATGTGCAGCGCGAGCCCCACATAGCCTCCCATGTGCAGCGCGAGCCCCACATAGCCTCCCATGTGCAGCGCGAGCCCCACATAGCCTCCTATAAGCACAAAAACTGCTGACTTTATATTTGGAGACAGGTCCACATTAACTTTATTGAAGTGAAAGCGGTTACGCTGTCATAACAGACATCCAGAGAAGTGTGGAAGAAAGTAGCCATGTTTTTCTAATCCTGTACAACCCCTTTAATTAAACAGTGGACGTGCTTCTCACTGTATTGGGGTGTTAGCAACAATGTCTAATACCAAAGAGCAATTTTCTGCTAATACTGCGATGACTTGCAGGCTGTAGTACAATTACATTACTCAGCGAGACCCCAGCTCCATACAACATGCAGGATAGAAATAAACTAGGCTGAATGTTACTGTGCCCTATAAGCCAGACGTTGGAATCACTCGCCCAGATGACATGTGCATCCTGTCAATCTCACCTGCTGAGGAGCTCGGCCAGTAAAAGATTTGGGGTCCAGCAATTGTTCCAGTTGTCCATGAATAGGAGCAAAGTAGGGATCAGAGCGAATTCTGTGGATCAGGTCGTTGTCTCCCCCTTCCTGCTTCACTACAGCAGCGGCTTGTTGAGAGAGCACCCTGATACGCTCATGGCAGTCCTAAAGCAGAGGAACATAGGAAGAGTTACAGAGAACAAGAATCAAGTTATAATAAAACCATCAGACATTTGTTAAAGGTGTTTCCTGACTTTGCTTTTTAAGCATGCCTATGAGTAAAAAAAAAAAACAACTACTGACTTTTCTAATCTACCAATGCTGTTATGCCAACTGTTCTATGGTCCCCACCAGGTCACTGTGAGCCAGCACAGAAGGCCATGTCTCCACTGTGGCCAGTGTGTGGCTACGACGTCACAGTCAAATAGACAAGATCTGGCTACCATTAACTTGAGGAATGTCATGCTTGGTCACTCATTTTTCCTGTAGCTCGTTTGTAAACCGAGAGTCCCAAACATGAGACACCCCAATAAGGCATAGGTTACAGCAGTGATTCCCAAACTCCAGTCCTCCAGGCTCCCCCAACAGGATTTCCTTAGTATAGCACAGGTGAGAGAATCTGTGTCAGTGTCTGATGCCTTGATAATAATTCCAGCACCTGCGCAAAACTAAGGAAATCCTGAAAACATGATCTGTTGGGGGCTGTGAGGACTGGAGATTGGGAAACACTATGTTAGTGCATAACACTACAACCCCACCACCAAAATAAAAATTGACCTGCACCTCCAAACAGAATAAGACAGGTGTGAACAGGTGCAAGCGGTCACAACTATTCAATAAGACCAAGTAAATACAGCTACACTCTGAAATGCTGTCCCAACGGTCAGACCCACAGATATCGTCTATTTATCACGGAGGCAGCGAATTCTACAATTCTAGATGGGAGGTGGTGAGTTCTCCTTCAATGGAAGTCTTCAAACAAAGGCTGGACAGACATCTGTCTGGGATGGTTTAGTGAATCCTGCATTGAGCAGGGGGTTGGACATGATGACCCTGGAGGTCCCTTCCAACTCTAATGTTCTAGATAAATGCAGTCGGTGTGATAACCCCTTTACAATGAACTTTTATTTTAAAACAGAGTTAATTCCCTAAAAAAAAACACTGATATATAGTCATGTTTTGTCTTGATGTTGACCCCAGAAACAAAGCATCTTGCCTTGATGTTGTAGATATCGTGCTACCAACCTGCCTATTTCCTCCAGTTTTCACCATCGCCATGATGACATTCTCTGTGGCCATGAATGGAAGCTCCTGACGGATGCGCCTTTCAATTACCTGAGAAGATTTAGAAAAGCAAATGTGAGAAAAGTCACAATCATCTATTAGGATTCTGACCAAACGCTCCAGTGTTCTTTAATAGGATACCGGAAATATCTGGTGGCGGATTATCCCTTAGGGAACAAAAGGATCAAGAAACTGGAATCGAACATGCTGGATCCTTATCTCCCCCAACATAAATCAGTCAGTGGAGAATCTGCAGGCCCCCATACACATTAGATTGTCAGGCTAGTATAATGTATACAGGGGTCATTAGACACCGTGTATGGACCGCCATTTCCAAGCGGGCCACGGGTCTCTTGACCCAAACTCAACAGCCTGATATACAGCTCCTGAGCTTGTGCCATACACCTACACCAGACACTTGATATTCATACATGTCACATGTTGGGAAGGCGTTAAATCAAGCCTATCCATTCTTAGTAAAAAAAACACAAAAAATGATAATAAAATTGTAGATTGTCATTGGCAAAATAGACTGCTCCTATGACATTACAAGGCTGCAGGACTAAAGGTAAGTTCACACGGGGAGCTTTTTATGGTAATTTTCAGCTGCTTTTTACACTACCAGTAAAGCCTGAGATTTCAGAAATCTCATGCACACACATTGTTTTTTTTGTGTGATCAGTATTTTGTGCTTTGCTGCGTTTTTTGGACATAGAGCATGTCACTTCTTTCAGCATTTTTGCTGCATTTTTTCAGCGTTTTTGACCCATTGACTTGAATGGGTGTTGAAAAAACGCAGCAAAAAGCCCTGTGTCAATTTACCCTAAAGGTCCATTTACAGTGCACAATTAACGTGCAGTCTACACAGGCTCCCGATAACTTGAAGAATGAGCCAAAAGCACCAAAGAACCCATTACAGATGGTCTAGTGTACATCTGAAGAAAAGCGGTCGGCTTGTGTAATCAGGATATTAAACGACTGCCATCAACAAATGTTACCGGTTGCTTAATACTGTAAATGCACCAGTATTATTGGTGGACTCTTCAAATCATTGGTTAATAGAATATTCTAAGAGAACAGGTTCACTTTTTTCTCAAAAATGTGCGAAAAGAGAACAATACAGAAGGCAATTCACTCACATCCTGTCAGTAGCCTGGTATAGATAAACGTCATAAGCCATGTAAGACGTATACCTGTGTATTAAGCAGCCAGCCCAAAAGGAGGACATAGCAGCTTGTAAATGGTAATACAAATCTCATTATACACAGTCACATAACCCTGTGTATTTAACAGCCTTTCTAGAAGAGGACATAGCAGCTTGTAAATGGTTAATAAAAATCTCATTATACAGAGACAACAGCAGCTAGAAGAAGGCTGTGACAGGGTTTAGCTCTACTGCTGCTGCTCCATAATACACAGGAAGCCATCTTACATTGCTAATTTAACATACAGGATGAAGGCAAGAGCAGACTCCCCTATTGTTTATAACCAACACATCCCCTTTCCCCCACACAGTGGTATCCATCAACTGAAAAGAAGGAGCCCCACTCATGTCTTTATTTCTTAAAGGGACAAAGGTTTTTATCACTATGTTAGAGAGAAAAGATTAGATTTGATATTTCCTTGCTATACATACTTGAGACAAGCTTCTGGAGATAAAGGGGCATATTATGACTAAAGACTAAACATACTGATATAATGAGGTCAGGGGTTTTCTTCTTTCTTAGTCGGTATTACCTTAGGATAAACCACAAGCCCTTCAGAGATGTTCTGTAGAGTGCTGAGTACAATATCTGCAGTTAGGAAAGCTTCTGCCAAGCAAACCCGCCTAGAAAAGAAACACAAACATACAGGGAAAGGTAAATGGCAGCAGCTTTGTGCCTCGTTTCCAATGAGGAAACCTGCAGGTTCAGCTATAGGAAGGGGTCAGGACATATAGACATATGGCCACTGGCTATGAAGTGCGTGGTCTACAATGGCGGAGTACCACATGATCATATGTGTCACCATGTTTATGCTCCTACATGAAGTAGTGACTGACACTGATTTCAGCAGAAGTGAATGTGATGGCCAGAAGACTGGGATATTCACAAACTGCAGGCTACATCCACTCCATTTTGCAATTCGTTCTTTTCCCCTGTTGTACATGGGGAGAAAGCTATTAACGATTGGATAGAGCCTGTAGTTCAGGAACGTGATAGACTCCTAGGTCAGCACACTGTATTAAAGGGTACCTATATTTTACAAAAAACAGTATTAAAGAGGTTGCCCAGTCTTTTGCTAAAAATCTTCAGTCACTATGTGATTGCAGACTTATGAATCCTAAGAGTACGTGCACGGCATACTGTCGGGATTCTCCGGTGTCACTGCCGAGACTGTGTGGACATGACCACAAGTATGCAATTTGCATACATACGGTCATGTGCTGACGAGACCTGCTTGGGCTCAATCAATCTAAGTGAATCGAATGCGGCCATGCAGATCACAGACATGCGCCACGTGACCGCCCGGTCTCTGCAGCGCCACTGGAGAATCCTGACAGCGTGCAGTGCACACGCTGTAGAAATCCATATGTCTGCATTCACAGAGTTACTGCAGACTTTCACTACAAGACCAGACAACCCCTTTAATATGCTGTAGCCACTGTATAGAAGTTTTGATAGGGGACATCTGGGGGTCCTGAGAACCCTTTCCCCGTGAAAGGCAGACGTGCTCAGTTTATCCACAAACCAGGTGAAGTGATGCAAGGGTGTAATAGGTAGAGTTTACAGGTGGACGCCTTGCTCTGTTCCGAGAACAAGCAGCTATTTCCTTTTGGCGATCATGGAGGATCTCAGGACCAGGACTCCCATTGGTCAAAACTGACTAAATATTGGCTAGAAAATGTAGTTACCCTTTAAAAACCAAACCGCATAGTCACAGATGGCAGACACTGCTGAAAAATGAATGCCACTACTTCATGCTGCCTTCATAACCATAACCATGCAGCATAACCGCAGTGACAGATTCCCTTTAATCCATGCAAAATTTATATTTTCAGCTTTTTCCCAAAGTTGCACCATAACAAGTAGACAGCGTGCTGACAATTATTGGTCCATGACTGTGCAACAATACTAAATTTAGATGCCGAAATGGTGGATGTAGACCTTTCCGACTCCATCTCTAGTCTGCTGGTTTTGCTCATCAGACCTCTTCTAGGGTAGAGGTCAGGGGTGTACTTTATTTTAATTAGCTATACAACATGGATCATCTACTATATAATTGTCTAAGGGGTACTTCCGTCTGTCTGTCCCGGATATTCATTGGTCGCGGCCTCTGTCTGTCATGGAAATCCAAGTCGCTGATTGGTCGTGGCAACACACCCACGACCATTGCCACGACCAATCAGCGACGGGCGCAGTCCGACGGCAACATGGCCGCTCCTTCCTCCCCGCAGTCAGTGCCCCCTGCATACTCCCCTCCAGTCAGCGCTCACACAGGGTTAATGGCAGCGCTAATGGACCGCGTTATGCCACGGTGTAACGCAGTCCATTAACGCTGCTATTAACCCTGTGTGACCAACTTTTTTACTATTGAGGCTGCCTATGCAGCTTCAAAAGTAAAAAAATCTAATGTTAAAAATAATAAAAAATCATCATATACTCACCTTCCGGCGCCTTTCCCGCTCCTCGCAACGCTCCGGTAACCGCTCCATGCATTGCAATCTCACGAGATGATGACGTAGCGGTCTCGCGAGACCGCTACATCATCATCTCGCGAGACCACAATGTACTCTTCAGACCGGAGCACACGAGGAGCGTCGGTAACAGCTTCCTGGATCCAGGGGCCAACGGAAGGTGAGTATATAACTATTTTTTATTTTAATTCTTTTTTCTTTTAACAGGGATATCATGCCCACATTGCTATATACGTGGGCTGCGCAATGTACTACGTGGGCTGCGCAATGTACTACGTGGGCTGCGCAATGTACTACGTGGGCTGCGCAATGTACTACGTGGGCTGCGCAATGTACTACGTGGGCTGCGCAATGTACTACGTGGGCTGCGCAATGTACTACGTGGGCTGTGCTATACACTATGCATACATATTCTAGAATACCCGATGCGTTAAAATCGGGCCACCATCTAGTAAGGTATAATTGTACCTGTTGGCGCTGTCGTCCAGTGTGCGCTCAAACCACTGTACAGAAGCAGTCTGGAGTGGGTTCATGATCAGCGTCATGAGATGCCGGGCCAGGCTGCAGCAACGCTCGGAGCGCATGGGATTCCTCTTGTAGGGCATGGCACTGGATCCTGGAACAGTAACAATATACTATACAGGGGGAGAGGAGTAACAGACTTCATAGCAAGGCTTAATGCTCTGGCAAAGTGCCACATGCTTCATGCTCCATTGTGAGTGTAGACATCCCACTAGCGGGTCAATCTATACTTATTTCTAATTACAATGTTGACGGTAGGTAGAGAGGGAAAGCTTGGAGTTGGCATAGTCTGCCCTAAATATGGAATACAGATTAGCTCTGCAATATGACCACACCAAAACATTAATGTATCAAATTTCTCAAAAATATTTTTTTATAATCTGTGTATTCCAATTTGCTTCTTCAATATGTGCCTGTTTGCAGACCGGCGAGTTCAGAGTTTTTAGCGTGTACTGACTAATATTTATATGTACAGATTTGGCCAATTGGTTTGGATACTGAATGTGCATTGGTTGTACTTGTACTGGAATGAAATACCTTGCTAAAAAAAATATCAGAGCTCCCACATTCCGCAGCTCTCTTTCATTTTGCGCTGCATCGCAGAGATATTCACATTTGGTTTTTTATTCTGGAGCGCAATATGTGAAATCTCTGCTTGTAGTTAAAATGGGCATTTCTTCAGTCTTCTCTGGTGCAGTGTGCTTTCACCTCTTCCTATCAGACACTGCCAATCACAGCTCAGCAGCTGATCTAGCAATCTCAGATGCTGCCAAGTCGCATTAGATAAGACTGTGATGAAACGCCCAGTTGAACTGCAAACAGAGATTTCACATAGTGCGCGCTCCAGAAGAAACAAATATGAAAATCTCTGCAATGGAGCGGCGCAATGCAAGACTGTATCCGAATCAGGGGAGCTCAGGGATTTTTAATAGGTATTTAACTCAATTTTTTGAGCAAGTAGCATGTCCTCTTTTACACAGCTGTAATGGTCTAAATAAGTAATTGATAATTGATCATTAAAGGGAATCTGTCAGTCTTCCTAGCCCCAAACCTCATATATAGGCACGCAGGTCTTTGAATTGTAAATCTTATCTTCTATCTGTTGCTGCATTACCGGGTGATTAGTGTTTTCACTCACATGCAAATGGAAGCGTTAAGTGCTCTGGCCATAATAGAGCACTTCCCAGGCTTCTGCGTCTCTATGTTGTTTCCCTGCCCAGCCCCAGCCTCTTTAGCTTGTCTGATTGATAGCTTATGGTCTGATTTCCTTCCCTAGCTCCTCACATCACACAGTGAGACAACAATCAAGATAGAGAGGCTGGTGCTGAGCAAGGGAACAAGTTCTGGAGGCAGTGTCTCCTTAAAGGGGTTGTCCAGGTTTGGCATGAAAGTCCGCCAATCCTCACGCTGCGCACTAACCGGATTCTCTGGTGCCAGTGGCAACTTGGCTGGTGTTGGGCAGGAAAACAAGCTCTGGCAGAAGTGGTTCCTTAGGTGCTCTGTCCCACCTAGAGCATTTAATGCTTCATTTGCATACTAATGAAAGCGTTATTTGCTCGGGAATGCAACAAAAGATAGAAAATAGAAAAGGTGTTGATGGATTTATATTTCAAAGCCCATACATGTGGTTTGGAGCTGATTTTACTGACAGATTGCCTTTAATCATAGGTGAAGATATTCTGTGTATATTCATGATCTCTAACATCACAGGCAAAGCTAATAAAACATTGCTTAGTGCAAAAACTGGCTTGTGAAGCATTTAGACAGGAGAACTCACCAATCTGCTCTTTCTCAAAAGGCTCCTCAAGTTCCTTCAAGTTGGCTAACAAACGAATATCAGTACATATCTATAGAAAACACAGTGCACTATTATATGGAAATGCACAACACCACCAACACCTTTAACATTGTAAAAAGTACTGGTGAAATATATGTAGCCATTCTAAGAAGAGATATTAGATGAGGGGCTTCTACCGGCTGGGAGGGTTGGCTAGCTGCTGTCCCCAGTGATGGCAGCTGCTGTCCCATACCCTTTTATACTGCAGGAAAAAAAATCCTCTAACCCCCTCAGCAGACATCAGGCAAGGTCTCAGAGAACTAAATATGCGCTACCTACAATATATTTCATAGTTCAAAAAACTAAAGGAAAAGTGTGACAAGAGCTCCGAAAACGGAACCTAGTATACACAACACAATGCCATCCTGGGGAGCAAGTGGGAAAGTAACAGGCACCGCAGCACCTAGCCATAAACTGATTAAGAGATCTAAAAAGACTACTTATACTTTTGGATTCAAGGATGGTTTGGGATAAAAAGGAGAATAAAAATACAAGCAGACCCAGAATTCTTAGGCCAGATTCAAAAATCCATGTTTCGAGGCCCAAGTACAATGCGTGAATGCGGGGCTCTAAAAAATATATGGAGAATATCATTGAATACAAATATATAGATTTCAGTCCATTTTTCTTACCCACCTTGTGGACCGTGGCTCCTAAACTAGCCAGGACAGACAATACTTCTACATCCACTTTGCGACTGTAGGTTTGTCCAGTAACTATATATGCTCTTAAAAAAAACAAACAAAAAAGCACTTTTTTTATGGTCTGGATTCTTCCTGTTCACTGTACAGAAGGTTAATGAACACCTTTCACCAAACTTTTCATGTTCAGCCGGACACACGATGTAATAGCAGATGCATACTGGAATAAACATTTTTGTTTGCTTTTAATTTTGTCTCTCAGTTACTGAGATACTGGCAATCAAAGCATTGGCACATAAAAAGTTAACACCCACCAGGATTTGATTAAAGTTATCAGATAGTTTTCACTGGGGGCGTGTACTTATTTCCCCTTTATGAGTTATCAGATTAGTTACGTCCAAGTGGGTGTTATTAGATAGCAACTCGAAGGGAGAAGTAGTGCACACCCCCTGATGAAAGCCATCAGATAGCAACTCGAAGGGAGAAGTAGTATACGCCCCCAGTGAAAACTATCAGCTTTCACTGGAGGGTGGGGGTCCACTTCTCCCTTTATGAGTTATCTGACAACACTTAATTGGACTTAACTAATCAGATAACTCAAAGGGAGAAGGAGTACACGCCCCCAGTGAAAGCTATCTGATAACACCCACTTGGAGTTAACTAAAGTTAACTCATTATGTGCCAATGCTTTACTCGCTAATTTCTCTACAACAGAGACAAAATTAATAAACAAAAATGTTTTATTTTGTTCTTTCGCCACTAACATCGTGTATCCAGTTCAATATAAAAAAAATTGGTTAAAAGGGTCCACTTATTTCTGACCAGCCAGGAATTTTTTTTTTGTTATCCCGGACCAAGGTCAAACACCACACCATATATCAGTATGAATGTCCATCTTTGAGCGGATATGGACATCTTCGGGGGTGTATTTATTTATTTTTATCTATATATTTTGGGCTAAACATAAGTTTTTGTATTACAGTCAGGGACATAAAGGAAACCTCAAGATTGTTGGAAAAAGAAAACTCAAAGCTCTAACTTACCTTTTAAATCCTGCCATACTGGTCACCAGTCTGTCTAATTCTTCCACCTAAATTAAAAAAAGAAAAAAAATTCTCATCAATGCAGACCTAATCAGTCCTCTGTCATGAAGCACTTACGGATGGAAGCTAGTGACAAAAAAGACTAAAAATAATTTCGGGCTACCATTCCAAAATCAACGTAGGTATGTCTCCCCACAATTTGACATTCTAAGCACTTATGGCCAAAGTCAGATGTTTTATAAGATCCAGTGGTCAATCTTCCATACATTTCTAGGAGGAACAACAGAGGGACAGTGCAATGAAGAGTTCTAAGAAATGATGCTCCACAACTGTATTTATAAGCTATGCAAGTAGATAGTAAAAAGGATAAGTCAGAAGAGCCATCAGAAACACGGGCGATCCACTACCTTGTCATGGTCTCCATCGAATAGTTGCAGGAAGCTGGCCTGGGTTCCAGTTGTGCCCTTCACCCCTCGGAATCGGAGTTCGTTTCTGGCTCGTTCCAGATTTCGCAGATCCATGCACAGGTCTTGAAGCCAGAGACAAGCGCGTTTTCCTACAGTGGTCAGCTGGGCCGGTCTACAAGACAACAACGTGGTGGAAATAAAACATAACGGTTCGACAGAATCCTGGGTGTATCTGTGACTTCAGTGTGCATGCTCAGCCGTGTGTGCTCCAGACTTGTAACTTTAACTTTGTAGTTTTGAATGATAGTAGACATGTATGTACATCACATGTTGGGATGGGGCTCATTTTTGGAACAGGAAGAATCTGACAGGTACAACTGTTGGGACTGATTTTTCTGTCAACAGTTTACAGAGTGGACCTTTCTCCTTCTGTAAGGTCTACTAGGCGTTCCTATGAGGGACCCTCCTCACTCACCATCACATCTATGGTCTGGCATCAGTGGCCGAATTATTTGCCCATCAGTAAAAAAACAGATCAGACCCATCACCCTTAAAATAAAAGACTGCTGGAAAAAGTATTGGCTGCAATAGCTTTCTTTGACAGTTTCAAAACAGTTGCGCCATTGTTTTAAAGGGAACCTGTCACCAGGTTTGGCCGATATAAGTTACCACCACCGCCTTTCAGGGCTGATATATACAGCATTCTGTAATGCTGTATATCTGCCCCCAACCTAACCTGCAAGAGAAAAAAAACCAAACTTTTATTATACTCGCCTGTGGGGCGGTCCGGTCCGATGGGAGTCGGCGATCTTGGTCCGGCGCCTCCCATCTTCTTACGATCACCGCCCTCCTGCTTGCTTCTTGTGGATGACTCGACCCTGCATCATCCACACAGGCTCCTCGGCACCGCGCTCCTGCGCAGGCAACGTCTCTGCACTGTTGAGGGCAGAGCAAAGTACTGCAGTGCGCAGGTGCGGGGCTCTTTGACCTTTCCTGGCGCATGTGCACTGCAGTACTTTGCTCTCCCTCAACAGTGCAGAGAAGTCGCCTGCGCCGGAGCTTGGTGCCGAGCAGACTGTGTGGATTATATAGGGACACGTCATCCACATCAAACAAGAAGGAGGGCGGCGATCATAAGAAGATGGGAGGCGCAGTACCAAGACCAGCGACACCCATCGGACCACAGGTGAGTATAATAAAGTATAATAAAAGTAATTTTTCAGCTCTTACAGGTCGGATCGGGGGCTTATATACAGCATTATAGAATGCTATATAACAGCGCTGAAAGGTGATGGCCGTATCCTATATCGGCCAAAACAGCTGACAGGTTCCCTTTAACTTGAGGATGAATGTTAAGGGAGCACAATTTCAGACCAATTTAACATACATTCATAGAACCATGTCTTTTTAAAAAAGGAGGTCTGTGTTTTCCTTCTCATTCCTGTAGACTTGAATGGGGTAGTCAGATCCAGACTTTAAAGGCATTCTGTCAGCAAGATCAAACCAAGTCTTTGAAATGTAAATCCATCAACACCTTTATATCTTCTATGTGTTACTGCATTCCCCTAAAAATAAGGCATTAAGTGCTCTGGGCGTGGCAGAGCACTTAATGGCCTACTGCATCTCTAGGTGGCTCCCTTGCCCATCACCAACCTCTTCAGCTTGATTGATAGCTCACAGACTGATTTCCCAGCCTGGCTCCTGACATCACCCAGTGATATATCGATCAAGCTAAAGAGACTGGTGCTGAGAAAGGGAACAAGCTCTGCAGAGTCTCCTAAAAGGAGTTGTCCAGGTTTGGCACGAAAGTCTGCTATGTGACTACAGAATTGTGAATCCTGACATTGCACATTATCGGGATTCTCCAATGTGGTCATGTGATCTGCTGTGACTAGACTTTTGAATCCTGACATTGTACATTGTTGGGATTCTCCGATGCGGTCATGTGATCACAAGCATGCAATATGCATACTTTCAGACACATTCCGACTACACGTGCACAGCCTTGCTCAGTTTACTTGTATTGAGCGACACTGCGCATGCCTAGTCAGAATGTGGCCGGGAGAATGAATATCGCATACGTGCAGTCACATGACGGCGGTCCTGGCGAATCCTGACAGTGTGTGCTTTGCACAATACGAATACTAGGAGTGGTGACTGAACGCATGGGGCGCACATAACACACGGTCACACCGGCAGCCGTGCCATCGCTTACTGATAGTGGGTGAATCCTAATGTTGGTAGATCAGCGTATTTTTCTGCAAAGTCCGACAGGCGACTTATGACCCGAGCGAGCTGTGATTCAGAGACGAGAAGGAGACAACGTTACAAGTTATGCAGCGAGTTATTCAGATTACCGCTTGCTTTCTTATAGTAAACAGCTCTCACCTTTGGAAGCAGAAGATCAAAACCATCACGCAAAACAATAAGGTCCTAAAAGTACAAGAAAGTCATATTATAATGGCAGTAAATTAAGCGACTGTCTACTACTGTCAGCTTTATGCCCTCTGGCAAGTGACCGCTGCAGCCAATCAACAGCCTTTATCATTTTGTCAGAGCAGACAGTATTACACTCTGATGGAATACTGAAGAGCTGCGGCTGCTGATTGGCTGCAGCGGTCAAGGGACTGTAGAAGGACACTGTGCTGACATCACAGGAACAGCGTATTTATCAAGTGTTTTAATTTTACAATAAGCACCAAAGAGATTGAAAAGGGGTTGTAAAATATTGGCCAACCTGTATAAAATATAAATAAGGACTCTGCACACACTTTAGATTAATGTAGATTGAAAAACCATTTATGTGAACGTCTCCCCAACAGATGATGTCCGGAGAAATAAGGGAGCGGGCATTTCAGCAGATGATAAGGCACAGTGAGAGGTGCCTGGCAGCTGATTACTTCTCTCACCCCATTGAAAAATGCATGATCTCAAAGCCAAACTGAGGGCGCATGTGTATGAAGGTAGCGAGGACGAAGGTTTAGCAAAAAGCTGCCCAAGTCGTAAGGGACGAGATTATGAAAATTAATTTACAGTGGTCCCCAAGTTACAATATTTAGCCACTTTTCTGGGCTACAGTAACTTAAAACCACATTTGGCATCCAGCGCTGCACTCGCTGCTAATTAGTGTGCCTGTCTAGTAGTGCCATGCTATAGCACAGTACCACATGTAGTGTACTGCTATCTACTAGTAATGAGCGAGTGTGGAGAGAGGTTTTCTGTACCCCTTAGGTTACTTTCACACTAGCGTCAGTACGGGGCCGTCGCCATGCGTTGGCCTGACGTACCGACGCACGTTGTGAAATAAATGCACAACGGGGGCAGCGGATGCAGTTTTTCAACGCATCCGCTGCCCCATTGTAATGTCTGGGGAGGAGGGGGCGGAGTTCCGGCCGCGCATGTGCGGTCGAAAATGGCAGACGCGACGCACAAAAAAAGTTACATGGAACTTTTTTTGTGCCTACGGTCCGCCAAAACACGATGCATCCATCGCACGACAGATGCGACGTGTGGCCATACGTTGCAATGCGTCGCTAATGCAAGTCTATGGAGAAAAAACATCATGCGGGCAACTTTGCAGGATGCGTTTTTTCTGCAAATGACGCATTGCGACGTACGTCACATGACGCTAGTGTGAAAGTAGCCTTACTGCATGCAACTTGGAATTCTAGGCCCAACTTTTGATAGAAATTATTACGGAGCCATTTGGAGCGGTTTTGTTATTATGTGATATTTTGACAAATCACTAATTGGGGGCTGCCCAGTGTTTTATTTAATAAAAAGGGCAGTGCCAGACAGCCGATAGGTTGTCTTTTTTAAATGGTCGTCTTGGAATGATCTGATATCGTAATTTGAGGGAGCACTTAAAAGCAAATTTGGGTTTTGCACATAACCAATTACATCCTATAGTCAGAGAAATGCAAGATGAAGCAAGAAGCACTCACTGTATTGTCTCCTACATAACAAGAAGTGGCCCCCAGGTGAATTATGGGCGCAGCCCTGGGGCAACAGTGTGCAAAAGTGTGCACGTGGGCCATGACGTCATGCCGCAAACGCTTCTCCTCGTCAGCTGCCATTCTGAAGTCTATGTTCTCCAAGTTGGCCTCCATCTCTTGGATTTGCTCCTCCGATATTGGTAGACCCAGGCTCTGTACAAAAGGAAACAAAAATAATGCAGTAAAGGTAGCTGCGCTTTCAGGTAACTTTACAGAAATCAGGCGTCGTGTGGAAGAACACCACTTCTGCCGAATGTGTAGTCTGCATTTTATAACCTGCAGTCTCTAAGAACAAAAATCTGCGGCAGCTTCTCGCTTGTCTTCCTCCATCTGTCTCCATAGACTTCTATAGGCAGCGACTAAAATCATTCTGATGCCTCTCTAAAGACAGGTGAGCAGGTTGAGAGTGACTGATCAATGGAGGAAGCACGGGGGGGGACTGATGAGAGGCATTTTTCTTTAATAAAATATGACAGTTTTTTTCTATTCACTTGCTTTATTGATTTATGAACTAAAGAAATAAAGTAGAATTACCTTTAAATTAAAAAAAAAAAATTGAAAAAACCCCCAAACAAACACGGTATGTCCAGATTATCAATACAACTAGTTGAATAGTGTATACTGGCAAAACACGTATATTACTTACCGGCACGTATATTACTTACCAGTAATGTGTTTTTACGTAACCCATGACAGCACCAACGATATAAGGGTGTTGTCATGGGTGACAGGAAAAACACATATTACTTATCGGTAATGTGTTTTTATGGAACCCATGACAGCACCGTTATATCGTTGGTGCTGTCATGGATGACAGGAAAAACTAGCGCCAAGAGAAGCCAATCAGATGACAGCTTTTACCTTTCAGAAGTGTTTTGGAAAATAATTTTATTCCCTGATGCACAACAGCAGGAATCACCCCACTGCCCATGTACACAAGGATATGAGTGGTGGTACTTTGGCCCCACCAGGAAAACTTATTGCCTGGCCACCAGATAAGGACGTTGCTGATCTCTGGTGGCCCAACTGCTGTGACCCCAATCTCAAGAACAGGGCATTTGCCGCCCCCCCATTTGAGTGGAGGGAATGTGCTGGACTCATCGGTTCTGTTGAATGCATGGATGGTGAAAAGCACTCGTCAATCTCAGGTCAGGTATGACCGCAAGGGACACGGTGGGAGCCCCAGGAGTCAAGACCACCAGCGACCGGCAGCTTAGGCAATAAAGTCAAGAATGGAAGCAATTTTTTTTAACAAATAAAGAATCTTTGATGGAACACAACAGAGATACGTGATATATACCGTAATTGTAGGACAACAATTTAATATAAGGAAAATCAAACAAAGGGAATTTAACTCTCCCAGCAGACCTAAAGGGGGGTTCCAAATGATAAAGGGGGCATTTCACATATTAAAAGTGTTTGTGGAAACCCCTTATTATCGAGGTGGAAAAAAAAGGCAAGGTAAAAATTTGAACGCTGCAGCTCATCAGCAGCCACCGATGGGCCGCAGCGCTCTCAAGATGCCCCCACAATGCTGAGTACACAGGAGCGGCGCCGGTGCGGGAAACAAGTATCAAAATATTTTATTTCCTCTCCCTGGGCCCATTAATTAGGGGGTGCCAGGTAATAGACAACGCTGAACATTTTAGCCAATATATTTGTACATCCCAATAGCAAAGGGAATGGTAAAACGCAGGTGTCAATGAAAACATATTCCAGGAAAAGTAACAGGGACGTCTCAACGTGAAGAAGATGCTCCAGAACTGGTATTTAATAGAAAATTACAATCTGAAATGATAGAGGAAAAGAAAAAAGAAGAGGGGGGGACGGCAAAACAGTACATGGGAAACAAGCAATTATGTGTCCTGGGAGAGGAGGAGATGAGGCTTTTCAGCCACCGCATGATACGACAGACTTATAAATAGTCTTCAGTAAATTACTGAGCGCTCCACCATACGTCCCCGCTGATAGAACAAGTGTCTACATGAAAGCCGTGGGGCATGGAGGACTCTGGAAACACTATACGGGGGCTTGTTCTACCGAAAGGTTATGCCAGGAAAAAATCTTGAAGACTAAAGATAGTCCCCAGCGAAAGCCTCCTCCGGCAGCTCTAAAAATAAGAGCGATCTTAATGTTCAGACAGCACAGAGTACAAAGGAGAAGCAGTGACCTCGGGGCCAACACCGCGCGGGGATCATGGCCGCAGTACACACAAATCACGGCGTGGGCCGGTTAGCGTCTCCGAGGAGCTCGAATACTGTGTTCAAGTCCCCACGGCTGCATGCACATGCCTAACAAACAGGCAATCCCTGCATGTGTTGTGGCTGTCGACATGCAGCTACAGGGACACGGATATATTTTTCTAGCACGCCGAAGACACTCTATTAGCACCCGAGCATGCTCAGATAACACCTCATCCCAGCACGTTAGTTCATCACTAGTGATGACCAATTCCCTAGCCGGCCATCCAGATAGTCGTCGGCCCACTGCCATAGACTGGTCTGAACATGCTGATCATCACCGGCTGCATCACATCTGTTCTAAGAAGCAAAGGATCAGGCATATTGAAATCCAACAGTCCAATCCTACTCTCCTCCAGTATCAGGAGAGGTTCACACACCGAAGATTTTCCGCACGTAAAATCCACATCATTACACAGTGTCAGTGAGGAGCAGGAGGTGAAGCTTGATCTCATCCACACCTGCGCTTTTTCTTTGATATAAGGTAATTGGATTATTTTCTTCTTTACAGCCGGTCAATTTCTGCTGCAGAGACGTTTTTGCAGCAAATTTTACCGGGGCTCCTAAATCTGAAAGGTTAAACCTCTGGCCTGAAACAAGGTTTTATGTGATTTGTTCTGTTGTTGTAGAAATGAACCAAAAAAAGTGTGGAAAATAAGTTCGGATTTTATAAGCAGAAATGCTCTGAATTTCAGCACATCAAATACTCACGGTGTGAACCAAGCCCTAGATGGCAAAAACAATAGATTTAACCAACAGTAAAGGAATCTATCAGAAGGTTTTTTCCATGTAAATCTGAGAGCTTCATGATGTAGGGGCAGAGACCCTGATTCCGGCGATGTGTAACTTATTAGGCTGGGTGCTGTAGTTTTCATACAATCAATGTTTTATCTGCAGGAGATTATCACTAGAGGACGAGTTGCCCAGTGCCTTCTAGTCCAACCACAACTCAAGCTCTGATTAGCAACTCTATGTACCGTAAGTATAGGGGTGCGGGCAACTTCCTGAGCTCTGCTACATGTACAACAGAGAGAGCTCCAATTGTATCACAACTGCTGCAAGCAGCTCAGTAAAGTGACACATCACTGGAATCAGGGGCCCTTTCTCTACTTTATGCTGCTCTCAGACACCCTTTAAAGGGGTCATCCACAAGGCGCTGCATAAAATGTAACAGTGCCTCTCGGACCCCTTTAATGTTGGTGGCCAGCTCAACCATTTGGTTCCTAAGCCTCGATTTCAGGGTCACCGCTTCTTAAAGGGGTGAAACATTCTCACCTACCATAGAGGATAAGTGATACCTTACTGATCGTGGGGGTCCCACATCGATCCAGAGACTGGGGCACTTTCACCCCCATCCTAAAATGACCCCCGACCCCGCTCCATTCATTTTCTGAGGGGCTGCCGAAAGAAGGCGAATGCGGCGCTCCGCAGGGGAGGAATGGATCTCTGAGCAGCGAATGAGGATTCATTTCCCGTTCTCCCAGCGGTCGGACCCCCAGCGATCAGCAAGGTACCACCTATCCTGCAGATGGGGGATTTAGCCGGACTGGCCCTTTAACCCCATGGGCACATACGCACCGAGGGCTACATTAACATCCCTGGCTCACACAGTTTACTATGTCCTGCAACCTGTGAAATAGGAATGAGCCCCTTGGACGACCCCTGTCTTCATCAGACACAACGCAGAGAGGAGCGGGGGGCTGGGACCCCCACTGTAGCGACAAGTCTCACCACTGCGACATTTCTGGTCCCTGCGCACGTGGAGGATCGCTGTTGTGCGACATTCTGGTAACGGTCCCGCTCCAATGAAGCGACCAGCCGTGCGACATTCGCGCACACGTGTTGCGCACCAGTCACAGCGCCCGCTGCCCGCCACCCGGTGCCGCCCGCCGCCCGGTGCCACCCGGTGCCGCCCGCCGCACAGTAGTTACCCGCTGGGCCTGCGCCAGGTACAGCCACAGCCGCCTCCACGTCTGGAATTTCTTGCTGTCACTGAAGTTGAAGGCCATTTCGCGGCTGGCATAGCGGGACACCAGAGGGGAGCGGTACCGCAGGACTTCTTCTGGCCCCTGGGCTAGCGGAGAACCGCTGCCCGTCACTCTCGGTGCAGATTCCCCGCTCAAACCACTGCTTGCGTCCATCTCCTGTGTGAACAGAACTGTTCTGCAGAGTAAACGCACCGAACGTGCCACTCACAATATGGCGACGTCGTTCTGCCGCGCCGCCGACTGTCACGTGTCGTCACATGACGCCTCCATCTTAGATGTGGCAAATGGAGCGCCAGCGTCCTGGTTACCATAGTAACCCAACATCTAGCGCTGTGTGTCCGTGCTGAGACACCACACATGGTAGTAGTGCATAGGGCATTTTGAGAGGCTCAGTCACACAGTGCAGTTTTAATACAGGGCCATTTTTTTGTTTTGTAGAAACAAAAAACTTCATTTATAGGGGTTTTTTTTACATTGCAATACAGCACAGATTAGCTTACAAAAATGGATTTTGAGGTCAGAGAAGCTCTTTAAGGGTTTGAACCAGCATATTCACACATAAAACGGCCGCTGGTAAAATGATGCCAGATACCAGTATAGCTGGAATGAAGAATAGAGGTGGCTGGCTAACATACATTGTGCCACCCCACAACAGAATCCCCAGCAGGGCCAGCATTAGGGGAAGACAAAGTAGTCGGTTGCCTAGGGCTCCCACTACCTTCGGGGCCCAAAGCCAGTGGCGTGTCACGCAGCCGCTATGAGGCCATGAGTCAGGTGCCCAGATCCATGGGGCTGCATTATACTCTATGGGGGGACTGCATCATACTCTATGGGGCCGCATTGTACTCTCTTGGCCTGTTTTTACTCTATGGGGGCTGCATTATACTCCGTGGGGCGGCATTATACTCTTTGGTGCTGCATTACACTCTGTGGAGCTGGATTATACTCTATGGGGCGACATTATACTCTTTGGGGCTGTATTATTATATTTGGGGCTACATCATACTCTATGGGGCCGCATTGTACTCTATTGGCCTGTTTTTACTCTATGGGGGCTGCATTATACTCCGTGGGGCGGCATTATACTCTTTGGTGCTGCATTACACTCTATGGAGCCGGATTATACTCTATGGGGCGGCCTTATACTCGTTGGGGCTGTATTATTATCTTTGGGGCCGCATTACACTCTATGGAGCCGCATTTTACTCTATGACGGCTGCATAATACTCTATGGGGGTGGCATTATACTCCATCAGGCTGCATTATACTCTGTGGGGCCGCATTATACTCTTTGGGGCTGCATTATACTCTATGTGGCTGCATTATACTCTGCGGGGCTGTATTATACTCTATGGAGCTGGATTATACTCTGGTGGCATTATACTCATTGGGGCTGTATTACACTATATGGGGCGGCATTATACTCGTTGGGGCTGTATTACACTATGGGGCTGCATTATACTCTATGGAATGGCATTATACTCAATTTAGCGGCATTATACTATATGGGGCTGCATTATACTATATGGATTGGCATTATACTTTATGGGGCTGCATTGTACTCTTTAGGGCTGCATTATACTATTTGGTGCTGCATGGGTCGGCATTATACTCTATTTAGCAGCATTATACTCTATGGGGCTGCTTTATACTATATGGATTGGCATTATACTTTATGGGGCTGCATTGTACTCTGTCAAGTATGGGGAGTGCATTATACTATATGTACTATATGGGGGCTGCTTTATACTCTCAAGGACAATAGGCTGTGTATTATACTGTATGTACTATATGGGGCTGCAGTATTCTGTATCGAGGACTATGATGGGTGCATTATACTGTATGGAGGACTATGGTAATACATTGTACTATAAGAGGGCTATGCGGTGCATTATACTATGGGGAGTGCATTGAACTATAAGGAGGACTATCAGGGGTGCATTATACAATATGGAGAACTATGGGAGCATTATACTATATCGAGGACTATGGGTTGTGCATTATACTGTGTGGAGCACTGTGGGGCGCATTATACTATGTGGAGGACTATGGGGTGCATTATACTAAACAAGCTGCCTATTCATCTAGTGATTGGATTGTTTATATTGGAATAAAAATCATTGTTCTCAGCAGTACATCGCCTGGTGAAAACTTCAGATATGCTGCAGATAACATGATACTGTAGGGAAACAAATTGATGTACTAATAATCATTCTGTGTCCATCATTCTTCCTCAGCTGGTGTAAAGAGGCCAGGAATGCAGCGTCGAACTACTTCAATATTGTTAATCATGCCCGTTTAACCCTGAACTCAGCCCATGTAAATGCAACAAAAAATGTTTTTGTGTGATGGTGCAATATGGTTTATGGTCTCCCAAACTTCCTTACACGGGCTCTGAACAATAGAAATCAGCCAGTGAGCCTCCAATTTCAGAGAGCTAAAGGTGGTAGAGGAAATACTCAAATCAGCAACATCCATAATTCAGAGCTTCAGAGCACACACGTAAGGATCTACTCAGACAACATGACCACATTTGCTTCCCTCCGTCATCAGGGAATCATGAACCACGAAGACCTAAAAATAATCTCAACAAGAATCTTCTCTTGGGAGAAGAACATATCTCCTATCTGCTCTCCACATAAGAGACTCGGCCACCATCCAAGCTGACTTTCTGAGCAGAAGAGATGTACATCCAGGAGAATGGAGTTTAAATATAGAAGTCTTCCAAATGCTAATCAAAGGATGGAGTTTGACAGAAACAGATTTTTTTGCAAGTCACCAGAACGAAAAAGTGGATCAGTACTTCTCCCTGAACCCAAATGATGCCTGCCTAGATGAGGACGAATTCACCCACTCATGGAAATTCAAACTAAAGTATGTGTTTCTGCCGATTGTGATCCTAGCAAGAACACTACAAAAGATAAAAACTGAGAAGGTCAAGGTAATCTTAATAGCACTTCTCTGGCCGAAGAGAAGCTGGTTTGGCCTCTTGAACAACTTGAGGTTAGAAGGTCCCCTGATTCTCCCACCAATCAGAAACCTTCTTCACCAGGGTTTAATCTGCCACTCGGACCCTGAAAGCTTGTGTCTGGCTGTTTGGCTTCTGAGATCGCAATTCTAAAAACGAAAGGTCATACAGACTCTCCTGAAGAGTAGAAAACCAGTGACAAATGCCCGTTATAATAAAATATGGAAAACCTTAGTGACTTTGTGTGCGCCTAGTCCTCCAGATCCCTGCCACATGGATGTCACCCAGATCCTAGACTTCATGCAAGGTGGTCTGGAAAAGGACCTCAAACCTAGCACTCTCAAGGTTCAGGTTGCAGCCCTAAGCTCAATTTTTGACCAGAGTCTGGCAGATCACCGCTGGGTGAAAAGTTTCATGACTGCGGCTTTCCGTCTACGTCCAAAATTAACCAACATATTCCCATCCTAAATATTGTCCTTAAGGGTCTGACACTACCTTATCCTTGAAAGAACTGGACAAACTATCCTGGAAAACAGCCTTCATGGTAGCAATTACCACGGCCAAGAGAACCTCAGGCCCTCTTAATGAACCCTATTTGAGAATTTTAGATGACAGACTTGTTCTCCAACTTGACCCAACCTTTTTGCCTAAAGTGGTCTTAGAGTTCCAGAGGTCGCAGGAAATTATTCTTCCCTCCTTCTGCGAAAATCCAGCAAATGATAAAGAGGAAGAGTTCCATTCTCTAGTTGTACGAAGAGTGGTCCTTCACTACCTCCAACAAACACAATCAATCTTGGAGGAGGGATCAGAATCTTTTTATCCAGCTCTACTGCCAAGATAAAATGAAGAAAACATCAAAAAGCACTATTGCAGACTGGATCAAGTAGCTGTTTTGCGAGACATATCAAAACCAGAACATCTTGCCCTCAGAAAATCTTACGGCTCACTCCACTAGGGCCACGTCTGTCTACTGGGCTGAGAAGGCAAGCGCTTCCATCGACCAGATCTGCAGAGCCGCTAGCTGGTCCTCGGTCCATACCTTATCCAAACATTATAGACTAGACTTTTTATTTTTATTTATTTTACCCATTTACAGTACAGACCAAAAGTTTGGACACACCTTCTCATTTAAAGATTTTTCTGTATTTTCATGACTATGAAAATTGTACATTCACACTGAAGGCACCAAAACTATGAATTAACACATGTGGAATTATATACTTAACAAAAAAAGTGTGAAACACCTGAAAATATGTCTTATATTCTAGGTTCTTCAAAGTAGCCATGTGTTAATTCATAGTTTTGATGCCTTCAGTGTGAATGTACAATTTTCATAGTCATGAAAATACAGAAAAATCTTTAAATGAGAAGGTGTGTCCAAACTTTTGGTCTGTACTGTATATAGCGCTACTAATTCCACAGTGCTTTGCATACATTATCATCACTGTCCCCATTGGGGCTCACAATCTAGAATCCCTATCAGTATGTCTTTGGAATGTGGGAGGAAACCGGAGAACCTGGAGGAAACCCACACAAACACGGGGAGAACATACAAAGTCCTTGCAGATGTTGTACTTGGTTGGATTTGAACCCAGGATCCCAGCGCTGTAAGGCTGCAGTGCTTACCACTTAATGGCTATCAAAGATTTAGCCTTTTGGAGAAAAGTTCTCCAGGATACAGTCATTCCCTGACATTAGTCGTTGGTATTTCTCCAGTGGTGCAGTTGTGGAGGGTTTTTGGAGAAAGTAGAATTAGATTTACTGATAATTTAGTATATAAACCTTCCTCGACAGCACAGATAATTCCCTCCCTTTCTCCTTATTTCTTGTATTACGTTTTTTTGAAGCATTCATACTCTTGTGGTCCTTTAGAAAAACACTGGAGAGAGGATGTGGGAGGGGCTATTTGACCTCTTTGTGCTTCCTGCCCCTATTAGAGTGGAGTGACATCCTCCTATGGTGGCTTCATGGAGGGTTATTAGAAACCGAATTACCGGTAAGTCTAAGGCTGCCGTCACACTAGCAGTATTTGGTCAGTATTTTACATCAGTATTTGTAAGCCAAAACCAGGAGTGGAACAAACAGAGAAAAAGTATAGCAGAAACATATGCACCACTTCTGTATTTATCACCCACTCCTGGTTTTGGCTTACAAATACTGAGGTATAATACTGACCAAATACTGCTAGTGTGACGACAGACTAATTCTATTTTTTAACCCCTTTCTGACATTAGACGTACTATCCTGTCGAGGTGGCCTGGGCCCGTATGACCACCGACGGGATAGTACGTCATCACCGATCAGCCGCGCTCACGGGGGGAGCGCGGCCGAGGGTCAGCTGATTATCACAGCTGACATCCGGCACTATGTGCCAGGAGCGGTCAAGGACCGCTCCCGGCACATTAACACCCGGAACACTGCAATCAAACATGATTGCAGTATTCCGGTGGCATAGGGAAGCATCGCGCATGGAGGGAGCTCCCTGCGTGCTTCCCTGAGACCCTTAGAACAACGCAATGTGATTGAGTTGTTCCGAGAGTCTCCTCCCTGCAGGCCCCGGATCCAAGATGGCCACGGGGGTCCTTCCGGGTCCTGCAGGGAGGTGGCTTGCGAGCACCTGCGGCGCCGGCAAGCCTCCAGCACTGCCTGTCAGATCGGGACAGTGTAAAAAAGTAAAAAAAAAAAAAAAATCACACTGTGCAAAAATATAAAAAAAAAAATCCTAAATAAAGAAAAATACAGTTAGGTCCATATATATTTGGCCAGAGACAACATTTTTCTCATTTTGGTTATAGACATTACCACAATTTAATTTTAAACAAAACAATTCAGATGCAGTTGAAGGTCAGACTTTCAGCTTTCATTTGAGGGTATCCATATTAAAATTGGATGAAGAGTTTAGGAGTTTCAGCTCCTTAACCTGTGCCACCCTGTTTTTTAAAGGGACCAAAAGTAATTGGACAATTGACTCCAAGGCTATTTCATGGACAGTTGTGGGCAATCCCTTCATTATGTCATTCTCAACTAAGCAGATAAAAGGCCTGGAGTTGATTTGAGGTGTGGTGCTTGCATTTGGAAGGTTTTCCTATGAAGTAAACATGCGGTCAAAAGTGCTCTCCATGAAGGTGAAACAAGCCATCCTTAAGTTGTGAAAACAGAGAAAAAACCCATCCGAGAAATTGCTACAATATTAGGAGTGGCAAAATCTACAGTTTGGTACATCCTGAGAAAGAAAGAAAGCACTGGTGAACTCATCAATGCAAAAAGACCTGGGCGCCCACGGAAGACAACAGTGGTGGATGATCGCAGAATAATCTCCATGGTGAAGAGAAACCCCTTCACAACAGCCAACCAAGTGACCAACACTCTCCAGGAGGTCGGCGTATCAATATCCAAATCTACCATAGAGAGAAGACTGCATGAAAGTAACTACAGAGGGTTCACTGCACGGTGCAAGCCACTCATAAGCATCAAGAATAAGAAGGCTAGACTGGACTTTGCTAAAAAACATCTAAAAAAGCCAGCACAGTTCTGGAAGAACATTCTTTGGACAGATGAAACCAAGATCAACCTCTACCAGAATGATGGAAAGAGAAAAGTATGGCGAAGGCGTGGTACAGCTCATGATCCAAAGCATACCACATCATCTGTAAAACATGGCGGAGGCAGTGTGATGGCTTGGGCATGCATGGCTGCCAGTGGAACTGGGTCACTAGTGTTTATTGATGATGTGACACAGGACAGAAGCAGCCAAATGAATTCTGAGGTATTCAGAGACATACTGTGTGCTCAGATCCAGCCAAATGCAGCCAAACTGATTGGTCGTCGTTTCATCCTACAGATGGACAATGACCCAAAACATGAAGCCAAAGCAACCCAGGAGTTTATTAAAGCAAAGAAGTGGAATATTCTTGAATGGCCAAGTCAGTCACCTGATCTCAACCCAATTGAGCAGCATTTCACTTGTTAAAGACTAAACTTCAGACAGAAAGGCCCACAAACAAACAGCAACTGAAAACCACCACAGTGAAGGCCTGGCAGAGCATCAAAAAGGAGGAAACACAGCGTCTGGTGATGTCCATGAGTTCAAGACTTCAGGCAGTCATTGCCAACAAAGGGTTTTCAACCAAGTACTAGAAATGAACATTTTATTTAAAATTATTGAATCTGTCCAATTACTTTTGGTCCCTTTAAAAACAGGGTGGCACATGTTAAGGAGCTGAAACTCCTAAACCCTTCATCCAATTTTAATGTGGATACCCTCAAATGAAAGCTGAAAGTCTGAACTTCAACTGCATCTGAATTGTTTTGTTTAAAATTCATTGTGGTAATGTCTATAACCAAAATAAGAAAAATGTTGTCTGTCCAAATATATATGGACCTAACTGTATATATATATATTGTTCCAATAAATACATTTATTTATGTAAATAAAAAAATACAATAAAAGTACACAAATTTAGTATCGCCGCGACCGTAATGACCCGACCTATAAAACTGTCCCACTAGTTAACCCCTTCAGTGAACACCGTAAAAAAAAAGGCAAAAAACAACGCTTTATTATCATACCGCCGAACAAAAAGTGGTATAACACGTGATCAAAAAGACGGATGTAAACATGGTACCGCTGAAAACGTCATCTTGTCCCACAAAAACGAGCTGCCATCATCGAAAAAAAAAAAGTTATAGCTCTCAGAATAAAGCGATGCAAAAATGATTTTTGATATAAAATAGTTTTTATTGTATAAAAACGCCAAAACATAAAAAAATGATATAAATGAGATATCGCTGTAATCGTACTAACCTGAAGAATAAAACTGCTTTATCAATTTTACCAAGCGCGGAACAGTATAAACGTCCCCCCTCAAAAAAAAATTAATGAATTGCTGGTTTTTGTTCATTCTGCCTAACATAAATCGGAATAAAAAGCGATCAAAAAATGTCATGTGCCCGAAAATAGTACCAATAAAAACGTCAACTGGTCCTGAAAAAAACAAGACCTCACATGACTCTGTAGGCCAAAATATGGAAAAATTATAGCTCTCAAAATGTGGTGACGCAAAAACTATTTTTTGCAATAAAAAGCGTCTTTTAGTGTGTGACAGCTGCCAAACATAAAAACCCGCTATAAATAGTAATTCAAACCCCCCTTTATCACTTCTTTAGATAGGGAAAAATAATAATAATAAAAAAAAAGTATTTTCATTTTCCCATTAGGATTAGGGTTGAAATTAGGGTTACGGTTGGGGCTAAAGTTAGGGTTGGGGCTTAAGTTAGGGTTAGGGTTGGCGCTAAAGTTAGGGTTGGAGCTAGAGTTGGGGTTAGGGTTTTGATTACGTTTACATTAGGGGTGTGTCAGGGCTAGGGGTGTGGTAGGGTTATGGTTGTGACTTGGGTTAGGGTGTGTTCGGGTTAGAGGTGTGGTTAGGGTTATGGATGGGATTAGGGGTGTGTTGGGGTTAGGGATGTGGTTAGGTTTGGGATTAGGGTTAATGGTGTGTTGGGGTTAGGGTTGGAGTTAGAATTGGGGGTTTCCACTGTTTAGGCACATCAGGGGCTCTGCAAACGCAACGTGACGCCCACAGACCATTCCATCAAAGTCTGCATTACAAAACGCCACGTCTTCCCTTCCGAGCCCCGACGTGCGCCCAAACAGTGGTTTACCCCCACATATGGGGTATCAGCGTACTCAGGACAAATTGGACAACTTTTGCATCCAATTTCTCCTGTTACCCTTGGGAAAATAAAAATTTGGGGCCTAAAAAAATCATTTTTGTGGGAATTTTTTTTAAATTTTCACGGCTCTGCGTTATAAACTTTAGTGAAACACTTGGGGGTTCAAAGTTCTCATCACACATCTAGATAAGTTCCTTTGGGGGTCTAGTTTCCAATATGTGGTTGTGAAGAAACCAGATTGTATCTTAATTACCCAGACAGCTACGTTTTTGCAGACCAATAAGAACTGGCTTTTCATCTGTATATTGGCTTGTGCATTTGAGTGTTTGTGTCTGGTGGGTCAGGAATACAGACTTGCCAACTGATATACTAGCTAACATGCTGTGTAGGTGTGTAAAGGCTAAGTCACACATAACGATATCGTTAACGATATCGTTGCAACGTCACGCTTTTGGTGACGTAACCAACGATCCCGCTAACGATCTCGTTATGTGTGACAGCGACCAACGATCAGGCCCCTGCTGGGAGATCGTTGGTCGATGGGAATGATCAGGACCTTTTTTTGGTCGCTGATCACCCGCTGTCATCACTGGATCGGCGTGTGTGACGCCGATCCAGCGATGTGTTCACTTGTAACCAGGGTAAATATCGGGTTACTAAGCGCAGGGCCGCACTTAGTAACCCGATATTTACCCTGGTTACCATTGTAAAAGTAAAAAAAAAACCAGTACATACTCACATTCTGATGTCTGTCACGTCCCCCGGTATCCACAGGGTTAAAACTGCTTTCGGCAAGAGTGCTGCTAATATGCACGCGCTGCTGCCGAGAGCTTCCCTGCACTGACTGTGTCAGCGCCGGCCGTAAAGCAGAGCACAGCGGTGACGTCACCGCTGTTACTGCCGGCGCTGACACATTCAGTGCACGCCGGTGGACGCTGGCGGGGGACGTGACAGACATCAGAATGTGAGTATGTAGTGTTTTTGTTTTTTTTTTACTTTTACAATGGTAACCAGGGTAAATATTGGGTTACTAAGCGCGGCCCTGCACTTAGTAACCCGATGTTTACCCTGGTTACCCAGGTGCTGCAGGGGGACTTCAGCATCGCTGAAGACAGTTTCAACGATGCTGAAGTCATTCCCGATTGTTGGTCGCTGGAGAGAGCTGTCTGTGACAGCTCCCCAGCGACCACACAACGACTTACCAACGATCACGGCCAGGTCGTATCGCTGGTCGGAATCGTCGGTAAGTCGTTTAGTGTAACGGTACCTTAATTGTGACTGTACATTGAGTGTGTTGGGCTTTGTTTATTGATGTGTGCTTATATGCTAATAGTGCTACTTAATCATATCACCATTGTTTGCCTTATCTTGATGTTGGACTGGGAGACCCTGGGTGATTCTGGGAGCGGCTTACATGCCTTGGGCTAAAGGCCCCGTCTCACTAAGCGATTTACCAACGATCACGACCAGCGATACGACCTGGCCGTGATCGTTGGTAAGTCGCTGTGTGGTCGCTGGGGAGCTGTCACACAGACAGCTCTCCAGCGACCAACGATCAGGGGAACGACTTCGGCATCGTTGAAACTGTCTTCAACGATGCCGAAGTCCCCCTGCAGCACCCAGGTAACCAGGGTAAACATCGGGTTACTAAGCGCAGGGCCGCGCTTAGTAACCCGATGTTTACCCTGGTTACCAAAAAAAACAAACAGTACATACTCGCCTTTCGGTGTCCAGGTCCCTTGCCGTCTGCTTCCTGCTCTGACTGAGATCCGGCCGTACAGTGAGAGCAGAGCGCAGCGGTGACGTCACTGCTGTGCTCTCACTTCTCACTGTACGGCCGGCAGTCAGTGAGAGCAGGAAGCAGACGGCAAGGGACCTGGACACCGAAAGGCGAGTATGTACTGTTTGTTTTTTTTGGTAACCAGGGTAAACATTGGGTTACTAAGCGCGGCCCTGCGCTTAGTAACCCGATGTTTACCCTGGTTACCAGTGAAGACATCGCTGGATCGGTGTCACACACACCGATTCAGCGATGTCAGCGGGGCCTCAACGACCAAAAAAAGGTCCAGGCCATTCCGACACGACCAGCGATCTCACAGCAGGGGCCTGGTCGCTGGTACGTGTCACACATAGCGAGATCGCTATGGAGGTCGCTGTTGCGTCACAAAACTTGTGACTCAGCAGTGATCTCGCTAGCGATCTCGCTATGTGAGACGGGGCCTTTAGAAAGACTCAGAGATCACATCCCGGAGTCTGAGGTAATACAGAGCTACCAGCTGGGCATTCTGAAAACCACCCAACAGACAAGAGAAAGGACTGCAGCCAATTCATCATGGCACCATCACGAGGAACACTGATCTAGGATTCTATAGGATGCAACCTAGGGGTTTTCGGCTCCGGTTGGAAGGACACAGATCTGATCCAGTGACCATCTCTGCACCATGGATATATTTGGAGAAAGCCAGGGTTGGGACCCGCTGGTCGCCTGGTTCCATAGAGATGGTCAGATAAGCCAGGTGGTGGCTCTCGTGTCAACTGGCTTTGGACCTTGTCTACACTCTATGGACAGTTCTTGGTCATCTCCCTATGCTTGTCGTTACCCCTTCTCTGTGCGTTCATCCACAGATGGAGTAGCGACCCTGGGAGCTCTGACATCGTGTCAACTGGCTTTGGACCTTGTATGGACTCTATGGACAGTTCTTGGTCATCTCCTTATGCTTGTCGTTACCCCTTCTCTGTGCGGTCATCCACAGATGGAGTAGCGACCCTGGGAGCTCTGACATCGTGTCATACTGGAAATACGTGGAGACGCAGTGATATTTTATATGCGCCAATGTACCCATACAATTCCAGGCATGTTGGGAATGTTCTGTTTGCTATTGTGTGCTGTGGTTCATTAAAGTATTGCCACCCTGTTTTACCTTAACCCTGTGTTGTCTGTGTAGTGTATTGCCCACTGGGAGATAGAGCGGGCGTTCAGTGGTATGAGCCGTGTTCCATGCAGTCTTGCTAAAGACAGCCGGGCCAGCGGACGAGAGCACCCACTGACCCCGCGTCTCCGTAACAGTGGTCACTTCTGGGGGGTTTCTACTGTTTAGCTACACCAGGGGCTCTGCATACGCAAGGTGACGCCCACAGACCACTCCATCAAAGTCTGCATTCCAAAACGCCACTTCTTCCCTTCCGAGCCCCGACGTATGCCCAAACAGTAGTTTTCTCCCACATATGGGGTATCAGCGTACTCAGCACAAATTGGACAACAACTTTTGCGGTCCAATTTCTCAGGATACCCTGGGAAAATAAAAAATTGGGGCTGAAAAGATCATTTTTGTGGAAAAAAAATGATTTTTTAATTTTCATGGCTCTATTACTATAAACTTTAGTGAAACAATTGGGGGTTCAAAGTGCCCACCACACATCTAGATAAGTTCCTTAGGTGGTCTAGTTTCCAAAATGGGGTCACTTGTGGGGGTTTGCACTGTTTAGGCACATCAGGGGCTCTCAAAACGCGACATGGCGTCCTATCTCAATTCCAGCCAATTTTGCATTGAAAAGTCAAATGGCGCTCCTTCCCTTCCGAGCTCTGACATGCGCTCAAACAGTGGTTTATTCCCACATACGGGGTATCAGCGTACTCAGGACAAATTGTACAACAACTTTTGGGGTCCATTTTCTCCTGTTACCCTTGGTAAAATGAAACAAATTGGATCTGAATGAATTTTTTTGTGAAAAAAAGTTAAATGTTCATTTTTTTTTAAACATTCCAAAAATTCCTGTGAAGCACCTGAAGGGTTAATGAACTTCTTAAATGTGGTTCTGAGCACCTTGAGGGGTGCAGTTTTTAGAATGGTGTCACTTTTTGGTATTTTCTTTCATATAGATCCCTCAAAGTGACTTCAAATGTGATGTGGTCCCTAAAAAAAATGGTGTTGTAAAAATGAGAAATCGCTGGTCAATTTTTAACCCTTATAACTCCCTAACAACAAAAAAAAATTTGGTTCCAAAATTGTACTGATGTAAAGTAGACATGTGGGAAATGTTACCTATTAAGTATTTTGTGTAACATATCTCTGTGATTTAAGGGCATGAAAATTCAAAGTTGGAAAATTGCAAAATTTTTGCCAAATTTCAGTTTTTTTCACAAATAAACATAAGTAATATCAAAGAAATTTTACCACTACCATAAAGTACTGTATGTCACGAGAAAACAATGTTAGAAATTCCGGGATCCGTTGAAGCGTTCCAGAGTTATAACCTCATAAAGGGACAGTGGTCAGAATTGTAAAAATTGGCCCGGTCATTAACGTGCAAACCACCCTTTGAGGGTAAAAGGGTTAAATTCACAAAAAGAAAAAAATGTATACAGTCTGTCAGGCTGAGTCCTGCTGTATCTGTGTTTGAAAAAACCGTATTTTCGCAGGCATACGTAGCATAATTCTGTGTGCTATCCTTGTTGTACTCTTTTTTTTTTTTTTTTTTTTTTTTTTACATTCACCAAAAAGCCCCAAAATTTTTTAATACAGTCTGCTATGTCAGGCTGAGGCATGGTGTATCTGTGTTTGAAAAATTGTATTTCCGCAGGCATCCGTAGCCTTGTTCAATTTTTTCTTTCTTAAATTCACTAAAAACAAAAAAAATGTGATACAGTCTGTTAGGCTGAGTCCTGGTGTATCTGTGTTTGAAAAATCGTATTTTCGCAGGCATACATAGCATAATTCTGTGTGCTATCCTTGTTCTACTCTTCTTTTTTTTTTTTTAAATTCACCAAAAAGCAAAAAAAAAAATGAATACAGTCTGTTATGTCAGGCTGAGGCCTGGTGCATCTGTGGTGGAAAAATCATAGTTTCGCCAGCATACGTGGCATAGTTCTGTGTACTAGCCTTGTTATACTCTTTCTTTTTTTTTTTAAATTCACCAAAAAACAAAAAATTATTTATACAGTCTATGTCAGGCTAAGTCCTGGTGTATCTGTGTTTGAAAAATTGTATTTTCGCAGTCATACGTAGCATAATTCTGTGTGCTAGCCTTGTTCTACTCTTTTTTTTTTTATTTTAATTCACCGAAAAGCAAACAATTTTTAATACAATCTGTTATGTCAGTCTGAGGCCTGGTGTGTCTGTGGTGGAAAAATCGTAGTCTCGCAGGCATACGTGGCATAGTTCTGTGTGCTAGCCTTGTTCTACTCTTTCTTTTTTTAAATTTTTTTTTTTTTTTTAATTCACCAAAAACATATTTAATACAGTCTGTTATGTCAGGCTGAGGTCTGCCTGGTGTTTCTGTGTTTGAAAAATCGTAGCTTTGCAGGCATACTAATCAGATATAATTTAGCTCCAAATAAATACATTTGTGTTGAGCTTTTGAAATAGTGCAGTAGTCCATTTAAAATGGACAAGGCAAGGGACGGGGAAGTGGACGTGATGCTGGTGGTGCATGCAGAGGACGAGGACGTGGCCAAGCTGAAAGTGGGCCACAACAAAGACCCACATCTTCTCGCCCGACTTTCCTGTCCCAGTTTCTAGGGGACCGCAGCACACCACTATTGAACCAAGACCAGTGTGAAACAGTTGTTGGTTGGATAGCGGATAATGCTTCCAGTCACTTAGCCACCACTACCACCACCATGTCTTCCACATGGTCAAGTCTGAGTAGCCGTGAGTGTGAACCGGATATTCCTCACCCTGATCCTCCTTCCTCCCATCATACCGAGTGCCCTGAGACAACTGACCCCACACTTGGACACTACGAAGAGCTGTTCAGTTTTCCCTTTTCAAGATTTCGGTCTCTCGGCCGGTCAACTTGAAGTGGGGTCAGATGAGATCGCATGTAGCGATGCCCAAAGCTTTGACCATTGACATAGTGACTGACCCAACCTGGCAGGAGGACATGCAGAGCGAGGACAGCAGGACACATGGGGAAGGAGGCATATCACCCCAACAGACAGGAAGAAGCAGTGTGGTGGCCACAGACCGAAGGCGTGCATCTGTTCCCCGTAACACCAACATGAGGGAAGTTGCCATTCCAACTGTTAGATCTTCCAGAGTCTGGTTATTTTTTAAAGACTCTGTCCATAACCCCAAACAGGCCATTTGCAGCACCTGCCATGCCCGCATCAGCAGGGGTAGCAAAACTACCAGCCTGACAATCACCAGCATGAGCAGGCTCATGTTCCAGGCTCCAGGAACGCTGTCTGTAGGTGACACCACTGCTTCTTCCACTGTTTTGCGTAGAAGCCAATCGCCAGTCCACCGTGCATGTGAAGATGCCTCTAGCCCTGCACCTGTTGTTGCGCACAGTCAAGCAGCACCATCATCAAGCCCGTCCACGTCCTTGTCCCAGCACAGCCTTCAGTTGTCTATACCCGTCTTTGGAACGCAAGCAGAAATACCCAGCCAACGCCCCACAGGCCATAGTCCTAAATTCTAACATTTCTCTTCTGCTTGCGCTCGAAATGTTGCCTTTTAGGCTCGTTGAGAAGGAAGCTTTCCGCAACCTGATGGCGGCCATTCCAAGGTACTCGGATCCCAAGTCGCCACTATTTCTCCCGGTGTGTCGTACCGGCATTACACCAGCATGTGTCCAGCAACATTACCCGTGCCCTCAACAATGCTGTTACTGGGAAATCCACCTAACCACGGACACAAGTGCTTGTGTGGCCAGGGGCGGTACATCTCACTGACGGCACACTGGGTTAACGTAGTTGAAGTCGGGACCTTGGGATGGAACACATCCTCCCCATGCCAAGGATTGCGGGCCCTACGTCAATCAGGGTTGCCCCCACAGTCTACAGCTCCTGCACCTCCTCCTAGTCTTCAGCCTCCATCTCTGAAATTAACACATCAGTCAGAAGCTGGAAGCACTGCCTCAGCCAAGCGGCAACAGGCTGTGCTGAAGCTAATCTGCATAGGTGACAAACCGCACAATACAGAATACAGAAGAGTTGTGGACAGCGCTGAAAGAGCAGTCAGATATTTGTATGACACCGCTCAACCTACAGCTAGGCATGGTCGTGTGTGACAATGGCCGGAACCTGGTCGCGGCTCTGAGGCAAGGTGAGCTCACACACGTACCTTGCTTGGCCCATGTGCTTAACCTCATGGTTCAATGTTTTCTTTAAAGCTACCCGGAGCTGCCAGATCTGCTAGTGAAAGTACACCGTCTGCCCATTTTAGAAAGTCAGCTACAGCTTCAGCCACCCTTGCCATGCTTCCGCAGCGTTTACGCTTCCGGCTCACCGACTGGTGTGTGATGTCCCCACGCTCTGGAACTCTACGCTGCATATGTTAGAAAGAATTTGTGAGCAGAAGAGGGCAGTTGTTGACTACCAACATCAACAAGGCCATCGATATTCAGTTCAGACTCCACACATAAGACCTCAGGAGTGGACATGGATGCCAGACATATGTACCATCCTACAAAACTTTGAGGACTGCACCATGATCGTGAGCGGCGATGACGTCATAATTAGAGTCATCATCCCGCTTCTCAGCATTCTCAAAACCTCTCTGCTCACAATTAAAGTGGATGCATTGCAGGCAGAGCACGAGGACATGGATCAAGGAACCATACAGGGGGATTACACTCAGCCCAGCCTCATGTCTTTCCAACGTGGATTGGTAGGCAATGAGGAGGAGGAAGAACAGGAGCTACTTTCATGCGCTATAGACGGTACTACAAGCACAGCTGTCATACCGTCTGTTCAGCAGGGACAGCCTGAGGACAGGGAGGAGGATGAGGACAGCATGGTCAGTCATCCTGTTGGTGAGGACACGGAAGTCTTGCATGTTAGCAGTCTGGCACGCATGGCTGACTTTATGTCACGTGACCCTCGCATTATAAAATTTTTTGGTGATACTCATTACTGGTTGGTGACACTTCTAGACCCACGCTACAAGGAGAACTTTCAATCTCTTCTGCCAGAGGCAGAGAGGTGTACTAAAATATTGCAGTACCAGAAGGCCCTTGTAGCAGAATTACTTATAAAATTCCCATGTGAGAATGCTGGCTGCAGACGGCAGCTTGTTGTACAACCAAGGAGTCCAAGAGTGAGAGACAGAAGTACAATCCAGCTCTGGCAGGGGAACAATGGCAAAGTTCTGGGACAGTTTTCTCAGACCCTCCCATTGTGCCGGCACAGTGCAATGTTTGGGAAGATGCTGAGGAAGTACCTTGCAGATCGTACAAATGTCCTCCGGGATTCCCCTGTGCCTTTTAATTATTGGGTATCCAAGCTGGACACGTGGCATGAACTGGCTCTCTATGCCTTGGAGGTCCTGGCCTGCCCTGCTGCTAGCGTTCTGTCAGAGCGGGTTTTTAGTGCCACTGATGGAATTATAAGATAAGCGCATCCGCCTGTCAACTGAAAATGCTGACAGGCTGACTCTTATAAAAATGAACAAGGGCTGGATTGGGAAAGACTTCTGTACACCACCAAGTGAAAACAGCGAAACATAACCTCTAATACATTTTCTTTTTTGGGGGGGTGTATTCTCATGCACCTCTTCACAACCACACATGGGTATATGCTTCCAGATTTGGTCTGTTTGTTGTTATCCTCATCATCCACAACCAGTAGAACACCAGGGTGAACGGATTCTGTGATGCCAAAGTCACAATTATTTTTGTGCTAATTAGAAACCAAAACAAATGTTACTCCCACAGGAGGAAATGTTATTAAAAAAGGGATGTACGTCTATTATTCCCATTTATTCTTATATTTTCCCTATTTCTGTACAGTCCTCTAATGAGGTAGTGTATACCTCTACAATAGAAAATTATTCTAAGACTTTTATATTATATTTTTATTTATAGCTGTCTCTGAGCTGTTGCTAGGGACAAACATATCTCGTTGGACACATTCTGGCTTCAAATCTATGAACCTGTGCTCGCCCCTCCCTTTTGTTATTTATTTTCATCGGTGGATTCACATTTTTTATTTGCTTGACTTCATTATGATTTATCTTTATGTCTCCTCATTCTCCACCACTAAATCACCAGGCGTAACGTCTTCTGTGCTGCTACAGGCAGTCCATTTTTTGGCAAGGGTGTCTATAATGCCCATAGTATATTTTTTTAAAATGTATCCCCCTTGGGGAAATGTTTGTCAGCCCATGCACTGCGTATATGGGCATTACAAGTCTAGGAGACACACTCCTTTACATTGGGCCTAGTTTTTAATGAGTCTTTCAGCAATGTCTCCTCATTCTCCACCACTAGATCACCAGGCTTAACGTCTTCTGTGCCGCTACAGGATGTCCATTTTTTGGCAAGGTGGTCTATGATGCCCATAGTATATTTTTTCTAAATGTATCCCCCTTGGGGAAATGTTTGTCAGCCCATGCACTGCGTGTATGGGCATTACAAGTCTAGGAGACCGTCTCCTTTAAATTGGGCCTAGTTTTTAATAAGGCCTTTCTCCACCTCTCATCATTTTCCACCACTAGATCAGGAGGGTTCACGTCCTCCGTGCTGCTACAGACAGTCAATTTTTTGGCAAGGGTGTCTATGATGCCCATAGTATATTTTTTTTAAATTTAACCCCCATGGGGAAATGTTTGTCAGGCCATGCACTTAGTGTATGGGCATTACGAGTCTAAGAGACCCTCTCCTTTGTAATGGGACAGTTTTTTTATGAAGCCCTCCTCCATATTTCTTCCAAGAGGGGGATTGGGGTGCGTGCAAATTTGGGTCAAAGCGGCCCTTGCATTCAATGCATAAAGAAACAGTATGGCTGGACCAACTGAAGAATGTGAAGTGGGTTTTCCTGTGGCCATCCAGTACCTGGGTTCAAAGGCTTATTGGGGTGCATATGACTTGAAAGCAGGTTAGGCCTTGCAGGTAATACATAAGAAAACAGTATGGCAGGACCAACTGAAGAATGTGAAGTGGGTTTTCATGTGGCCATCCAGTACCTCGGTTCAAAGGCTTATTGGTGTGCATATAACTTGATAGCAAGGCAGGCCTTGCATTCAATGCAACATTTTTTTCAGGAAGTCCTCCTGTACCTCTCGTGAAAGGGGTATTGGTGTGCATTGTAATTGCTGGCAGCCCAGCCACTCACTTCATAGGCAATAACAGCATAGAAGACCCACTGTTTAATAATGGCCCTTTAAGAATATTAAAGGGCCACTGTCACCCCCTCCAGCCGTTATAAACTAAAAGAGCCACCTTGTGCAGCAGTAATGCTGCATTCTAACAAGGTGGCTCTTTTAGTTTTTGGTTCAAGTATTCCCAAAATAAAGCATTTTGAAACTTATCCAAAATGCCTGTCTTTATCCAGGGAGGCGGGTCCTCACTCCCCAGCTTGAACCGCTACTCTGCCGTCACTCAAATCTTCAGGGGCTTTCGTCGCCGCCCCCTCCGCGCTTTTTTCGCTTCAAAACCGGCGCCTGCGCTGTGTTTAAGCTCTGGCCGTGTGACGTCCCAGCCAGGCTTGCAGACTGCACCTGTGCGGGCATTGCGGCCACCCACCTTGGGAATCCCAGCCCCGCAGTGTGTTATGCATTATGCACAGTGCGGGGCTGGAAGGCGGGGGACCTGGGGGAGCGTCTGACACACGCAGTGCGCATGCCCAGGAATCCTAGCCCCGCACTGTGCATAATGCATAACACAGTGTTAGAATGCAGCATTACTGCTGCACAAGGTGGCTCTTTTAGTTTATAACGGCTGGAGGGGGGTGACAGTAGCCCTTTAATGCCGACTGATGCCCCTCTAAAAATAGGCTTTGTGACTTTAAGAGTCCCTCCTTCAGAAATGAAACAAGGTGTGTCACACACCACATGGCCAGCTAGGGTTGTTAAATGTTACAATGACATTTCCCAGTGAATGCATTTGTAGTGGTTGAAAGCAATGTTAAAGTTGAAAACCGCATCAAAAACGCGGCGAGAACATAGCCCAAGTGGTGGAGGAACATTTTGGTCTGGGGTAAATTATTTTGCCTTATATACAAGTCATTGGCCTGGAAAGGATTCACCTTAACATATTTCCCAGCAAAATCCATTTAGGTTTCGTTTTTCTATGTTTTTGGGTGCACCTGTAAAAATGGCGTGAAACTCTGACAACATTGCTTACAGCTGTGACCTAAGAGTCAGAAATACTTCCAGGGGCGATCTCCATGATGTTCCCGTGTCATTTGAGCAGTGTTTCCATCATTTTCAGACGTTTTTAGACCTTAAAAGGACCCCCGGGGGGATGGCGTTTAAAAACTAGGGTTTCCCATAGACTTACATTGGGCTCGTTACTCGGGTCGAGTACCCGAGTATTCCAATTTGCTCGACCCGAGCATTTTAGTGCTCGCTCATCACTACGTATCAGTCTTCTTTTTACCATTTCTAGTCCACAAAAAGACATTTTCAGGCATAGTGTCTGTTTTCTAGTAGTTTTGCAAATCAATATATTAATATATGTGTGTTTTTTAAGAGTCTTGGAAACAATTAATTGACATCAACTGTCTACTTGCCATTTTTAGGCCAAAGACAAAGTTTTCAGGACTACTGTGTTTTTTGTTCTAGTACTGTTGCAAATAAATAAATCTACTCTTCCACCATCTTTTTGCGAGCATTTTTTACAAAATAAACTTCCAAAAATGAGGAGAGTATCAAATAAGGTATGTGGAAGTGGCCGTAGTGGTGCTGGTGTAGTTGATGCAGGGAGAGGTCGTGGTTGTTCTGTACCTGCAATTACAACACCTTACTCTGGCGCACGCAGGCGACAGGACATTACACATCCTTTCGTACACCCAAATACCGCTGCATGAATGGTGAGGCCACAAGATTTTGAAAAGGTGTTCGACTGGATGGCTGAGAATGGCTCCAGTTCCTTCGCATTATCTTCTAACCCAGTGTTTCTCAACTCCAGTCCTCAAGACCCCACATCAGGTCATGTTTTCAGGTTTTTCTTAGTATTGCATAGGCGATGGAATTAATGCTTGAGCAGGTGATGAAATTATCACCTGTGCAATACTAAGAAAATCCTGAAAACGTGACCTGTTGTGGGGTCTTGAGGACTGGAGTTGAGAAACACTGTTCTAACCGGTCCAGTGCAGAAAGTGCACAGCGGTTACCTGAGGATCATGGTCATCCGGCTTCCACCTCACCCCCTTGCAAATCAGCCAAGCAGTCTGAGCCCTAAGTCATGCAGCAGTCTTTTCTACTTTTTGATGAGTCTGCTGGCCAGTAGCCCATCCACTTGTGTATTCTCCAGAACGGGAATAGAATGAGTGCATTGATGCCCAACCACTTGCTAGGTTGGATGATGAGTACATGGTCAGTGGACCACTGCAGCACAAGTCAGATGATGACGAAAGTCAGTTGAGGGCAGGGTTAAGGAGTCAGTGGAAGATGATGTGGGGGAAGATGAGGTCCTAGATCCCACATGGAGCGGAGGCCATACTAGTGACGTGCGCAGTTTGGAGGCCATGCTGCCACAATAGCATAGCAAAAGAGGCAGCCCGTAGCCAGTACGTCAGCTGCTACTGCCCATCACGGCACTGCTATAAGCACACAGAATGACAGCTCAATAGCACTTCCTTAGCATGGCATTTCTTCAGGGAATGTGCTGCCGACAAGCGATGGCTAGTTTGCACTCTCTGTCGGTTCTGTTCTGAACCTGAGCACCACATGTATGACGAGGCATCTGAATTCCAAGCGTGCGGTGCAGTGGAGCACACACCTTAAAAACCACGACAGATTGGAGCATCCTCCAGCTCACTCTTCTCCTGCAGTCTCAGCCTCTTCCTCCCACTCATGGTCAACAGGGCCACTTGCCTCCCCGCATTGAGGATGTGACAGCCTCACCACCAACAGTGTCACCAAGTATCTCCTCACCATCCCATGGAAGTGTTCAGTTGTCCATCCCCCAAATCCTTAAGAGAAAGAGGAGATACCAACCTAGCCACCCATGAGCCATGGTCCTGAATGACAGCATTTCAAAATTACTGGCCTTTGAAATGCTGCCATTCTAGCCGGTGGAGTCGTACAGTTTAAAAAACAGTTGTCGGTGGCAGTCTTGCAGTACGTTGTTCCCAGCCTCACTACTTTTCCAGGTGGGCCATCCCTGCACTGCTCAAACATGTTGCTGACCAAATCAAGTGTGCACTGCGCAATGCCATCAGTGGCAAGGCCCACATAACCACCGATACGTGGACCAGTAAGCACGGCCAGAGACGTTATATATCCCTAACTGCCCACTGGGTAAATGTCAGGTCTGGTCATGTGTGATAATGGGCATAATCTCATAGCAGCTCTGGGACTACCTGGTTTGACTCACATCTCTTGCCTGGTGTATGTGCTAAACTTGGTAGTGCAAAGTTTCCTAAAAAACTACCCACACATGTCAGAGCTGCTGCTGAAAGTGTGGGCAGTGTGTGTGCACTTTCGGCGTTTTCACCATGTTGCTGCTCGCCTGTCTGAGCTGCAGCGTAATTTCTGCCTTCCCAATGACCGGCAGATATGCAACGTAGCAACAAGGTGGAACTCCATCTTGGATGTGCTGAAGAGACTGCGCGAGCAGCACTAGGCAATAGTGACGTTTCAGCTGCAGCATGCACGGATGAGTCGCAATGCAGAACACTTCACCACCAATGAGAGGGCCTCCATTGGGGGGATGTGGGTGGTGTTTTGCGCTAATTTGAATATTCCACCAATATGGCCAGAAGTGATAACGCCATCATCAGCTTTACTATACCACTTATATGCAGCTGCAGGGCCACAAACATAATCTACGAGCACACCCAAGATACTCTGAGAACACCCGAGCATGCTCGGAAAACTCGAGTAACGAGCACACTCGCTCATCACTAGAAGGGACTCCTGATCTAAAGCCTGGGGATCTGGTTATGGTAAAAAGACTAATCAGGAAATCCTTAGAGAAGGTCCACACCAAGTCCTGGTGACCAAGCCTTGCTTGAGGTGAACACCAGGCCAAATGATGTTGGAAGCATTGAAAGTAATCAGACTTGTCAAGACGAGGCATACGTTAATCCGACAAAGGAAGGGTGTACTAACAATTCTCCTAGAGCTGGAGATAAACTTTAATTTTGTGTACCAATTCTTTAGTAATTCACAAGACCCTTTTCGGTTGTTGACACAAGGAACCTCTTTAAAGTGGTATAATGAAAACTTTTATTTTTGTTCCTGATAATTTAAAGTAGATTTTCATAAAGATTATACTAGTTGAAAACACGTGATTACAATTTTCATATAAAAGGGTCATAATCTAACTTTACAAGAAGCTTTGGTAGATACACCTTTTGTTAAAGATAGTGCATTAATTTTCAGCTATAGGTCACCTTACTGAACACCACCGGTATGATGTTTACGAGATTTAGCCCTTCAGGAACTCAGATAGTCAATTACCTATTCATAAGTTCCTACTCTAGGTAACTGTATCTAGTCTATTTGTAGCCTTTGGAAAGGGTACTGACTTTTGGCTGTGCTTTTCTTAGGTGTTTTTACTACTTGGCCTTAGTGATGAGCGAGTATACGCATCGCTTGGGTGGTCTCCGACTATTTGTTAGTGTTCGGAGATTTAGTTTTCATCGCCTCAGCTGAATGATTTACAGCTACTAGCCAGCCTGAGTACATGTGGGGGTTACCTTGTTTGCTATGGAATCCCCACATGTATTTAAGCTGGCTAGTAGCTGTAAATCATTCAGCTGCAGCGATGAAAACTAAATCTCCGAGCAGTCATAAATACTCGGAGACCACCCGAGCAACGAGTACACTCGCTCATCACTACTTGGCCTACATTGTGCTGAGCATACTCATCAGTCAAAATCACGGATTGTTCCATCTGTTTTTCTTCAGCCCACTTTTTTTTTTTAATTAGTTCACAAAATTCTTTGCCACTATCTGTGGTCAGATTATACCCTATGTAGTATAGCGTCCGGGAGCTGGCATTCGTATAACTTAAAATGATGTCGCCAATCACATCTCTTGTCTTTGCTTTTGTTAAAGATTCTAAATCCCTTCAGGTAGTCATAGATTACTTGCTTTTGCTGTAGGGACCTGGCAAATGCTGTTGGGTTCCTTTCAGGGTCTGAGAGTAGTTTTAGCATGGCCAGCTGGTCCCCTGTGCTCCATGGATGATATTCAGTCACCCTAACCTCCCTCGTGTCACCTCTACCCCACAACAGTTTGAGCATCTCATAAGGGGTCATGGTCTCACCCTTCACCTCTGTCCTCTGCCTGCTGTCCTGTCTCATCCAGGGTAGTCATTTTTTGCAGCAGTGGGGAAGGAAACCGATTACCCACAGCGTGGACTAGATGTTTTTTTTTATGATATGGATCTTAGTGTATAGTGTGTACCTGAGGGCGGTACATCCAGTATTTGTCAAAGTTGCATATACATGTTTCGCCGTCTTATGTTAGGGAGCACCACATGCATGTGTCTCTGCAATCTGGGTTCCGATGTCCACAGTCCCAACATGTCCACAGTCCCAACATGTCCATCCCACAGGTCCATTGAACAAAGGTGGCACCAGAGGACTAGGGCTGGCAACAAGACTACTCAGAGTGGCAGTCCACTGAATTATTTGTGGGTCATACACATGATAACAATACTTTCCCTTCCGAACTTGTTTGTAACCACCCCTCTTCACATCCTTTGAAACTTTTTCGGACGTGCTGGGGGAGGCGCATGAACAGATGGAGATCTCGGCACCAAGATCTCGGGAGATGAGATCTCAGCACTGAGTAATCATCTCCTGAGATCTTGGTGCCGAGATCTCCATCTCCACATGCGCCTCCCCCGGCAGCCATTTTTCCAGAGTCCACCGCATAGTAAACCATGTAAGTGCGGGGCCTCTGGGCTTTCACAAAATGTCAGCATTATCCCCGCACCACCGAACACCTGCAGAGGCGCACATCCGAACACCCCCTCATCCCAGCCGGCGGCCTGCAGCAACGCTCCGCTCTTGCCTCCTCCAGCAGCAACCCTGGGAACCTGCTCCACCACGGCCAGTAAGGTATATCCACATTGTAAGACGCACCACCATTCTCCCCCCAAATCTGAAAAATACAGTAAGTCTTGTTTGCCAGGGAGATCAAGTACTTATTTCTCACTGCAAAATGCAAATAAATTTATATAAAATTTATACAATGTGATTTTCTGGATTTTATTTTTGATATTCTATGTCTCAATGTTAAAAATTAACCCACCCTTAAAATTATAAACTGTTCATGTCTTTGTCAGTGGGCAAACTTACAAAATCAGCAAGGGATCAAATACTTATTTCCTTCACTTAAAGACATCACGTGCACAGCAATGTCATTTTTCTTCATTGCTGTGCATTATGTTGAATTTATGGGGCACTTTTGCAGACTCTGTCTAAAATGACGTGTGAACGTAGCTTTACGTTTCTAGACAGTAAATTTGGGTGTAACTTTAATGATACAACATCGTAAAGCTGAAGAACCAATATTGTGCTTGAAATCAGCTGCTGAAATAGTCATCTTCAGGCAAAAATAGGCAAGAAAAAAACAACCCCAATCATCATCAATGGAGAGATAGGCAAACAGAAGTCATTTGAACCAATTACCAATGTCTTGTGCAACAGATAAATGCATGAAATCACAAATTGTTATGATGTTATTTAGGTCTGATTTAGCAAAATAAAAGCATAGAAAAACTAATGCAATAAAGAACTATACCCATACCCTATGAGGGGTAGTTACGTAAATACTGTGCTTTAGAAGGGTTTCTTCTTCTACATTTATCCTCATTTAGTCCTGCAGAGAAAGAGCAGTTTCATTTGCAAGATTACACGGATGATCGAAATGGATGTGCGACTTTGCAAGTGAAACAGCAGTTCCCCTGCAAGAATAAGTGAGGGACACAATTAAACCTCTGCAGCAGCACAGAGCTACTGTGGTTTTCAGCCGCAATGTATGAATGGAGCCTAAAATGAGATATCAGAAAGCTCCATACCAGATGATGAATGCGTTCTATGCCAGGATGGCCGATATGCAGTGACCGTGGATTTGCATATGGATCACAATTATATTACTGTACAAAACACTAAGGGTACCGTCTCACATTGGCACTTTGATCGCTACGACGGTACGATCCGTGACGTTCCAGCGATATCCATACGATATTGCTGTGTGTGACACGCAGCGGCGATCAGGGACCCCGCTGAGAATTGTACGTCGTAGCAGATCGTTTGAAACTTTATTTAGTCGCTGGATCTCCCGCTGTCATCGCTGGATCGGTGTGTGTGACACCGATCCAGCGATGCGTTTGCTTATAACCAGGGTAAACATCGGGTTACTAAGCGCAGGGCCGCGCTTAGTAACCCGATGTTTACCCTGGTTACCATCGTAAATGTAAAAAAAACAAACAGTACATACTTACATTCCGGTGTCCGTCAGGTCCCTGGCCGTCTGCTTCCCTGCACTGACTGTGAGCGCCGGCCGTAAAGTGAAAGCAGAGCACAGCGGTGACGTCACTGCTCTGCTTTGGCCGGCGCTTACACAGGATGCAGGAGGAGTGCAGGGAAGCGGACGCAGGCACCGGAATGTGAGTATGTGTTTTTTTTATTTTACGTTTACGCTGGTAACCAGGGTAAACATCGGGTTACTAAGCGCGGCCCTGCGCTTAGTAACCTGATGTTTACCCTGGTTACCCGGGGACTTCGGCATCTTGGTCGCAGGAGAGCTGTCTGTGTGACAGCTCCCCAGTGACCACACAACGACTTACCAACGATCACGGCAGGTCGTATCGCTGGTCGTGATCGTTGGTAAATCGTTTTTTGTAACGGTACCCTAAAACTTAAGACTTAGGGTACCGTTACACAAAACGATTTACCAACGATCACGACCAGCGATACGACCTGGCCGTGATCGTTGGTAAGTCGTTGTGTGGTCGCTGGGGAGCTGTCACACAGACAGCTCTCCAGCGACCAACGATGCCGAGGTCCACGGGTAACCAGGGTAAACATCGGGTTACTAAGCGCAGGGCCGTGCTTAGTAACCCGATGTTTACCCTGGTTACAAGCGAACGCATCGCTGGATCGGTGTCACACACACCGATCCAGCGATGACAGCGAGAGATCCAGCGATGACAGCGGGAGATCCAGCGATGAAATAAAGTTTCAAACGATCTGCTACGACGTAAGATTCTCAGCGGGGTCCCTGATCGCCGCTGCGTGTCAGACACAGCGATATCGTATGGATATCGCTGGAACGTCACGGATCGTGCCGTCGTAGCGATCAAAGTGCCAATGTGAGACGGTACCCTTAGGGTTACACCATCTTTAGCCATGACACACTTAGCGCGACCAAAGTGCAACACTATACAAGTTAATGGGGTCACATCCAACAGTTGGGTCTGATTTTTGCTTCTTGCTTGTCAGGGCAGTTTAGGTGTCACAATGCAGCCACATTCCCTTCCATAATGCTGCGATATTGCAGCGGCACCAAACGATATTTGGTCACACCACGACTGTTGCGGCCAAAGTCACAATGTACCCCTAGCCTTAACGGAATCTGTCACCCCCCGGCACGTATATGACCTATTAATATGGGCATACAGGTAATAGAAATGTTGCACTAGCCCTACCTGTATGCCTCATATTAATGGTCTTGATGCTGAGAAATGTTATATCCTTTCTTTACGTTAATGATTTCTTCCAGGCTTCGGGGGGTGCAGTGCTTGGAAGAAATCCCTGCCTTCATTGGAATATTACTCCCATGTACGTCAATTATGGGCCCGGAATCCCGCGCCCTGCACTCCCTCAGATATACATACCTCTTCCTCCCTAATGTGGGCGCTGTATCCAGGGATCTTCTGCTAAGGCGCTGGTGACTTCCGGCGTGCACTTCGATAATGTGCTAACACCACTTCCTCCTTGCATAATTATCGCTATGTACACAAGGTTCCTAGTGGGGACTATGCAGGGAGGATGTGAAGAGTTTATTGGAGCGCACGCCAGAGGTCACAGTGACTCGCCTGTGCAGATGATCTCTGAATGCAGTGCCCACAAAGGGAGTAAAAGGTACATATTGTGGTGGGAGTGCAGGATTATGGGGACATAACAGACATACATGGGAGTGGGTAATATTACGATGAAGACTGGAGGCATACAGAAATATAACATTTCTCAACAAGACAGCTAATATGAGGCAGACAGGTAGGACTAGAGTAACATTTCTTTTACCTGTATGCCCATATTAATATACGTCATACACATCCCAGGGGTGACAGATTCCCTTTAATGAATTTAAGATAAAATGTTTGGGTCAGATTGTACACTTGTGAGCAGCGGGGCGCACACTCCTTTTGGTATCTGTTGATTTTATGTGTTTTTTCATGTAAGGTCTTTATTGTCTGTACAAGTGCTTTCTAAAATGTAAAGTGCTGCGGAATATGTTGGCGCTATAGAAATAAAAATTATTATTATTAGGTAGGCTAGAAGGAAAGAAAAATGTTAGTCTTGACTATTAAGTTCAGCTTTCACCGCTGTATTCAATAAATCTCACGTGGACTCGCATGGTTGTTATGGATCAACGTCGCCTTAGCTGTAGTTTTCTATATGCTTTCTCTTTATCATGTCATGCATGCATTACTAGTAAGTTCTGTTCAGGCTCGGTCTTTGCATTTAACACTTTCTCCAACATCTGAGGACGTCTATTGCTCAGAGGATCTACACAGGGATGTCAAACTCAAATACAGAGGGCCAAAATTAAAAACTTGGACAAAGTAACGGGCCAGCCTTTATATTTATATAAATAAAATATTTACAATTTAGGAAGTTTTCCCTTATCAAACATAACAATTAAGGCCTCTTTCACACTTCAGTCTTTTAGCGTCAGTCTGAAACCACCATTTTCCTCAAATAGCGGATCCGCTATTTTCCCATAGACTTGCATTAGCGATGGATTGTGGCGGATGGTCGTCCGTTCCATCCGCCATGCGACGGATTCGTTGAAATTTGGCAGACGTTGTCTAGACATTGACGGACATTATAAAGTTTTTTGTCTGCGCCGAAATGGCGGTTCGCGACGGATCCATCGCGTCCGCCATTCCATAGGATGGCCGCCTATGGGCGACGGATCCGTCGCGACCGTCATTTCGGTGGATCCGTCGCCCCAATCCGCTTTTTCAATTGCGCATGCTCCAAAAAGTAGATACTTTTCCCAGACAACCCCCAAGTAACGGATCCGTCAAAAAAACGGATCCGTTAGAACCGTTTTCTCAACAATTGTGACGGATCTGTCACTATGTCGGAGCAGACTGACGCCAAACAACTGAAGTGTGAAAGAAGCCTAACCTTTACATATGTAAACAAGCTTAAAAGGGTTGTCCCATCAACAAAGAACATTTTAATTAATAGATCTTGGGAGTCAGATGACATTATCGGAGCATTGGGTATTTCCTTCAGGAAAGGGGTGTACATAGAAATCATGGAGCCCCAAAACAGAAGTTCCAATTGCCCGCTTTCCACCTAGCACCCCCTTTCCAGAAAAAAAAAAAAAATCTTAGTCCTTGGGGTCACAGAAGAGAGTAAAGTTGTCCTTCCTTCATCAGTTATTGCTTACACTGAAGCAGTTTGTGATATGGACTCTGTTAGTTTTCAGCTTAAAATCCGTGTACCTCCCCACTCTCAAACCAGCGCTTTCTATTGATTTCAATAAAAAAATTCACATTGCAGTTCATACAGAATTTTTTGGGAGAACTCCAGGCAGCATATTACGCGTGCTACTGTGAGAAGCCCGTTAGACCTAATTGTGCTAACCATGGCCGCAACGTTTCGCCATGGAGCACATCTGGGCCATCATTGATCGGCAATTCTAAAGGCGCTGCCCGCAGCGGATCTTGATGATTTGCTGCTCAAATGCATTCAACCTGGCAGAATATCTCAACAAACAACTATTAATAACTTCACTGATCAATGGCAAGACATAAATGTGGGAATTTCTGCACTTGGCGCCCATATTTGAAACTGAATAAATCAACAAGGTTTGAAAATTTTGTTTGTGTTTTTTTATCCTTGAATATCTAACATGTTTATCCATTCTGTGATTTCTATAAATCCGTGACTATTCATTCTAGGTGTTGCAATTTCAATGTTGAGTTTATAAAACAAAATTCAACCGTTAAGTTATTTTAATGAAAAAAGTGGAGCACACAGCAAAGATATAAGCATGGAGCCAGTATAGAGACACACCAGGCACTCCAGATGCTAGTATATGGTGCCTCCACACAGCGACGTATTATAAGGATGTTTTCTATTAGAAACAATGACCCTATAACAAAATATTACTGTAACAGGCTTCCGATGGCACAAGTATACGATATACGTGGCATTTAAAAGTACACAATGGTCCCATATAAGTCTTTGCTATTATGACCGTGTACAATAATGGTCATATGCAGAAAAGCCTTACTATAAATTGAAAAAGTGCAAAGAAAAAAAGAAGAAATGACTGGGAACATACTGTATTTACATAGACATTTTGTCACCTAGACCTTATTAAGGAATGACAGGAGCCAATTTAATTAATGCTTTAGCAGCCAAACACATTTTAATAGACTTTGTATTCCAAGAACCCCCCAAAAAATATCTTGTCGTAGTTATAATGTGAAGCAACAAAGTTGCACATAATACAATCAAATGTTTTTTTAAAACAAGAAAAAAAAAAAACCTTGTTAAAAGCTCCCACATTTGTCCCCTTTGAAAAGTTAAACAAAAAACCCCTCAGTTTTCAGAAGACTCCACATGTAAATCCCTTTTCTACCAGACTCGCCCTTCGTATTAGGAGCTGCTGGTAGAGAATGGATAAATATATAACATCTGACAGGTATTTTGAGAAGTTACACAGACATTAACCAAAGCATCCAGAAAAATCCTGGCAACCCCACCCAATTCCCAATAATTTGGGTTTTTTGTTTGTCTCTGAGTCATATGTAATGATACAGTACCAGCTGCTGCAAAACACGAAGAATTGTAAAATAATAACTACAGTCTCAGCTTATACACAACTTATAGAGTTTACACATTTTAGCTTGCAGGAATCTGACGAACATAAAATTTCCTTCTTGTAAGTACCACAATACTATATAAGATTTTAAACATGGTCTACAGAAAACAAATAAAAAAAAAAATACAAAGACAGAAGGGGGGGCTGTACTGGATGGATATGATGAAATGCGATTACTGGAATTGGAGGCTAAACAGGAAAAAGAATAAAATGAAAAAAACAAAAGCAAAAACATTTACCGTAAACCCAACAATTCAGCCTGAGGACGTTAGATGATGTTGAAGAACCTGATTTTGTCAAAAGAGTTTATCTGGCCAAGATTTGGCATAACCAGTCGAGGTAAATGAAACAGCAGTTTCCCCAGATTGCTCACTAAGCAGTGTCTAGAGCCAGCCATACACACTAGGTAGAAGTATCATTCAGCTTCTGGCTCCGATAGATACGCTTGCTCGGATTAGTGGAGCATGCATGGTGTATGCTATACGTAGATCAGTGGCTACAAGACATATCAGGCTTTGCTCATCTCCTCAAGAACAGGCATGTTCGAAAAAGTTTATTCTTGATCTTTCTGAAGCAAAGACTGGAGGACAGTCAGCCTGCCCCCTTCACAGCGCATCGGCCAACCAGTAACCGATGCATGGCCAACTGAAGGCCACGGTTATGCTCGTCATTCAGCGTTGACTGAAGCTGTCCATCAGGCAGGTAACTGAGCAGAAGTAACCCTGACTCCTAGGAGCATAACATATACCATTTTTGTCTGACAGTCAAGTACTGAGCAAAGTAAAATAGCGGAGGGTTGATAATAATGAAGTTACCGATGGTGCAGTCTACATAATAGAGTATAGCTTGAGCCCTATGCACCGTTGTGCCATGTCGGAAGTTTCTGATACCAGATAAAACATATTACAATTCATGTTTATGAACAGAATTTTTTGGACTTTATTAGTTACCCTTTTGCCTGCATAGGAAAACTTAGTGGACATTCCATTTTTTTGGAAGCAAAATGTAGCGAGAGGTCATGATTGTTAAGCATTGCATGTAAAGAACAGCCAAGATTTACATGGGCTGTTAGTTAGCGCAGGCCTGGCCAATGCTTACCGATCAAGAGCTAGAATGCTTTGCAAGATAGAGCAGGGCGTATTCAAGTATGGTTAAGAACGCTGAAATCTAGAAATCTGCAAATCTCTCCCTGCTCAAATATTCCGATCAGGCAGCAAAATAATGACGGGAAACAAAACAAGACAAAGGTTCGGAGAATGAAAATACATTATGACCAGGAATTTCTATTACATGTTCAAGACTTTACTGTAACCTTTCGACAGTGACTGAGTTGATCAGAGACATTATTACATTAGCTTTTTTTTTTATAGATATTTTGGTGGACCCATAGTTGCTCACACCTAGTTTATGACCCCTGAACCGTAAAGCCCGCTACCCCCAAACACAGAATAATGTCGGCCGAACCTGCCAGGTTCAGCGGACAGTAATGTATTTGGGGGCCCTGGATAGAGGATTGCCAATTTTTTTGGTCTCTTAGCGATGAGCTGCCGCCACAAATGTCTGGCAGCATCTCTCTCGTAGAGAATGGAAGATACAACCAAGACAGCTGCCGGCCGAATCAGTTAAGGTATATTGTCTTAAGACTCATGAATCACATAATAAATAATGGGGAAGGATAGATCATCGACTGTGGCCTAGCAATGAAAATAAAACCCTGCACAGATAGAAATTCTAACATATATCAGTTACCGTGTTTAATATATGCAACTCTGGAAAGTAATTAAGACATTTTCCAGATGACTCTCTGGTTACAGACTTCACAATTTCAACGTCCAAAGCATCTACGCAGATTTCAAGATACATTTGGTCTGAGAACGAACATTCAGCAGTAAGAGCTCAAGAGTAAATCGGTCAGAAACCAGGAACTGGATGAAAAGCTTCCATTAACGTGCTACCTTTGGCAACAGCAGGAAGGAAGGGGGCACATATTAAATAAGGACTGGGAAAGGATGGTGCTGACCGGATGCACATTTATGGATTGTAAACAATGGACAGTCAGTTTTAATCCAATCCCTACCCCCATCATGGAGTATACAAAGGTCTCCCGAAGGCTGTCGAAGGTCGCAGAAATGGTGAAGCATTACAGAACAGCAGCCTCCTAAAACTGTCACGGAAAGGCTTATTTGAGAACTTGGTGGAATGACAGCAACATATCAAAGGTTATAAAAAAAGAAAGACACCACACCAGGTTTTAAAATAAGCATTACATTTCATGATCTGCTCATCTCCGAACACTAAATGCCCCATGAGTTTAGAAAATGGTTGGGAAGGGGCCAGACGGGATAACATGTTCAAGTCCTGGGACTACCGGCCAACAATAAACAGACAACAGAGAATAATGTGGCCTTTACTCCAAACCTAGCAAATGAAACATTACAAGAGGAATTTATAACAATACATGTACATCATTTTTTTTTCTTTTCTTTCTTTTCTCCTTTTTTGTATTGATTTTTTATTTTTGCTTATTTTGGTTAGTTGAGAAAGGTCCAAGTAACACAATTACGCACTATAAGAAACATTATCCCTCTTAAAACGCGGAGGAATTTTTATTTTTTATATATATATTTGTTCCCCTTCCTTGTCGATTTGAAATTTAGTTCAAAGCTCAGTACCCTCTTATAGGCGCAATCTTATAAAAATAATATATTTAGTGCATTTTAGTTTGGGATAAATTGTCAAATTTCGATAGCTTCAATACCTATCTGATGTGATAAAATCCTAACAATTGCTTCAAAATGTGTATAAGTTTGGCAAAATTGTACAGACTTTTTGACTCATAACTTCAGGTACGTGCGCCATAGAGGAATTTTCTATGGGTTAAACTAATTAAATTTTGTATTACCAAAATATTCACAGTAGTCAGGCTAGGGATACATGTCCAATATTGGACAATAGTGTTACTCCGATGAACAAGAGTAATTTAACATTGGGGGCATCGTGCCGTGGCCATGACATGTAGAGGCACTCTCTGCTGCGTTGCCATCATGCAGCTACCTCTAAACATGTCTTGCCATGTAGCCCCAGCCATAATGTATTGCAGGTGAGCAATCCATTATTTTTTTTTTTCTTCACTTGGTTACAAAAATAAGTCTCATCTCAGACTGCAATCCTTGCATAAATCTTCTTTCATTGGAAAAAAACAAACAAAACAGGCACAGTACCAATAATTTAGCTATTTTACCAACAACAAAAAAAAAAATTATTTTGCCATCAAAAACCTGTAATCTTAGTTTTACTTTCAATAATAGCAAGCAAAGCGATCAAGAGTTATCCAATCCAGGACCCTCATTTACTTTTAGAAAGGTTTCATGACCGTAAACTACAGCATTTTGCATACGCTGTTAGAAATCTGTGCTTTTCTCCAAATCCTAACTCATTGACGGAACCAGAAAATCTAGGCAGCCTAAAAACAGCAGTGTGTATTACTTTGCATTGGTAATTTTTGGACACATGCAGTTCTGGGACTGCGAATACCCCTTTACTCCTATCATCTATAGATGGGACAAAATGGACCAGGCACTATACAGCAAGATATGGAGGGGTTTAAAGGGAATCTGTCACCTCAATTTGGCGGGCTATGTAAATGCCCCGTGTCTGGTCCGATGGGCACTGTTTCCTCTTTCCTTCACCCCTTCCTTGCCTCGCGCACGCGCAGTATGCTTTACCAAACTGCGGGCAAAGCTGAAAAGCATTACTGCGCATGCGCTGGCGCACAATGTCCCGGAAGTATTTTGCTGTGTTCCGGGACATAGTGCGCCGGCGCAGTAATGCTTTTCCCGCAGTTGGACAGAGCATACTGTGAGTGCGCGAGATAAGATTGCATTGCGCACGCGCGAACTACAGAGGACACCTACTCAAATTCAAGAAAATATTGTGGACAGCGGGGAAGGAAGGGGTGAAGGAAAGAAGAGGAAACACCGCCCATCGGACCGGACACAGGGCATTTACATATCCCGCCAATTTGAGGTGACAAGTTCCATTTAAAGAGACACTGTTGTGTGGAAAATGGTATTTGATCTGCAAGTGGGACGTTGTACAGCAGGAGGAGCTGATCAGATAGATATAGTTTTTTGTGGGAAAAGTGTTGCTAAATTAGTCATTAAAATCCCTGGAATTTGTATACATGAGTCCAGAGGGTGGTCCCATCACCAAGTAAGACCGCCTCCTGGACTCATTACAAGTTATAGTATTTCTTTTTCAACACACCTATATCTCATCCTGCTCAGCTTCTAACTGCATATCAAACTTGACAGATCCCCTTTAAATTTGCATATGTAGCCTTAAAGGCAGATTATGGGACCAAGTTATAAATTGGACTTGCGTTACAGAGGGTTTTTGTCCCATCCAAGACATTTTTAGCTCATCTACATGAGGATTCCTGCCATGATTTCTTCTCCCTTTCATGGAGAGTCTTGCAGCTACCTCTACCCTGAAGTCAACTGGATGTTGCCGCCTAGCAAAATTAGAGCCCTCTTTCTTCTGATAAGTTACTGTACCCCATCGGTCTGTAAATTTTTGGCATATGCCCAAGATGGGAAAACCCTTTCAATAAGAACAGATGTAAAAAAAAAAAAAAAAAAAAGTAGTTCCAGCATGATCAACGACGTGTATAATTTTTAGACCTTTAGACCAGAATTAGGAAATCACCTTCACATAATTAACAATAACACAGACACATGGCTTATATCAGCGAAGGATCTGTCATATGGAAAAAAAACCTTACAGGCATCAATGGGAGATGCATTGCCTTCATTACTGCTTAGGAGGTAATGAGCGGTGATACACAAATGTGCAAGCCAACGTGGGAAAGCAACACCCCAAGGACAGAGCGCCATGGACAAAGCACTGGAGCAGTTACTGGAAGAAGAGATAAAGCTCGTACACCCACTACTGGAGGGGTAACACCGATGGTTCAGATCTGTAAACATTTTGGAATGAGGTAAGTACTTACAGCCGTCATTTGCTGCAGATGCCAAAAAAGTGTTTTCAGAAAGCTCTTTACCAAGGACTCAAGAATGCCCACGAACAACCTTAGCAGCAGACACATTTGGACCACAAGGTGGCGCTACAAATAACTGGCATCTTGCATACTGATCACAGCAGTCCCTTCCCTCCGTAAGGCCAAACATTGAGTATGATCACAGAGGCCATCAGTGATGATGCTGGTACACTGATGGCATGTACACCCTTCCTCTTCACTCTGTGAATGCAGCACGTAAATCTCAAAATGCAATAGAAATAAAGGGGATACAAGTATAGCGGTAGACACACTTTATACAACATTGGCTTTGTCCAATATTAAATCGATTTTCCATAAAATTAGAATTAGGATGTTTATTAAAAGGATGTGGGTCCCTGTGACATCACTTTTTGTATGCCGATCACTTTTTTAAAATTTAGAATAGAACCAATCAGATTCTTAGAAGCAACAGAAAAATAATAGCGGACATTCTAATTGGTTGCTATGAGTCCTAGTTGTCCAATGATTACTAACAGGTATTAGAGGAACACAAAAAAGCTAAAGTAGAGATCATGGAATAGAAGCAGGAAAATGAAATAACTTACAATTTTTTTTATGATAGACAGGAAAATAATGTTATGTTGCCACATGCAAAAAAAAACCGCTTTTTTTTTTTTTGCAGGCATCTGCTTGAAAACACACAACAGCACTGATTATTTTTAGGTCATCCACTGTATTTGAAGGTTTTTGTTTTTTTAAATTCTGCACTTAAAAGCACAACAGAATTTATTACATGTGGTTTAATCAGGTAGTTCATGACCACTTTGCACGAATTGTTAGACGCAGTGCCCGGTCTCTTTATTCTACGTGGGAACGTGGTATGTTTCATGCAGAATACTGGGTCAGAGGCACAGCATGGAAATTGCAGCGCAGTGCCGATTTTAAATCACAGGATGTCACAAGATGTGTTTTTTTTTTTTTACAACGGATTTCACCTTTTTTTTGTAATGCATAGGGTGAAATCTGCTAAAAATCCAGTGATACATGTGATCAATACATGCATGTAACATGAGAATTTTGGACAGTGCACTGCAGATTATTTCAACTCCATTCCTATTCTGTGTGATGATATCCTAAACATCCAACTTCTGGTATTTGCATTTAAAAGGGGTTGTCCGGGACTTTTATATTGATGGATAAGCTTAGGATAGGTGGTCAGTATCTGATCGGTGGGAGTGCGACACCCCTGCTAATCAGCTACTCCGGGTGCTCAGTTGCGGAGCTGCACAGCACAGTCAACTGTATGGAGGCCGTGTACTTCTGCTCTGCCCCCCTATTCAAATCTATAGGGGACGGATGTGCAGCACACGGACACTAAATTGTTGATTGAGTGGTGCAGCTCCTGCATGTTCTGCCAGCCAGGTAAAGAAAATGACCAAAATCTCAAAGTATGCACATTGCCAAATCGTGATGGGCAGTTCGGCTCTTTAAGGGGAATCTGGATCATTTGGCTCTGCCAATTAAGAGCAGGTACTTTGGGATCCCAATTAAATATGTGTTCAAGGTGAATACATATTTAAGATAAAATCACCTCTGTCCGATGCGGTTGAAATCCCGCAAGGATAGACAGTTTTTCATTGCATCCTAACATTCATTTTAACCCTAGTGAGAGCCGCTCAGAAGCTGCAAGTGACTATCACTGGGTGCCGACTGTGTCGGATTGGTCGCCAACTACCCATCCCCATTGCCAAAGATCTAGAGAGACAGAAGAATAACGTTACTGAAGATCACTCGGACAAGTATGAAATAGTATTTATGGTGAGGCTTATCACATTGTCACAAAATTGTCATCAATTCTTTCAATCTTTAGAACTCACAAAAGGAAAAAAATGAGAACATGAAAGTATTTGTTCACCATGTACATCTAAAGCTGGTTACACACACAAGAATCAGACACAGTATTTCCACCTGGCCATTAATCAGTCTCTCTAGTGCGACAGACGAATGGCTGTAATCTGAAGGTTATGATAAGGAATGGACTTCAGAAAAAGTGGCCAAACGTGGTTTGTCTTTTGCATCTATGGGCTGTGCTGTGCACAAATGTCTGGCAGCTGCTACATCTGTAGGTCTTCTGTTATAGACTAGAAAGAGGGGGAGACACCAAGTGTAATAGGGTCTTATCCGGTGGAGAAATTGGTCTAGGTGAGAGGTATAGGAATTCCTCACCATTTGGAATTGTTCAACCCACAACTGAGGAATCAGGGTGTGAACGCTGCGGCAGTAACCTCAGGTCAGGAGATCCCGATGTGTACAACGGGTGGAAGATAGGAGTAGTAGTCTATGCTGCTGTACTAGACTAAACAAAATCGGTGATGAGGGATTAGAGCATCCGGTGTATTCCCAACGCGTTTCGAAGTTGAACAAACTTCTTCATTACATGAACCACAATGTTAAAGTTTTGCTTCCCCTGATGAAGCAGTTGGTTCAACTTCGAAACGCATTGACAATTATCCGCATGATCCAATCCTCATCACGTCCTCTGGATTTCTCGAATCTAGCACAGCAGCGCAGACTACTCCTATCCTCCACCAATTAGGTTACAAATTGCTTCAATGAATGAGAACATTCTGAAGTCTGCAGGGTTCTCAGGTCTAATCTCATGGCCATGTCTGTACAGCATTTACTACACGACCTATTTTGGTTGGTGAAGTCTTTAGTAAGTAGTGTCAATGTGCACTGCATTAAGGGGAATCAGTGATCAGGATTTCACCCCCCATACTATTTATATCCACATGTAACTGTCAAAGACATGTCCAGTCCGTTCCTGAGAATTCAGAATTAGAATTGATATGCAAATTAGACTGAAGAGCTATGTAAATCTGAATCCTCTGTCACTCCAGCTCTATTCTCTGCCTTCTGCTTGACAGATGTCAGGCAAAGGAGCTGTCAGTAAAACAGGAGGAGACAACGCTGAGCAGTGAATAGAGCTGGAGTGACAGAGGCTTCAAGCTCTACCATAGCCCTTTGCCTATTAATTCAAACTCTGATTTCTTAGTAACGGAAGACTGGCCATGTAAATGTATTGCTGGACTTGTTTTTGAAAAAGCTACATGTGCATATAAAATAATTTGGGGTGATAAATCTTGCTCACAGATTCCCTTTAAAGAATCTCAGCTGTAAGAGGTGGTCTGCCAGGATAGTGTTGCTTACAATAATGAAATGTTAAGTGTACAGCACATGAGCGTCTTTATTGACACATGCATATTATACATAAATTATATCTTTTTTCAGCTAGGATTCTAAGTAGAATATAAACGTAACATGAGAAAAGTAATTTGTCAAAGTGGTAACGCACAAAGTGGAGTTTATTTAACTTTTAGGCAACTTTTGGTTTTGACAGCGTAGGTGATTTTAGCTCTGCAGACGAGGATGGTCAATGTTTGACTTTTGAACAATAGATTTTTGGTTGGGTTCAGTTTTTACAAAGCTGAAAAGTCACCATCATCACTGCTGGAACGGTTTTGATGATTTCTCCCACTCCATCCATTGTACAAATCTCTTACTTATAGGTCTGTACACAATATTCCAAGCATTTTAATAATGATGTTTATAAAAGAGCAATTTCCTCTTCTTTGGGAGCGCTAGTTACAGCATTTGGCATGTATGGAAATTGTAAAAGGTTCTGTTCATGCTTGCGTTTTTTGTTTCCATCAGTGGTTTTGGAATTTTTGATAAGAATACTGCAGCACTTATAATAAAAATCCTATACCTGATAAGCCCTTTTATTTGCTGATGTGGTCTACCAGGGTCCTATAAAAACAAACAAGTGAAAGCGATCATCATGGAAGCCAAGAAGCTAACAGACAACAAAACAGCAACTGTCAATAGGACAAGTGCTAACAGATAGGTGATCGTTGATTTTAGTTTATCTCACAGGGCAGACTCACAGTTATAAGGGAGAATCAGTTACTAAGCTCTCCTGCAAATTAAAGGAGTTGTCATATTTGGGGGGAGAATATATATATTTTTTAATGATTCAAATATTTGTATCTGGATGGTTTGGTCATTACCATGTAGGCTTGGCACATAAACCATTATCCTGGTGCTGCTCTAGGTATTCTGAAACATATATGCACTAATATGTGTATGCGCATATGTGTATATATCTATTTTTTTATTACCTAAATGCATGTAATTGGGGGCAAAAATCTTTTTTTTGCAATTGCAGTTCATTTATCTTAAATTTTGCATTCTATAGCCTCTGTTTTGCTGGTTGCAGAATGAGCTAATTGAATATCTGTCAGTGAGCGAGCTATGAGAAATTCTAATTCTTTTATCTATCTTTTTTCTGGGCCGCTCTTCGCTGCTTTACGACCACATCAAAGTTGAAAGTACAGGGAACCAAGGAGCTGGTTTAAAGGAAAACGGTGCAAAATTCTCTAATTGAAAAATGCAAAAATTATTTTAAGTCCCAAATATATATATATTTTTTTTAAATATATCTATGTTCCCCAAAAGGCAGACCAACCCTTTAGACGTATGTAAAAAAAAACACAAAAACTCAGCAACACAGGCTGTTCATAGATAGCACCATAATAAGCAAAGTTCTTTAAGAAATATGTGAAAACTTAAAGGTGGTCAGAGAACTAGCGGAATGGGGCGGGGGGTGATTTAGAGGGGAGTGTAAACAGTCCTATCACAGGGGCAAAAAAAAGAAAAAGGAAAAAAAAAGTCTCTGGTTGCCCTAAGTAACACTATCATCACCTTCTCGCTATGGAATATGCAGTTTGCTGTTGAACCTGTCAATCACCAAAACCACAGCAGAGAATACACTAAGAGGAGTTCGGAAGCCGCTCACAGTATACAAGAAGGCAGCGCCATTACACGCACAGAAGGAAAACTGTCATCAGTTACTGACAAGCACCTTTTATTTGTAGACAGGTCATTCATGAGCTTGTGTCATTATATACAATGCAGCGTTTTAACATCACCTATTTAATAGTAATATCCTTGTTAATGGCATCAACATTTGCAGGTGGAAAGTGGTACAGATATTTTATGTTTCCCTGAATTCTGCACATATTAACTGGGGAATTAAAAAAACCCAAAACATAAAGAAGCTAAAACGTCAACTACAGATTCTAAGCTGAGGGTAGAAGTGTGTGCATGTTCAGCCACATGAAGAGGTATTCACCTTAATAAAGTGCATCCTGCACCTACACACAGTGGAGTCCGTCGGCCCGCACGACAATACTAACTAGTAAGAGGAAGCTTGACGGTGTCACAGATCAGAGAACTTCTCGAGTATCGCCTGTGCTCGCGTAATGGTTGCCTCCAATGTGTTCAGGACGTGACTGGTAAAAATCGGTCCCTTCCTTCCTAATGACAAGATAGGACTTTGATGTACAATATATATATATTTCTCAAAATGCAAAAGGATTCTGTATGCCCCTGGGTGCAAAGAGAGAGAAGACGCAATAGCTATAAACAGGGTACACTGTCCCTTTAAATGCATAATATATGACTAATAAGAATCTTTCAAACAACACAATACACAAGGAAAATTAGCAGCACATAGAAAGTAATGTAACTTCCGCTGGAAAGACGCAGCCTTTTCCATATCTTTACAGAGCGCAAATGGCAATGAGTGGAGATAACTGTATCCGGGCCTATTGGGTATAAGGTGAGTGATGGCATGGGTCACGTCATGATAATGGTGGGTACAGGTGAGTGATGGCATGGGTCACATCATGATAATGCTGGGTACAAGGTGAGTGATGGCATGGGTCACATCATGATAATGCTGGGTACAAGGTGAGTGATGGCATGGGTCACATCATGATAATGCTGGGTACAAGGTGAGTGATGGCATGGGTCACATCATGATAATGCTGGGTACAAGGTGAGTGATGGCATGGGTCACGTCATGAAGATGCTGGGTACAGGTGAGTGATGGCATGGGTCACATCATAAAGATGCTGGGTACAGGTGAGTGATGGCATGGGTCACGTCATGATAATGCTGGGTACAAGGTGAGTGATGGCATGGGTCACGTCATGAAGATGCTGGCTACAGGTGAGTGATGGCATGGGTCACATCATGATAATGTTGGGTACAGGTGAGTGATGGCATGGGTCACATCATAAAGATGCTGGGTACAGGTGAGTGATGGCATGGGTCACATCATAAAGATGCTGGGTACAGGTGAGTGATGGCATGGGTCACATCATAAAGATGCTGGGTACAGGTGAGTGATGGCATGGGTCACATCATAAAGATGCTGGGTACAGGTGAGTGATGGCATGGGTCACGTCATGAAGATGCTGGGTACAGGTGAGTGATGGCATGGGTCACGTCATGATAATGCTGGGTACAGGTGAGTGATGGCATGGATCACATCATGATAATGCTGGGTACAGGTGAGTGATGGCATGGGTCACATCATAAAGATGCTGGGTACAGGTGAGTGATGGCATGGGTCACATCATAAAGATGCTGGGTACAGGTGAGTGATGGCATGGGTCACATCATAAAGATGCTGGGTACAGGTGAGTGATGGCATGGGTCACATCATGAAGATGCTGGGTTCAGGTGAGTGATGGCATGGGTCACGTCATGAAGATGCTGGGTACAGGTGAGTGATGGCATGGGTCACGTCATGAAGATGCTGGGTACAGGTGAGTGATGGCATGGGTCACATCATGATAATGCTGGGTACAAGTGAGTGATGGCATGGGTCACATCATGATAATGCTGGGTACAGGTGAGTGATAGCATAGGTCACATCATGAAGATGCTGGGTACAGGTGAGTGATGGCATGGGTCACGTCATGATAATGCTGGGTACAGGATGCTATGATTGACGTCCTCGAGAAATACAATCTTTATTGGAAGAGACTTTAAATACATTGGTGGAAAAAACATCTTCTTCACTATACATGGCATTGAGTACAGAGGAGATCGCAGCACTCCAGACAGCTCAACATTAGCAAAACAATCATCATGGAGCAGCTGCTATTACAACTTTGCAGTATGTCTTTCCTCTGTTATTCCTCCTGGAAAAATAAGAAGAAATTGACAACTGGGCAATACCAATCCCATTTCCGCTACTGGGCTTATCCCCAAACGCTGACACTTTCCAATCTGTTCTGCCAGTGTCAGACTGAGGAAGGGGGTTACTATTCTCCTTTTGTTAACGGGGTGTAACACTCGGATGTCAGTTCATTCCTACATTCCCAAAAGGAACATCACAATGCATTACCCAGAGGTGCATGCAAGCGTTCTCCAAAACAGACGTCAGGACCTCTTTAAAGTAATGACCTAGTAAATATAGCAGACATGATTTAATGGGTTCCTACTGCTAATCCATCTGTATTTCAGTTTTCTTAATGTGAATCTGTCAGCAGATGTGAGAGTAGCATGATGTAGGGGCAGAAAGCCTGACTCCAGTGATGTGTCACTTACTGGGCTGCTTATTATTCTTTCAATAAAATCAGTGTTTTATCAGCAGGAGATTATCACTAGAGGACTAGTCGGCTCATGCCTTGCAGTCCTTCGTATTCATAAACTCAGAATAGCTCCACCCCCACAACTGATTGGTAGCTTTCAGTGGTGTGGGCGGAGTTATACAGAATTCAACATTAAGGCTATGTGCACACGTTCAGGATTTCTTGCAGAAAATTCTGGACATTATCTGCAAGAAATCCGCAAGAAAACCGCGTGCGTTTTTGCCGCGATTTTGCCGCGGTTTTGACGCGTTTTTGCCGCGGTTTTTTCCGGACACTTCCCAATGCATTTTAAGTGGGAAATCCGCAAAAAAACCGCAAAATTAATGAACATGCTGCGTTTTTTACCGCGATGCGTTTTTACCGCGGAAAAAAAACGCATCATGTGTACAAAAAGTGCAGAATTCATTAAAAAATGATAGGATGCATAATATAAGCAGATTTGCGGTTTTATAGCGTTTTTATAGGGAAAAAACGCGAAAAAAACGCGAATAATCTGCAACGTGTGAACACAGCCTTATAGAACTGCTAGATCTGCAGCAGTGAAAACTGTGATTTTATCAAAACTGCCGCAAACAGCCTAGTAAGTGATACATAGCTGGAATCAGGCTCTCTCCCCATACATCATGTTGCTCTCAAGATTACATAGCATATGCCTACTGACAGATTCCCTTTAAGAGGATTTTAGACCAATGATACAAGGATCAGATCAATGAAAGGACTTGTAGGTCATTCTAACTCATCTCTATAGACAGCTGTGCATTTAATAGAAAATGGCATATATCTGGGACCCCACCAATTCTCAGACTGAAGGGTCTCCTTCACAGATCTCCCCCCTGCACAGTCAGGACATGACTGTGCTGCAGTTCCCTGAATAGCAGGTTGCTAGGAGTAGCGCTGTACAAGAGAGCTACAGAAGGGATATCTATACCATGCGGTCATGATCAGAGGGGGGTCCCAGAGTTTGGATTCCCACCTAACCTCGGGATATAACACACAATTAGATGGGAGCAAGTAGTGACATTCTGTAAAAATATACTTATAATGTAACATAGACAATGACAGAAAACACTGCAAATGGGGCCAAAACCAAAGGCTGTCCTAGGAGTTACACCTATACGATACTGTGGAAACGTTCAAGTCAGGAATGGTTGAAATGTTCTGGATATACTAGTATGGATTTCTGCTGGAGTTGACCGAGCGGGAATTGGGCCCAATATGGAGAGTCCCCATGGACAAATCTAACTGATCACCCAGATCTGTACCCCTAGTCACACTTACTTTTACGTGTTATTTCCACCAGAGTTCTGTGCCTCGCGTCCTACAATATAGCCAGCAATGCATTTCATTTCCCCAAACTTTCGGCAAAAAAAAAATGACAATGCGTTTTGTATGTTCAGACGACCCTGAAGGCCAATTACTAGTACAAGTGCATAAGGTGAATTAATCCACGGCAAGCAGTAAGACATGCAAAGCAATCATGGCGAATGGCTTGTCGACTGCTGAGCAATGCTGCAGATTTTCTCCGTGTCAGAATATCTATGTCGGGAGTCAAAAACGAGAAGTGAACAAAAATCTTACACACTAAAAAAATTACAGAAAAAAAACAAAACAAAACAGAAAAACACGACAATGTCAGCCTCCGATTCAGTCGTACACACGCACAGCCAACAGTGCCAAGCAGCATCACAATAATGACTACAGCGTGACCAGCCAATAATGGATAGATACCGGCCATACTGACCGGCCGGAGACCCAGCGCCTTCATAGTCTACTCATGGCCAACCACGGTGTCCACTCATCCAAAACACTAAGAACCGGTCATTCGTCAGGATCCACTGCAATGATCGGCTTCAGAACAACTTGGTCCGCAATACTGACATCTTGTATGTGTGTCGGTGGCGGCACACTATGGATCCCGCGCCACTTCCAGCAGTTTACGTAAGGGACGAGATGTCCCAGTGTGTGAGAACAGCAAGCCAAGCATTGTTAAAGGGATAAGTGTGGACACGGATGAAGAAACCCATCCACCACAAAAGTGACCAAATGGGCTCGTTCTTGCCGCTGCACAAATGGCATGTCCCTCTATAGGTGTCCATGTGCCTGCTCTCCAATTATAGGCAGCGCAAGCCGAGCTTGAGAATCACAGGACCCAATAAAGGGTCTCCATCTGTTGCTGGGAAAGCTGTTGCTGGGAAAGGTGGGATCCATTATGGAGGTTGAGCGTATACAGAGCTGGAGCGGCGCATGTTAGATATGAGGATGCAGCTTGGAGTGCGCTTAAAGGATTAACATGCCAAACTAATACTAGACGTCAGCCGCACACTTCTGTGTCAATGCAGGAAAGGAGCGAGCCACCAAGGAAATCCAGCACTTGGGATGGTAACAAAAATTAAGCTAAATAAAATAATAAATTAACTGCACGCCAACACCAACAACCAGTAAAATGCCCGTTGGTAACAGTATGAACACCGCACATATACATCTGATCTCCGAACTTCAGCGCGTGACTAGAAGGGGCTACTTCAGAGACCGCCGCTCTTGTCCGCAGGCTGTGTCTGGTACTGCAGCTTAGTCATGTTAATGGGGCTGAAGCTGCAGTACAAGATACAACTGTCATCTCAGACCCCCCTTTAATAAGCGGTACCCTACATGTTACCGTGCATACTGCACCGGATAGTTGTTAACCATTTCGTTACAATGACAAGTAAATGTGGACACTGTCCATTGCACAGTGGCACATACTGAAGAGTGGGGGGCACAATAACCATATTCTATGCAGACCACCATCAAGATTCATCTTTATTGGACCGCCATCTATATTTTAGGAGAGAATGGCATAGTACGGGACTGATCGTGGTGATAGCAAACGGGGATTTGAGGATTAAAGAACCTCTGTCCACAGACAAATTAGGAAATCTAGATGTTAGCCAAGAACAGAAACCTGAATGTGCCGAGTATACAACGTGTCAGTAAGCCAAGGGGGATCGTGTGTCCAACTCCCATCACAAGACCCCCAGCGTGTGACCGTCTTGAATCAGCAGCCGCTACTTCATGGTTATGAGGGAGCCTAATGAAGATCTGTCTGGTAACAAGGTCTCTAAAGTTCTCAAAAGAAGAAATGGCCATATTTTTTTTTCGTTGTAGGAGACGTACCTACTGAAATATTTAAAGGGAACACAATTCAGACTGTATCAATGGGACTCAGTGCACATCTGTATTGTAGGATTCAGGACAAGTCACACACCTATGGAATTAGATATATTCCCCCTTTATACAAACACTCATTGTAATAAGTCAACTTTCAGGGGCTATTCTCATTTTCTGTGCCATAAAAGCTCAGCAATGTCTGGAGCCCCCTTACAAATAGATGGGGGGATGCCTAATTCTGGAGACAGACGTAGCTCTCGGCGGTGACACCTGCCTCCATGGTACATTTATGGCTCATCCGCTGCAAATAACCCTGTAAAGATGCAGATCGTGTTATGGAAAAAGAAGCAATACGTTTAGCAGCAGGTTATACAATATGGTTTGTATTAGTTTTGCCTGTAAAACTGTATTCGTTCACAACTAGTTACTTAATAAGGCCCAAGGGCAAGTTTAGACATGGCGGATCATTTCTGATGCAGATTTTGCAGTGGAATTTGGCGTGGATTTCATCCGATGTGATTATCGCAGCATGCTCACATCTCTGCATGACTTATCCCTCCCCAGTTCATGTATTGCAAATCTGCAGCAATTCCAGCATATCTGATCTTACCCTGAGCCTTTCATAGGGCTGGATTCTGGGAGTTTTACAGGCCTGAAACTAAAAACATTGAATACACAGTGTGGTTTTACCTGTAGATTCGGCCTGCTGCAGTGGTACAAAGATCAGTGTTGGTGGAAGTGGACACAGAAGCGACGGTTTAGGTACAGGTATCTAGACTGGCAGTTCAATCTATGCAGCAACTACAGAAGGCTCGTAAACCAGGCCTATAAGAATCGGATTCTATGCATTGCTGTCACTTATCTCAGAAATCCAATGCAGAATTAACCTATAGATGAGTGCCAAGTGCAGTTCTTGCATTTGTGGAAGTCCGCTGTGCCACTGGCCATCTTCTAATTGCATTTTTTATTTTTTTTGACACCGACATCCAAAGAAATCCAATGAACTAGAAACTGTAAGTGCCACCAATAAGGAGATCAGAGTTCAGACATTGACCCTTATCTAGAAAATGAAGGCCTCTCTGGCAGCAAATATAACTTATGGATCCTGCGGACGTAATGCACTGTAATATGCGAGATTCCCAGGAACATAAGGAAAAAAAAAAAAAAAAAAAAAGGGTTTAAACCAAGCACAAAAAAACAACCCAACACATTAGGGGAGAGTATGCTGTATGTCGTCGCCACCTAACTGAAAGCCTATGTCCCCTTTTTTTTCCCCCCCCGGCAGGACGTTTTTTTTTTTTTTTTCCTGCATTGTGTGTTGCAGATGTCTGAGGAATACCATAAAAATTCCCTTGGATATTTACATTACATCTTTGACCGGATGAAAAGGAAAGACAAAAAAGTAATGTCCTGACTGTCACAGTACACAATACAAGATGGACATAATGCAATTTGGTTGTCTTTGCCAGCCATGCCGCCCCCCCACCCGTCCCAAGCTGGGAAAGAAATAGGTGCTTACGTTGCCACGTTTTACCTTGAAATGTTCATTCAATGCAATGTTAGAGGAGCATTTTACTCACTTACCCTGAAGACAAACAGCTCTATTAATGGGTAAAGCACTTTGCTACCAGTGAGAACTTTAGTGCATTAATGTGCAACATGTCACAGCCCGCTCTGGCAGCAAACCGGATCTTTTTATTTTATTTTCGATTTTTAAATACCCCTCTTCCCTGCATCTTCAAAAAAAATAACTTTTGCACCAACATAATTTGTCTTCAGCAGTCCCAAAATGCCATGTAAAATAAAACAAAAAAAACACCCCACTCTGAACCCCACCCCCCAGCACAAAATGACTCTTAAATGGTAGGTTTTGTGAATTCACATTGTCTTTCAACATTGGCTTTCATTATTCAAGTATTTCAAGACTGATATGTGTTTTTGTCCTTTTTGTTTTTTTTTTCTTTCATTTTCTAATGTCTCTCTCCCCCCCACCCCCAGACCATTTCTTTCAGGACCCCCTTCCTCCCCCCTTTTACTTCTGATCTCCGATGGGGGGGAGGAGAGGAAGGAAACTGCAAGCACAAAAAGAAAAAATAGGAAAAAAAAAAAAATCGAAAAAGGAAAATAAAAAACAACCACTTTGAAAGTGACCGCAGGCTTTTGTAACATTGGCGATCAGGAGTCTTAACTTAAACCCACCTGATTTAGCTTTCTGTTTTCTTCTTTAAAGATAAAAAAAAATTACTTATTGCAAGTTTTGTAAAAAAAAAAAAAAAAAAAATTAAAATAAAGTAAAAAGGTCAAGTTAGTGCTGCTGCTGCTCTGAAAGGTCACGAGGTCAGAGTTGAAAGTTCAAAAGTTCATATTGAGTCGGTCCCTCCTCCCAATAGATCACCGGGTAGTAAAGGGGCGGGGCTACCCATCCGATGGGCGTCCTCTGTGCTGGGCACCCCCCACAGGCTGGATGTGTAGCTTGGTGTACCCCATAGAGATACACCTGGCAGGTCACTACCACCACCGCCACTGCTCCATTGTCCCAGCCCTGTGGTTCCTCCGAAAAGGTTAAGGGCTGGTCCTACCGGTTCAGCCTGATGGTTTTGTCCCACTTCCAAAGGCTGCCAGCCTGCGCCAGGAGCAGAGGGAGTTGGCGGCTGGGCTTGTGCAAGGTAACGGCTCACCTCCTCATCCGTTGCAAATTCCGCCAGGATGGTCGTATTACCCAAAACGCACCTGGGTTGTGAAGAGAGACAGACACAATGAGCATACATAACTCTAGAATGCTGTATTACCTGACAATAAGGCTTCTACTACACTTGCCATGATTTTTGTGGGCCCTTTTTGCAAGCCGTATTGCCGTAAATTTCACGGTTTGCAGCAAAAACCTTGCAGATAGCCGTTTTTCTGGTTTCGAATACTAGAGTAAAAGTATTGAGAAAAAAACCCCAGCGTTCCGCAAATACAGTGTTAACGGTGCACCGCAAAAACAAGCTTCCGTTGTTTTTGCGGCCCCATTGATTTTCAATGGGGGCCGTATCGTAAGCCGTGAAAAATATCGAGCAGGCTCGATATTCCTTCACGACCGTATAAATGGGCCTTACGGTGCTCCGATAAATTTATGCGGCCCCATAGAAATGTATTGGGCCGCAAAATCACGGCAAGTGTAAAAGAAGCCTAATAAGGGATTTTTATAAAGGGTAAAACTGTATGACAACACCAACTCTAAGGGACGGTCACACGTTTCATGTCGGCCGACATGTAGATTACTCTTCACAGCAGAAATCCAAGCCTGGTGATCTTAAATCCTGCAGATGTGCCGAAAACCTGCACGAGAATCAGCTCCATGTTCATTCAAGAGGTCAAACATGGGCTGTATGGTGCGCTCTGATCTCTGTAGCCGCTCACTTGTTAAATTTTGGATGTAGAGAGCAGCGACCGCATACTGTCAGATCATCAGAGTGCACACATGCCCAGCCCCGCCACTCCACGCATGTCCCCGAGTCTTCCAATGTCAGCCCACAAGCGCAGGATTGTATCTGAGTTTAGACAACACTTGCTTATGCCAAGCGAGTGCACTCAACCAAGATCAGGGATAGTGCTGAAGACGCAAATTAGAGGGCATAACTGGGCAACAAGTCCAGTGGCCACACCAGGGGTGCACCAAAGCACCTTCATCTGCACACAAAATAAGGCAATCTATTTGCTATTAAAAAACTAAAATTTATACTACTGGAATGGTTTTGATAGGGGCCAAGTCCCTTATATAGATGTTTTAGTAGCTGAAATTGCAGTTTTGTTTTTTATTTTTATTTGGGGGGGTGACAGACTCCTTCTAACTTTACAACAACAAAGCTGATGCAAACTTAAGGAACTGGAATGCATGGTCCATAATACTGTGGGAACAATAAGGAATGCATCGATGATATATAGCCAAACCTGGATGAACCTGCAGTAAGCTGGATTACTGCTAATTTCAGTGGACAGTGACCATCAGCAGCAGTGGCTTTTCTTCTGTATTGCAGCACAATTACAAGTCAGGCTAGGGTGGAAGACATTAGACTAGTTGATTTAAGGGGGCTTCCGACATCATTTCATGGGGCCAGATTTGTTGGACTGCAACTATTCAAGAGCATAATTCTACAGAGCACTGGGTGTGTGACTGCAGACTTATAAATCCCCCCTGTGCACGCACGGTTCGCTCCTAGGTTTCGACGGTTTCTGAGCCGGGAACAGTGGCGATGTATGTGATATGCATGTTCCCAGGCAGAACACGTCTAATGGATGCGGCCTCGCTCCATACAAGTGTATGGAGCACGGACGCACCAATTAGACGGCTGATTCACCCAACACACTGCTGATCCTGACTCAAATCTGCAAATCCTCGCAGTGCACAGTGCTGGGGGATTCATAAGTCTGCAGACACACTGAGTGACTGCAGACTTATTTTAAAACGGACAACCCATTTAAACAAGATATTAGTGCTCTGGCTGATTATATTGGTAGCAGATTACAAACGGTCAGTAAGTGCATGCTTGTAGGCCTTCATTCATCCGAGTCATGGGTGGTAACAAGGTGCTGAAAGCAACAAAATCAAATTCATTCATTGACAAGCCTGTGGGATCCCATTTTGTTAGATTTTACTTAGGAGAAGGAAAGGTAAAAGCATAAATAAAAAAATAAAAATAAAAAAATTCCAAAACTTTATACTCCTGTTTCATAACCTGTTCTGCCGCCTAGTCCACAGTCCTGTTTTTCTGTCATTCCAATCTGAGGTCTCATGCGATCACATGGTTGGGGACACACGTCTCACCCCTTCAAAAGACTACATGAGGCCAGACCTCAGACAGGTCTGTGTGCCAAAACGGAGAAACGGATCAGTGGCCAGGGCTGGAGCTGGGGTGGCCGAGCTTTTTACCGTTTCTTTGCGGAATTTCAAATCTATCATCCAAAATTGGGCAAATCTACAAGAAACCAATGTCGAGACATTCTCTCAACTGAGACAGAAAATCAGCTACCTCTGGCAGCAACATCTTACAGGGACAGACCTGGACACATGGATTCGCCGGCCTGAACACATCGGCAGCATGTTACGTGGCCGTTACGAGCACTTACATGTGCAGGGCATTCTGGGCCTTGGCTGCCTCCTGTTTGGTGCTGTATCGGATGAGAGCTGTGCCCTGGGTGAGGTTGAGATGGAATGTCAGCAGGGGGCCATGCTGCATGCAGATCGTCCGCAGTGTAGAGCCGTCGATCTAGAAAGAGGAAATCAAATAAAATCACACAAAACATAAAAAAAGAAAAAATATTTGACACTCCTCTCTTTAATAAACAGCGACTGATCATACCTGTGGTGTAAGATTAAGAAGGATGAGCCAATAGCTAGGACGCACAGAACTGCCATCGCTCCAGGTAGAGCCTAGAAAAGGTCAAAAGTAGCTTAGTAATTTCCTTATAAAACATGACATCCATAATAACATTGGCCACTGCTTATGATTGCTGTGGGAATTCTGCTCATTAGTACAGGGAATCCATCGTGGTTAGAGAACCACATACCGCCCCATCCTTACCGCCAATGGTACTGATGGCGAAAAACAGAGTGGCTGCCCCTACTCTCAGAGCAGGTAGTCCTGATCGGCGGGACCATACAAACACCGACCCTATGTACCACTAATAAGCACAGCTAAGGGCTCTTCCAGGGAGCAAAGGACAGGGCATGCTAAAATCCAACATGCTTGATTATTCTTTCCCACTCCAATACCGTTCATAAGGCTGCTGCAAAAAGCCGCTTCTGGTTAATATTCTTTTCTGCTGTATGACACATATCAGACTAATGTCGGCTGAACCCACAAAAATCAACAGGGCGGGCATGTCTGATTTCGGAGCGCTGATGGTTTTGTGCTCCCTGTGAAAACCCGCCGCCGATGTGTCAGCCAGTAGCTTTCTCAGAGAACACAGGAGAACTCGGCTGGGACGGCTGTGAACAAATGGCCGAGCAATGCAATGATTCAGCACCTGAAACGCGTTTCATTTTACTATCATGGTGTCGTAGCTGCGATTGGTTTCAATTATTTTTTCAATAAAACATTTTGGACTTTATCGGACGTCCCTGGAAGCTGGATTTATACTTCCATTGGCTAAGGCATGGTTCGACCCATAGCGATTTAATGTGTAAGGCAAACCTAAGGAGACTAACTGGCTTAAAGGAATTTAAAAAAAAAAAAAATGCTTCTTATTAGAGAGTTAAAGGAGGCTTTCGACTAAGGAACTTTTTTTGTTTTTCCTTAAAAGCATTTAGTTTGGACAAAAATTTGTGCCATTGAATTGCCTTAATTTTGCATGGTTTGCCTTCTATAATCTGTGTTGCATTTTCTGCAGAATGAGTAAACTGAGAATCCACAAGTGAGCTTGCTCTGAGAATCTTAAAGGCAAAATGGAGAATTATGACAATACCAAGTTGAATGTGCAGATAAACAGACTCTGTAAATAGCCAATTGGTGAAACATTTTGTGCAAAAATAAGATTAACACCAAAACACATACATATACACTGTGTGCAGAATTATTAGGCAAGCTGTATTTTAGAGGATTATTTTTATTATTGATCAACAACTATGTTCGCAATAAACCTAAAAGACTCATAAATATGCTTAAAGCTTAATATTTTTGGAAGTTGGAGTGTTTTTTTTTTTAGATTTAGCTATCTTAGGAGGATATCTGTTTGTGCAGGTAACTATTACTGTGCAGAATTATTAGGCAACTTAATAAAAAACAAATATATTCCCATCTCACTTGCTTATTTTCACCAGGTAAACCAATATAACTGCACAAAATTTAGAAATAAACATTTCTGACATGCAAAAACAAAACCCCCCAAAATTAGTGACTAATATAGCCACCTTTCTTTATGATGACACTCAGCAGCCTCCATCCATAGATTCTGTCAGTTGCTTGATCTGTTTACGACCAACATTGCGTGCAGCAGCCACCACAGCCTCCCAGACACTGTTCCGAGAGGTGGACTGTTTTCCCTCCCTGTAGATCTCACATTTTATGAGGGACCACAGGTTCTCTATGGGGTTCAGATCAGGTGAACAAGGGGGCCATGTCATTATTTTTTCTTCTTTGAGACCTTTACTGGCCAGCCACGCTGTGGAGTAGTTGGAGGCATGTGATGGAGCATTGTCCTGCATGAAAATCATGTTTTTCTTGAACGATACCGACTTCTTCCTGTACCACTGCTTGAAGAAGTTGTCTTCCAGAAACTGGCAGTAGGTCTGGGAGTTGAGCTTCACTCCATCCTCAACCCGAAAAGGTCCCACAAGTTCATCTTTGATGATACCAGCCCATACCAGTACCCCACCTCCACCTTGCTGGCGTCTGAGTGGAGTTCTCTGCCCTTTACTGATCCAGCCTCTGGCCCATCCATCTGGCCCATCAAGAGTCACTCTCATTTCATCAGTCCATAAAACCTTTGAAAAGTCAGTCTTAAGATAAAACATCAAGACTGGGCCAAGAAATACCTTATGTTTCTTACTCAAAGGTGGTCGTTTTTCAGCCTTCCTTACCTTGGCCATGTCCCTGAGTATTGCACACCTTGTGCTTTTTGTTACTCCAGTAACGTTGCCGCTCTGAAATATGGCAAAACTGGTGGCAAATGTCATCTTGGCAGCTTCACACTTGATTTTCCTCAATTCATGGACAGTTATTTTGTGCCTTTTTTGCCCAATACGCTTCTTGCGACCCTGTTGGCTATTTGCCATGAAAAGCTTGATTGTTCGGTGATCACGCTTCAAAAGTTTGGCAATTTCAAGACTGCTGCATCCCTCTGCAAGACATCTCACAATTTAGGACTTTTCAGAGCCCGTCAAATCTCTCTTCTGACCCATTTTGCCAGAGGAAAGGAGGTTGCCTAATAATTAAGCACACCTGATATAGGGGTTTGATGTCATTAGACAGCACCCCTCCTCATTACAGAGATGCTCATCACCTGATTTACTTAATTGGTAGTTGGCTCTCAAGCCTGAACAGCTTGGAGTAGGACAACATGTATAAAAAGTATCAAGTGATCAAAATACAACTTGCCTAATAATTCTGCACGCAGTGTATAATAGTTTTTTATGTATAGATGAAAGCAAGAGGCGTAATAATACATATATCTGCACAAAAAAAAAATATTTATCTATCCGCATAAATGTCCCCAAAAGAGGACAGGCTCTTTAACCCTTTAATGACCGCCAATACGTTTGTTTTTTTTACTGACCCGAGATATCAGAGAATAGCCTCCCCATACAGGAGACAATCCAGCAGCTGCCGGATGTACACTATAGCTGACAACTTGTTGCATGTGCCATGATCAGTGTTGGCACTGTCCATATCTGTTTAACCCATTAGATTCTGCTGTCACTAGTTACATCATCATATACAGTGGGTACGGAAAGTATTCAGACCCCTTGAAAATTTTCACTCTGATTCATTGCGGCAATTTGTTAAATTCAAAAAAAGTTCTTTTTTTCTCATTAATGTACACTCTGCACCCCATCTTGACTTAAAAAAACAGAAATGTAGTAACCTCTGAGCAGATTCTCAGGGACAGATTCTTGGGTAGGGAGCTGTATTTTGATTACAATCAGCTCATTAATTTCTTCTTGCTCTGTTAGCACACACACACAGTGCTCACTACTGAACACTGAAGGGCATGCAATGAAAGATTACGTCCTGACACCAGTGCCAGAGTCAGGATGCACTTTGTGGTACGGCCCCCGAAGGATGGGATAAATATCCAAATGGCCCTTGCCAGAAAAATAATTCTCCACCCCTGCGTTAGAGGAAGGGTGTTCACTCTTTTACCCCTGATACAATTCTGTACATTAGAATACAAATAAAGAAATTAATGATTGAACCTCTAGACCATTGCCTTCATTCAGCAGTGTTTGATCCCTCCCAATCATTGCTATTTTTTTAAAATTTTTTTAGAATGATCTATTCCTGCAATGCCGTTGGTTTTCTGGGGGCTAACAATGGCTTCCCACGTCTGCACAACTATAGCAGTGTGTGACATGGGAGGTCAGCAAATTTGGTTAAAATTATAAAAAAATAAATAATAGTAAGTTGTTACAAGCAGCATCTTTAAACGGTCCAAAATATGTAAGGAGTTAAAGACTATGAAGAAGAGCATTACAGATCAATAAATTAACCTCTTCCCAACCTCCGTCATACTATTACTGCGGAGGTCGGGTCCCCAGCTTTGATGTGGGCTCCGGCGCTGAGCCCACCTCAAAGCCGAGACATGTCAGCTGTTTTGAACATGCTGACAGCGGCATTTAACCGGCGCTTCCGGACATCGGGCTGGAAATGATCGCATCGCCGATCCCTGTCACATGATCGGGTCAGCGATGCGTCTGCACAGTAACCATAGAGGTCCTTGAGACCTCTATGGTTGCTGATGCCGGATTGCTATGAGCGCCACCCTGTGGTCGGTGCTCAGATCAATGCAGAAATTCAGCTACATAGGGGTGATCTGATGATCGCTGCTATGTAGCAGAGCCGATCAGGCTATGCCAGCTTCTAGCCTCCCATGGAGGCTATTGAAGCGTGGCAAAAAGTAAAATAAAAAAAGTTTAAAAAAAATATAAAAAAAAAAATAAAATATATATATATATATATATATATATATATATATATATATATATATATATATATATATATGTTTAAATCACCCCCCTTTCGTCCCATTCAAAATAAAAAAAATCAAACCTACACATATTTGGTATCGCCGCGTTCAGAATCGCCCGATCTATTAATAAAAAAAAAAAGCATTAACCTGATCGATAAACAGCGTAGCAAGAAAAAAAATTCAAAACGACAGAATTACATTTTTTTGGTCGCCGCGACATTGCATTAAAATGTAATAACGGGCGATCAAATGAACGTATCTGCACAAAAGTAGTGTCATTAAAAACGTCAGCTCGGCATGAAAAAAATAAACCCTCACTTGACACCAGATCACAAAAAATGGAGACGCTATGGGTATTGGAAAAATGCGCAATTTGTTTTAGCAAAGTTAGGAATTTTTTTTTTTACCACTTAGATAAAAAGTAACCTAGACATGTTTGGTGTCTATAAACTCGTAATGACCTGGAGAATAATAATGGCAGGTCAGTTTTAGCATTTAGTGAACCTAGCAAAAAAGCCAAACAAAAAACAAGTGTTGGATTGCACTTTTTTTTTGCAATTTCACCGCACTTGGAATATTATTCCCATTTTCTAGTACTAAATGCTAAAACCAATGAGGTCGTTCAAAAGTGCAACTTGTGCTGCAAAAAACAAGCCCTCACATGGCCATATTGACGGAAAAAATAAAAAAGTTATGGCTCTGGGAAGAAGGGGAGTGAAAAACGAGAACGCAAAAACGGAAAAGGGCAAGGTCGTGAAGGGGTTAATAAGCAAACAGTGGGGGGAAAAATGAAATTCCTTTTAGAGAATGTAATTATGGATTGTAATAAATATAAAATCTGGACAGTGGTGGACGGTGGAGCTGGAATCATCGTATTGGGGAGAAGATGAGCAATCATTACAATGAGTGGACGCTACATGACAGGAAAGGACCATTAGACATTTACCAGATGAAATCCTGGAGTCCTGTGCCCCCCATCCTCTGCCAGACCGAGGGGCTGTGCTGTTCCAGGGGGAGTTGGTGGCTTTGGGGTTGTTGGTGAGCCCTGGAGGGGGGCGAGGCAGCCCAGGGCTATTCCTGGACATCTGATTCTTCCACATCTTGTTCGAATGATGTGAGGGGTTGTGTCCAATGGGGTCTGGTGACCAGGTGGATTTATAGTCTCCAAACTTTGCTGAGAGTGCTTAAAAAAAATTGAAAAATAATATGAGACATATTTCGTAAAACATCCTATTCCACATGAAGGCGGATACAAACCGTGTCGGATTACATAGCTCTATGGAGGGCAATACCTGAAGTGCTGTGGATATTCTCTGAGGCACTGTAGGGCCAGGCACCAGGTGAAGGCAGCGAGGTGTTGAGGGAAGAAGTGGACCCTAAAATGTGAAATACCAGGACACACTGGTTGTATTAGCACAGACTGGTTATTTATACAGCAAAGTGGTAAAATACAAGACCAGCAAGGTTACACTGCCCTCCTGTGGTGAAGCCGAGAATACACTGCGGTCATGTAAATACCAAGTGCAGTTACTGGAACCACATATTAGTTGCGACTGTCAGTTTGTGGCCGTACTCGACCACAATGTGCGACCCTTCCCTAGCCTAAATGTCTCCACAAAATTGCCAATAATTACTTCATTAAAATGAGGACACTATGTATTTGCTGGAGATCCTGAACAAGAGTAACTTTATATAATCCTCATTTATAATTTAGGCTCTGTTTGCATCACACTTCTGCGCTGTAACGTGTACACTGGGAAGGTTCCCCACAATCTGTTACATAGAAATCATTAGTCAATGGCTGAGCTTCCACTTACAATATACCACCATACAAAGTAAATGGAAGCCAAAAAAGCATTGCAAACCCAGCTTTACCTGTTGGGGCGTCCTGCAGTAGCTGGTGGTCAGTATCTACGATGGGAGATGGGGCTGGACCCCCTAGCACACTGCCAGGGGTAACATAAGGGTCGGATTCTGGGTCAATATTCTGAATTCCTTTCCATGGCACGCCTGGTTGAAACTCTGCAAAATAAAATGATAAACATCATGTGGACAAAGATCTCCATTATAAGTGGGGTGGATGCAGCATATTTTACAGTCTACATTTGAGACAAATGAAATCACTAACCTTCCTCGTGCACAGAACTAAAAACAAAGCGTCCTGCCAACTACATGAATTCATTTTTCCCCATCTATGGTGATTTGCTTACACTTTGTGATTTTGTCCTGACTTATTTACTGTGGGGGTCTGACTACTAGACCTGGACTGATCGCCGGCAAGGGGCACTTTTCTTTCCATTAGAATGGACTGGCAGTGCCCATGCTCGACCGACACTTCAATCATTCCTGATGAGGCTGCCAAGCGCTGCACTCGCCTTTTTCTGCAGTCCCATAGAGAATAAATGGAGTGATGTCATGCAGATCCCAGCGATCAGTAAGTCATCACCTATCCTAGAGATGGGAGAAAAGTGGGCCATCCTGATAGATAGTAATAGTAATCTTGCAACTCCATGCAAACTTTGCACAAGTGCAGATTTCCAAGATATACAGAACCCGTGCAAGTGCAGCTACACGTTTGTCTTGCTTGTCTCAGTAGAAGGCTTTGCCCATCATGGAGGCATGGCTTTCTACGGTAAGACGACAGCACAGAACATATAAGGCTACGTTCAGCAAGCACCAGTCTCTTCCCTTAGACAGAAGAGACAGCACTAGTACAAATGGACAATTCCTGTGCCCTTCTCCTACGTGCAGAAGCTCGCAGAGCTACACACAGTCGTGGCTGGTCTGAGAACGCTGATGTTCATGCAAACCGAGCCCAAGAATGATAGTATGCTGACTATAAATGGCTATTGTGCCATCTGGAAAAACTACAGCATACAGCGCAAAATCTATATCAACTGGTAGGTGTCAATTTCTGTCAAACCTATCCATAGAGCAGCAGTTGTCTTTACCTGCCTGTCTAGATTCTGAGGATTGAGAACCAATATATACAATGATTCCCGGCACCCACCTGGAGGCCAGCTGGTATTAATGGACTTGCTTCCCATTTTGCTTGAAGGAGGTGATTTGGCAGGTAACCAGCTGTCACCCGTTGGCCCTCCATGCAGTCCCACAGAATCTCCAGACATCATGTCAAACTGGTTGTAGGGAGAACCCCCACGATTCTTCCCAGGAGGTGCAATGGAGCCTGAAGGTAAAAGTAAAAGCAATTAGAAAAATATTTGTAACTCTCTATTCTTTAAAAGGAGTTTTCCTGGGTGGATATTCTTATTGGCTATGGGCTTACTATAGGTTAAACTATAGGTTAAAATCACAAACTCAGCTGGTCATGAGAAAACCAGGTTTGATAAAAGGCGTCACTAATTCTGAGCCTCCAAATTAAGGTTTTCTTTTTTTAAAATATTTTTCTTGAAAATGTCTACACTCTTTTTTCTATCTTGCACAATATTGTAACGCAAGACAAAGGCTTACCATTTTTAGGTAGACTAACATCTTGAGACACTGATGAAGGCAACCCATCCATCATGGATGTCCACTGCTTAAATCGGGATTCCACCCCAGCCTCCTTTCCATAATCAACTCCACTTGAGCTGTAGCCTAGAAATGACCAAAATTATTATTTTTTTTTTATATAACGTAAGAAATAAATCAGTTGCTACTTTCCAAATCAATTTTCACCAAGACAATCATTTATTTTTTAAATGGCGCCATCATTAAAAAGCAGAATCTTTAGGGTCGGCCTAGAAAACCGTTCTACTACTCGTGCAAGCTAAAGAGGGACTGAGGAACCATCTAGAGGTCACTACACCCAAATATATTCTGCAGTATGAGCTTAACACTGCTCCAATGACAGCTTTAGTTCCTTACACCCCCCTACCCCACGTTCCTAAGCGTAAAGCACTAACCTGATCCATATCCAGGCATGTGTCCTTTGGACTGCATGTCTGAGAGCCCTACAGGATCCAGATGAGACTTGGGACCAGCCGGATGAGAGGGAGAGTGCTTCATACCCGGCTGCCTCTGTTGTTGTTGCTGCTGCTGCTGGAGGGCACTTACCATTCGAGCCAATTGCTGAAAAAAAAGCATGAACAAGCGAATCAATGATGTACAATAATGCTGCAGAAATAAAACTGATCTGCCAGGCTACAGAAGACAACCAAAAAGGAGCAAATAAATAACAGCTGACTAGCTGGTTAAACCCTTACATGTCCCAACCAGTGGCCACTAAGTGGTTAGCCTGATGGAGGGAGCCGACGGTGATGGCTTGCAATGGCAGATAAGAGCCTGCAGAAGAGCCCCAAGATCTGTCCCGTCTGTGAACCTAAAAGGTGGCCATACACTAAATATCTTTAATTCACCTGCAAATGATGGGGCTTTGTGCGCCATAATGCACCCTCATTTTGCAGGCCTTCCCTGCTTTTGATTTACAGGGTTCACTTCCCGGAGTGAGCAACGTCTGAATCTTGCCCGCATGCACACAGACACCGCTTGAACCCAGCTACAGATTCAGACAGTGCCAGTGCGCACACACGTGGGCTAAGTTCAGACAGGCTTCGCTCTTGGAAGCAAACATTGTCAATCAGAAGCAGTAAAAGGCTCTCATCATGCAAAATGAAAGGGCGGTAGAGGGCACCGAACCTTTGGCCGCCACGCCAATGGTGCAACGAAACCCCTCAGTGTCAAGCACATTAAATGTATTTTTCTCAGGGACTGTACCGCTAATAGATACAGGGCCAGTGTTATTTTTATAGGGGAAAATAACTGATTGCTTAATTGATTTTGGAGGTGGCTTAAAGTAAATGATGCTTAAACTGACAAGCACATGTCATACACTGAATAATACTAGGGTATCTGGCTTCTGAAACAAGAAATGGTTTTCACTGATACCTTCCCCACAACCAAGTTGCTTTACATGGCATGATATTGCCCTCCAAGAATAATTGACACCAAGCACAAAAAACAGACTTATCTTCCCACTGCAACATGCAAGCAGCCATGACACTGACTACAGGCTGCGCAGAATAAGGATTCAGCTCTAATCGAGGCCTATGTATAACATACTGTCTTCATACAATGGGATGAAGATATACTGGGATATACTCGTTGAAACAGCAGCGGGGAATCGGTAAGGTGAGTATTTATTTTCTTCATTATTTTATCCCATTCTGAGTCAATAATCTTTGGTCTGGCCCCTTTAGTGGATTGGGGGAAGTTTTCAGCCACCAGTTTAATAGTTACCTGCTGTTCTTGCTGCTGCCTGACGGCCTGCGAGATCTTCCTCTGATTCTGTAGTAGCTGCTGCTGCTGTTGTTGTTGCTGTAAAAGGAGCTGACAGGCCTGTACAGAGACATGCAAACAACTAGTAATGCAAATATACCAAAGCACAATTTTGCTTGTAGCAAATTACAGACGTAAAGCTGAACCTTCCCTCTGGATAAGAAAAAATAATGATGCATAATAAAAGGCTGGATGTGGTGCACAGAGCTTGGCCAGCTGCATGGGGTAAAAAGTTAACCATGAACTTTGCAGAAAATTTTTTACCAATCTGTCCTTCACTCTGGATTGCTGGAGGACTGTGCCAAATATTGGTTGTATTGCATTCATCTACTCACCAGCTGAAACTGCTGGATTTGAGGGAGCTGGCTCAGCATGGCAATCTGCTGAGGAGAGAGCTGGGGCCCCATGTTGAACAGTCCTGGGTTCATGTTGCTGTTAGGGAACTGTTTCAGCATAGAGGCCGAGACCTGGGAAAATAAAAGGGGAAAAAAAAAAAAAAGTTAAACCAAATATAAAAGTATTGTAAAAATGCTGCCACCTAAAAGAAAACAAAAACCAAACTTTACCTGGGGAGAAAGGAACTGGGGAGGCACTTGTGCCCGGAGGTTGGGAGATGAGTTGAGCGATGGCACAGGGTTGTGCATGCCTCGCGATTGTGCACCGCTGTTCCCGAACAGACCGTGATTGCCACCCTACATAAGAAAAGGGCAAGAATTATTGAGCTTTAGATTTGGCGAGTGTGCTTTAATATAAATTGCTGTGCATTAAAGGATAATCAGAAATGGGTACGATGGCAAGGTGCAATTTTCAGCTAATTAAAAATTCTTTCCATTCTCAAGAGTGGAGGGATTATTTGTCTTATTGCTACTCATTGTGTAGGACACCGGCCACCTCTGCAGCTTATCAGAGGTGGCTGATTTCCTAATTAAGCAGCGTGCGCTAGCAAGATCTTTTTCTATAGAGTTTGCAAGTGAAGGCCTGAAGCTTCCCGGATGGCTGGATTCGGCCAGTATCAGTGCCCCAGCGCTGCTCCGATGCTGCAGAGGTAGAACAGCCTCCGACTGCAGCCTGGGAAAGCAAACAATCTGGACCAGTGGCTCAGCCATCGTACCGGCCCAAGACTGTCAATCTTCAGGAGTGCACTACCCACCAGCGAGCAAGAAGCCATAAGGCAGAGGAGTGGTTTTGGTGCACTCCTAAAGTGAATGAATGAAAAGAACTCTAATTTTCTGCTCAGGCGTACCTATTACACCACCATATTACAGGAGAGAGAAATGCATAGGGGGAAAAAAAAACAACAACAAAATGAGAATTTGAAGCAATCATTAAGCAAATCCACGAATAACCTTCAACTTTGGAAACAAACCCAAGGTAGGGTGATGAGATGTTGCAGCTTTGCTGTGTTTTTCGTGACGCAATATTGGAAAATTACGGTAAAATCAGCATTCTGCGAATACAGCCTGAGGCATTCAACAACTAGATTGGGACATTATCAGGTCAGCGAAGTGAGCCTCTGCTAGCATGAAGCTCGCAGTACCATTTTTATCAATGGATCCATCAGCTTTTAGCAGAATTTTTGTTTGTTTGTTTTTTTTTAATACAGATCCTATTGACTTTTAGTGGGACCACCAGACTTTATTATTATTTTTTTTTTGAAGGCTGAAGTTAATCCTAGCTGACAAATGGTATCAGGGAAAAACAGCGGCAAAATTTGCTCTGGTGTGCATCAGACAGGGAAATTAGGTTTTGACCCCTGCTGGGGATATGTACTAATGAGAGTCACTGAGGAATATGATGGCACTATATAGAACAATGAAAAAGAAAAAAAAAGTATCATCTATGCAAACAAAATGATTGGCACCGAGTGGTCCCCAAGACACATAAAATGGGCCCAAACTAAAAGGATTTTTTATTATACCACTGCAAAGATGGGCTGCTTTAACAAGTGATCCAAAGCACACAACTCTTACTTGTCTAGCAGCGAAGGTTTGGGGGTTGAGGCCCGAACCAATAGCCCCCAGGCCCACGGATGGGAGCGAGGAGCCGGAGGGAGATAGCTTGTAGCTGGGGGAGGGAGAAAAGGGAGAGCACGGAGCCTCGTCCCCAAGGCACCCGTCTTGATTGGAGAAAGGCAAAGTCAGCTAAAGCCAGTCAGGGGGTGTTGGTTAGTGATGCAGCAGAAGGCGAGAGGGGAAAAGGAGAGACAGACACAGAAATTCTATTGAGTGCAAATGAAAGACGCGTCAGTCTTCTGCCAATCACATTCATTTAGTGGAGAAAATCGTTCTTACGCAGACAGCGTGCAAATCAGTTAGGAAAACGCCACTCAGAAATAGCCTCACTAAATAAAGTGGTTGTCCAATATAGGAAAAAAATGACAAGGCATGGATGAGCTTTAAAAAGTCACCTAATGCTGGAGATCTGTGCCTGCTCCGGAAGCAATGCCTGTCTCCATTCGGAAATAGGGCCGCTGCAGCAGTCATGTGACAAGAGTGTCAAACTATTCTAGTCACTTGACCGCTACAGACAATCACAGGCTGCAGTGGTTATGTGACTTCAGGCATCACTTTCGGAGAGGACTCAGAGCTCCAGAACAGAGTACATTAGATCTGCTGGAAGGCGAGGATACCACTATTCTTTTTTGTTTTAAACCCATCCAAGAATTATTATTATTTTTTTTTTTTTATCATGTATCGGACAACCCCTTCAAGTTCATGAAATATGCCTCACTGCATATAATAATCAAATAATCAATCTAAATGCATTATCAGACATGCAATTTATACATTTCAGAGAACTGTGAATTCCTGTGTTTGTCTACCCCTTGCCAAGTACAGACGATGCCAAAATATGACCGACTGCGGCAAGGAGACAGAACCACACCAGAACTAGTACCAAGAAAACAAAACAGACCTGCATAATACATTTCCAATGGATATCATTGTGTAAATAATTATTTCATTATTGATCATGGTAGAGAAAGATTTATTTCGAGACATTCTTAAGGTTGGGCTGCAAAGATAAATCCTCACCTTCTCAAAATAAGGCCCGCTGTCTGCGGCTCCCATCTCTTTGGAATTGGGCAGACGGAAGCCTGAGCGGTCCTTCCGCATCATATCATTGTAATCCCCGAGATTCACACCCCTCTTGTCAGCCTCAAACTTCTTTTCTGGAAGAACACCTGGGGGGGGGGGTAAGGGGGAAAAATGTTAACTTTGCAATTCAGTATCTGGAAGTTGCATGTGAAAGAGTGATGTTATCTCATACAGAAGAGGATCGTATGTAAACGTAAAACTCCTCACCAACAGGGTGGTCCATCTTACTAGCAGGCGAGTCATCCACTTGGCTCTACACAACACAGAAAGAAATTCAGAACAGATCAATTACCATCGTACACGGAGAGAGAGACAGGAGACTGGTTTTGGGCACTTTATACCTGGACATTCACTTGTGTAAAATTACACATACAATATATACAAAAAATTGAGTTAAAAAAAAAAAAAAAAAGACGACCTACAAAGGCACTAATTCATCAGTTTGTAATTGCCAGACCGGATAAATTGGAACCAGGGTTTCTAAAATATACCCACTGGCCTAATCACATCAAAATGGGAGAAGAGGTCCAAGGAAATTATATTATTAGGACCCGTCCTCATCAGCAAATTCTACAGGCCGCGGAGGTGACGGCTGTGGAGAGGGTCAGCAAATTTGCATGAGTAAAGCCTAAGTATAACATATAAACCGCGGAAGAGAAGGTAGAGGACATGTATGCATCCAGATGTGGCTTACCAGTAATCCGATGTTTGAGAACTGCTTGGACAATGGGTTTATCCAGGAATCATTGTTTCCCCCTTTTAGGGAACCCTGAAAACAATAAGATATTGCAGTTTTCAGTGAATGGGTTGGTTCTCAGCACCAGTATTGATTTACATAGAAATTTACAGGCGCCTACTTACTGAGCGGGACTTAAACAAAAAGTGCCTAAGCACTAGCAGGTAGGTAGTTGCTACCTACCTGCCTGTTGTGTCGACGCCGTTCTCTGCCGCCTCGGAGCGGTCACAGACTTCCGCTGACGTCATGTCAACAGAACAGCAATTTATTTTCCTCTTGACAGGGTGGGATTACTGGTGTCATGCTGATCGACAGCCTAATTGGGGGAAGCCGTCTGTCAATCAGTATGACGTCAGCAGTCCAGCTCTGCCAACAGGAAGAGAAAGCATTGCTCTGTTGACAGGGAACAGCTGAATCTTGGGCAGGAGTGGTCAATGACTGATGCAGGGCACAACAGGAAGGTAGGAAACACATCCCAGTTGCACATTACGTATGGAGCACAACAGGAAGGTAGTTGCCTCTGTTAGCAACTATATGCTTTGGCACATTAAGTCCCGGATATCCCATTTAACATCTGTTCAAGAGTGGACGGCTTCTGCTTGCTTAACAGTTTGTAGCACCTAGCGAATGAAGGCTCCTTGGTGCACCCTTGGCATTGCCAATAGCTCAGTGCACCTCCCCTTTAGCTTGATTGCCAGAGCTCAATAGCCCAGAGTGTTGCTTGAATCGATTCCGCGGCTCTGCATGCTTGCACAGACACTGCCGGAGCCGAATAGGTGGCCGCACACAGTGTCAGTACGGGTGCCTTGTCATCCCTCTCTTGAATATGCAGCATCTGCGAGTTGCACGCAGAATTACACAATAGCAAGCTGCACAGACAGGAGAGATGAGAGCACACCCGTACTGACGCCGTGCGGACAACTGCTCGGCTCCTGTAGAGTCAGTGTGGGCATTCAGAGCCAGGAATTTGATTCAGGCAACACTCCCTCTGGTAATCAACCTAGGGGTGGTGAAGGCAAACGGAGCAGAACGGTGCACAGCGCCCTTGGCCATGCCAAGGGTGCACAACGGAGCCCTCATTTGCTAACTCCATTTGAGAGGATTAAATCTCCCCATAACCATTAGACTAATATCGGCCAAACTCGCCTGTATCAAGGAGTTTGGCCGACCATCTAATATGTATGGGGGCATTAAGAATCTGGCCTGCCCAACTTTGCACTGCCGATCTTTTGTTCTTCTGGAGATGAGCAACAACATGTCTGTTGGTGGCTTTGTTGTAGAGAACAAAGGAGCAGTCGGCCAAACGGTTACGCCTGTGTATGGGAGAGTCGACTGCCAGCCGAACGAGAGTCTGGACCATCATTCTGCTGACAGCCATTTAATGTGTATGGCCGGCTTTAACCTGGCCATAGCCAACAGCCAGCTGCCGAATACATCTCTCCCCTGGCCAAAAGGTGGTTTCAATGCCACACACTATAGTAAGGGAACAGGGGCTCACCTTGATCTGTGGTTTCTTTCCTTGGCCCCACCCTGCCGAGTTGTGGGAGGAGCCGCTTCCCTGAGATCCTGCGCTATTCCAGACGCCACCCTCCTCCTCCTCATCCCAGCTGCTGTGACGCGTCCCTGCCCCCGGCCCTTCAGTCTCTCCCCAGCCATCTTGCATAGTTTTTGTACCTGCAAAGAAGAGAAAATGTTTTTGCCTGTGATCACGGTACATTTATCCTTGAACCACTGTGCCGCATGTGCAGAAATAGTACGCGGAAATCCAAATCTCCAGAATATCACCCCAAACATTAGAAGCCACCATTAGTCGTTGCTATGGGACTCACCAGTTTTCATGGCACTGGGAGCTACAGGGGCTGCATTACCCCACCCTGGGGCAGGAGGTCCTGTCTCCTCTCCTTCACCCCATCCGGAGGCAGGCTCAGACGGATCACCCCAGGCCGATGTCCCATTATCAGCTGGAGGACCCTTATTCTTGTTCCAAACTGTGGACGCAAATAAAAATAGAAATCTGGTAGAAAATACAAGTGTACGCATCTGATGGTGCAGCCAAACTGCTTTTAAGGAGGGGAGGGTTTGAAGAAAACGGTCTCAATATCCACATATTAACGGCACTATGCAAGCATTATCGTGGCTGGCCTCTAGAGGGCACTCCAACTGACTGATGTCACACTGGGGGTCTGATCATGGCTGTAAATGCTCACATACACCAAAGGAAAAGAAGTGCAATAACATTGGTAAAGATGATCTGTATAGGAACATGCATTTATTACACAGGACAGAAGCGAACAGTGCAAAAGCACAACATTACCTGCCTACAAGGGATGACAAGTGTTACCGAGACTATTCTGGCCATCTGACAATATCTGCACTTACAATACAGTAACTTAGGCTGGTCTTTTATCTACATTTTTGTGTTAAAGGTTTCAGTAAAAATTGGTTTTTATTGAAATCCCTGGTGTCCGGTCCTATCAGTGATTGACAGTCTCCTCTGTATCACTGTGCAATGCAGTGACAGCTGTCAGTCACTGAGTAGCTCCACCCACTGGACTCTTCTACATATAGAAGTTCCAGTGAATAAAATCCAAATTCTACTGAATCTTCTCTAACAATCCTATATATCATTCTGTGCAGCTTCTTCTCAGTACCGTGCTACCAATTTTCAAAAATAAAACTTCCAACAAATTCTAACAGGCATGCTGGAATATATAGGTTGCAGGACACTGGATAATTTTTGTACACCGTCTTAGGCCACGTTCACATGTTCAGCATTTGATCAGTATTTTAGATGAGTATTTGAATTTCTATTATACTTCTTCTTGGATTGTCCCACTCCTGGTTGTAGCTTATAAATACTGAACGTGTGAACGTGGCCTTAGTGTGCCATCCCAGAGTAGTCCGAATCTGACCAAGATCACAGAGTTCAGTTACATGCATATTCAACCCCCAATTCTGCAAAATAATATAAATCCCACTGAGTGTGAGCCTATTTTTAATGCTTCAATATTTTAACAGATTTTTAATGGTCAAAAAGGTGACCAACGACACTTTTTATATGGGGGATGAGAAAAAAAAAATTGGGCCATGCTGACCAATACATACAGCCATTTGACCAGCTCAGTGCAGCGTGCCGACAAGCCCCAATGGTTATATGTTGGAGGTAGAGCATTCAGATTATAGATGCACACAATTGCTTTTTAATGTAAGGACTTATAAAATAATGATGACCCTTGGACACAGGTTGGGAGCTGGCTATTTTGGCCAAAACATAAAAGGCTGTCTCATGTACGGTTCATCTTCACAGGATGCAGCCATTCCCGCTAAGGTTGGTGGGAAAATATTGTGCCCGTCCTTGTGGGGTGCACATATAGCGCTGGTATGCCCACCTAATATAATACGGATGTGACCAACAGGCTGCCAGCCAATATGGCACAGTCAATGGTCCAAAAGGGGGCGTCCTCCAGCACCAAGGGAAAGTAGCTAAAACTTAAGCTTTAGTCATATAGGATAAAAAAATTGGCAAAATGGAAACAAAAATAATCCATAATGCTTACATGTTTTGGGTAGATAAACATGGCACACTGCATGTATCTATGTGACAGTAGCCCTATGCAAGCCTTTGTGTACATATAATACCAAGCATCTGCCCTCTTCCATGGATGATGGGGGTGTGAGTGATGGCTCGTCAGTATACTTCTGCTGTGCTACCTCCATCATACTGTATATCATCACCGGACTGTCTGCATCCTGCACGGAGCTGATGGCCTTTTTATCAGCGATATGTTATGGATTCGGTGCCCTTTTCAGTTAATTCTTGTGACATGGGAAAGGGTTAAACGCCTGATCACTAGAAGGGGCCGTGATCCCCCAACCTCCTCACTGTGCTTGTAATTGAATGGAGCAGCCTGGTCAAGCATTACCACTGCAGTTAGACTCAGTGTCTATAGGGCCAGAGAAGGTAGCAGAGTCCAGCGTTCTGCTGTCCGTCAGTCCCATGGACACCGAAAGAGCAGCCATGACCATGCTCGACAAGGTCACTTCATTCAATTTCGACCAAAGTAAGGGGAAATGGGGGATCAAGAGCTGTGAATAAGGGATGTGTTTTCTGGTCAAACCCCTTCAAACATTGCATGTACAAGTCATCCTACAAAAGGAGCAGAACTGTGCACTGGGCCTTACGAGTCACCCATGGTCTAGAGCAGGGGTGTCAAACTGCATTCCTCCAGGGCCTCAAACCATGCCTGTTTTCAAGATTTCCTTAGCATTCCAAAAGGTGCTGGAATCATTCTGTGCAGGTGATTAAATTATCACCTGTGCAATACAAGGAAATCCTGAAAACATGACCTGTTTGCGGCCCTCGAGGAATGCAGTTTGACACCTCTGGTCTAGAGTGCTGGGATCAACAAAGGTTACACATAGAAATTACATTACAGTGTAAAAACAAACAAAAAGACCCCAGTGTCATTTCACTTGCACATTTACCAGACTTTTCCCCACTTGTTTACATGGAGAGCCAGACACTTCACCCTCCATATCACATCAATCTATTGCGTTAAAGAGGCTGTCCACCCAAGTACATTTTCACCAAGTGATAAAGATGTAATGTACACACTTTTAGGATAGGCAGCAGATTGCCAGTCCCAGTAGTCATTATAGAAACTTACGAGTGCGATTTGCAGACTTAGAATTAGAGTCTCAGCTCAAAGTCCTATTATATGAAGTATCAGTACCTTGGGTCAGCATGTGACCACAAGTCTGCAAATTCCATACTTGTGGTCTCGGGACGACTTTTGGAGCCGACAATTTGAGGCAAATCATAAAGGTGTGCATATTACACACTGTTAGGGTTTGAAAAGCTACATAGCTAGCCAAAATGTACTCAGGGGGCGAAATAACCCTTTTAGTCAAAAGTAATGGACAGACCAATGGTGCCAAACAAGGAGTGGGTTTGTGGAATAACCAGGTGTCGCACCAATCCACAGTGCTCTGAGCCTCGGTCTGCCATGTGTCAGTGCCGTTTATTGGATTATAATCACACGCACTTGGAAAGGCTTTAAAAGAAAAAATCCATGGCTTCAAAACAACTCAATTACTAATGGGCAAAATCATAAAATCAAGTGCTCAACGTAATGTTTTCAAAACTTTTCTTAGATAAAAAGTAAAATACACAGATGGAATGGTTACAACATTTTACACCAATGTATTTACCCATACCTGATGGCGCCGCCTTGTTGGCAACTGACCCTGGCATGCCCTGCTCCCGTGGCATCTGACCAGGGTTTCCTTGCGCATTCTTGTCCCACAAGCTAACATTCTTGTAATTGTAATTGGTAGGATCCCCCCAGGCCGCTGTACCATCATCAATGTCCATTTTACGTCCAATGGATTGAGCTGTTGGCTCCTCCCAGCCACTTGGCTCCTCATCCTTCGACACTGTAGGTGTAGGGCCAGCTTTCCATCCTGGGTTCGGTGGTTGCCGCCCATTTCCAGGTGTTGGAGCCTGAGGGCCCCAAGAGCCAGAAGACTGCGCAGCCGGTGTAGCTTCCTGCTGCTTGTTCCAGGGTATGGGAGGCCGAGGGGCTTCTCCCCAATTACCTCCTCCAGGAGGCCTTTTACTCTCCTCCCAACCACTTCGAGAAGCTGGGTTAGCATTCGGCCCATTACCCCAAGATCCAACATCATTTTGCCCTACTTCTCCCCAGCCAGAGGAAGCTTTGTTTCCTGAACCATCCCAGCCAACAGGGCCTTTGGGTGGCTCCATGTCCTCACTGTTGCTTCCTCCCCATCCATTCTTTCCGGCAGACCATCCACTTCCAGAATTAAGTTGTCGATTGCCCCAACCTTGCTCAGTACTTGAACCATTATCATTGTTCCATCCAGGACCTGCCTTTTCTTCTTGTCGTCCACCAACCCCACCCCCATTTCCCCCACCACCACCTCCTCCTCCACCACCGCCCCAACCAGATGGGCTATTTTTATAGTCATTCCAGCTAGTTGCTTTGGTGTCCTTCCATTCCTGACCAGATGAAACCGGTGCATGGGATTCTCCCCAACCAGACTTATTTTGATTGCTTTGGCTGGGGGCATCCCCCCAACCCCCTGAGCTCTTTGCTTGTGATGTATTTTCCCATCCTTCAGTGCCACGGTCTGCTTTACCGTCAGGTCGAGCTTTAATTTCCTCTGTGTCCCACGCTGCATCTTGCTTTATCTGGGTTTGGCCCCAGCCAGAGTTGGAAAGTACTCTGGGATCTAAGTCTGTTCGATTCAGCAGGGTCTTCAAAGCATCCTGACTATCTGGGAGAGTAGGTCTCTGTGACCGCCGATTACAGGAGTTCAAGCTGTCTCCACTACCCCCAGCCTTGGGGTTACTTCCAGTGCTTTGCCCACCAGCCTCACTTCCTGCAGAGCTGGGAGATCGGCCCCAGCAGGCCGATGATGACGAGTTGCCCTGGTTCTCGGATAGTGAGTGGCCCTTCTGATTGTCCCATGCTCCAGTGCTAGAATTTCCTTGGCTTGAACCCCCCCAATCACCAACTTTTAAATCCTCTTGTCCAGACGGCTGCTTCCATTCTCCCTGAGACACCCCACCTGCCACCATTTTGTTCCCTTCACCCCACTTCACTTCACTGGGATCTGCCTGTGGGCCATATCCCCAAGAACCATTTCCACCACTTTTGTTGTTGTCCCAAGAATCTCCCCTGGACCCATTGGGCCTATGAGATGAAGATACTTTCCTTGCATCATCCCTCTCTCGTCCATTATTTCCAGAATTGCCATGTCCACTATTGGCATCTCCTGTGACAGACTGACCCCTTGCTGTCCCCCAAGTGCCCACCCCTCCATTCTTTCTTTCTCCAGTGCTTTGAGCAGAGAGGTCAGAACCTCGGCAGGCATCTCCTGCCCCAAAGGCAGTTCCCTTGTTGTCAAGGGGATTCGAAGAAATTGAGTTCGTAGAGTTAGTGTTTCCATTTTTTGGTCCGTCAGTGTGATGGGTTGTTGCCGGCTCTCTGCCTGAGGCTCCAAAACCGGCACCCGCATTTTCCATCTTTGACTGCTGCTCCCGAGAGGATGGACCCGTGGGGCCAAGCTGTGCGCTGGAGAAGCTGCCATCTGGCTCTGGGTTCCCTTTCCTGCTACTTTCCTGAACCAGGGCCGGCCAGGCCGCCGGGTTGGTATTTGGGTTAAAATTGCTGAAACTAGAGGCAGGTCCCGTTCTTTCAGACCCACCCATATTCCTCCAGTTTCCTAGTCTATTAACGCCCTCTGTAGCAGGGTTGGAAGACGGGACGGGCTTAGCCTTGGGGTCAGCTTTCCATACCCCCTGAATACATTCACTGCCAGGCTGCTGCTGTTGTTGGCCTTGGCCCCCCCTTCCTTTGTGATTAGTGGCGCTTCCTTGTGGGGGACCCTTCTCCGAGGCTGGGTTCGAGGCACTGTTGTTGTCTGTGGCGTTATCGGAAGGGGGCTCTGCGTCCACGCCGGCTATGCAAGGCCACTCTTCCATATCCGACCCGTCTACAATCACTTTGTCCCAGGCGTGGGGAGGGTTTGCGTTGGGGCCGCTGCTGGATGGGGCTCCCGAGCCCCAAGTGGAATTTGCATAATTTGAAGTAGCAGCTGCCCCTGACGAATCTGGGGAAAAAAAATAAGTAAAATTAGATTCAAAACTAAATAAAGCATTAACTATATAATAAATATATATTTATATCATCATGCATAGGTCAAAAATGGTTGCAGTTGCAATGTGTGGCAAAATTATTTTGTAAAATTGAGGCACATGCCGTTCCCTATGTTTATTAAAGGGACTGTTTGGGATTTTACATTAATAGTCTTTCCTTGGGATAGGTCATAAATATCTGATTGGTGGGGGCGTTACACTCAGCACCCCCCACAAATGAGTTACGGAGCTTAACAGCACAGCTACGTCAATGGTACAGTGGCTGCGGCAAAGTACTGTACATCTGCCCCCTACTGACTTGAACAGGAGGTGAATAGGCAGCTCCGCAACTGAGCAGATTCGACCGCCGCCGTCCCCTGCATTAGCTGAGCGGCGTGGGTGCTGGGTGTCACACCCCCACTAATCAGATATTGGTGAGCTATCCAAAGGCCACGCTCACATGTTCAGTATTCGGTCAGTATTTTACCTCAGTATTTGTAAGCCCAAAAAAGGAGTGAAAAATCAGAGGAAAAGTATAATAGAAACACGTCACCACTTCTGCATTTATCACCCACTGCTGGTTTTGGCTTACAAATACTGAGGTAAAAACTGACCAAATACTGAACGTGTGAACATGGCCAAAGGATAGGCAATGTAAAAGTCAAGGACATCCCCTTTAGAGTTTTAGGCATTATTAGCACCTCACTAAGCCCAAGTTTACAATGGTGAGAAAATAGGCAGGATTTTTTAAATTAAAAAAAAAAAAGAAGTTCCCTATGAAATTCATGAAAAAAAATAAAATCATTAAATAAATATATATATTTTTTTTTAAATCCTTTTATAACATTGTTTAGGAAAAATATATTTAAAAAAGCTTTTTTGGAAAGAAAGAAATTGCAGGAATCGAGTAAAAATAATATTTTTTGCCAATTTTCCCACTTGCATAAATGGCCATATGGGCACCTAAAGTTGCCCAACTGTATAGGATTTGGGCAGCACATAAAGGATGTGTGTACGATGCCATACTGCAGTTCAGGAGAAACCCACATTACAACCATATACATCCTATACATGATCCCGTAAGGAAAGTATACAGCCGCAGATGAAGGATCCTACCCTCGGACATGCAATCTCCCACCTAATGGAGAGGATAAAAGAAGCATTGGAGCATCTGAAATGGCCTAGGATCGCACCAAGCACAGCCAGAATATTGTTAATCATAAGCCCTTGTATTTTTGCATAGAAGTTCTCAGCCATACACAAGAAAAAAAACATTGTAATTGTTTCCCTGCCAGTACAAAACACAGATTTAAACCATTGTGAAGAAAACAAGGAAATGTTAATTTTCTAAAAAAAAACCAAACTGTTCTCACATATAGTAAAAGTGTGCGTGTAGAGGTCTCCCCGGGTACACACACACCATTGGAGAGCCGTTTCTGTTTCCACTCCGGAGGATAGAAGCCAAGCTTTTGGACCTACATAAGAGTCTACAGATGTCTGGACAGAAGTCTTGGCCACCACAAGAGTTGCCCCTCAAGAGGCCTCAATACGTGAAAGAGATTCTTACAGCCTGAAAAGCTATTCCAGAACACCATGTACACTGCTAGTTTTCCACAGAAAGGGGCCTTTGTGTTCCTGCAGAGACCCTGCCACATACAGAGTACGCTCCTATTCCTAGTCCATCCTACATCACACCCCTGCTGCAAAGACCGGGCCTGACAATTCGCAAACTTACAGCTTTTATCTCCAATTTGTCAAAACATTTACGGTTCCACACAACAAACGGCCATTATGTCTTACCCACACCCAGTCATAAAGATATGCATTACAAAAAAACAACAACAAAAAAATCACCACCACAAAAACAAACACGAAAAGCTCCGATTGAGTTAGCAGAGGATACACTAGTGTTTCCCGGCATGTGCCTCCCATACGCATGCAAAAACACATCCCTGATAGTTCCCACAAGAGCAAAGGCCAGGAGATCTAATCTGAGTGTTTCCCCTCCCCTCTGTCTCAAAGTCAGCTATCTTACTGTGGCTTGCAAAAGTATTCACCCCCTTGGCTTTTTACCCATCTTGTTACACTACAACCTGTGTATAAATATTTTTGTACTCCGATTTGTGTGATGCATCTGCACTAAATAGAAAAACATAGGCATAAATAAATTTATGGGATCGATTAACTAAAAATTGGCATGTGCATATGTATTCACCCTTTTGGCTATGAAGAATGAAAAATTTATGGTGCAAGCAATTGACATGCTTAGTGACAGGACGTCCCCCTGTGCACACTCTAAGTGTCACGTGGTCTGTCAGTATACACACACATATACACACATCTTGGGGTTTGGAAAGACCCCAGAGCCTAAAAAGGAACATTGAAGTTGCAACAAAAAAAAAAAAAATTGCTGCAAATTGACTTTCCTGAGAAATCCACACTAGTGGGCGAATGTGATCAGATCTGTAGGGAGGCTAAAGTTGGAGATTAATGAAACTAAAGGCCATAGAGTTTGGCTTACCTGTAGCGGGTCCGCTCTCCCCCGGCAGCAGTGCTCCTGTCCCTGGCTGTGCGTTGCCTGGGCTAGTCCCTGGTGCAGAGGAGGAGGGGGGAGTCCCTGCTCCTCCCCCCAGCAGCATACAGGACGCCGGAGGGGGCTGCCCACGTTTCAGTAACACTTTGTGGTCCTGCTGGCAGCGGAATCGCGGTGGCACCTCCCGAGGCATGTAGCGGGCGGTGCTGGGCGGTTGTCCGTTCGGCACTGCCACCCTTTTGGCATTGTTGCCACCATTTACTGGTGGCGAGGGGGAACTGCCAGGTAGGCTGGCGGCCGTCGCTTGGCTTGAACTTGGTTTCGTCACTTCGGGCACTTTGGTTTTTTGTTCTGTGACCTAAGGAAAAAAAAAAAAGTAAATAAATGAATAAACTAAAACCCTCATCGCGGTTTCATTAACGCACTGTCTTTTTTTACAGCAAAAATATAGTTCTGCTCTCATGGATTCATTACCAGATTGGTATCAGTGGCAACTTCAAATGGTCAGAGGTGACAATGAGGAAAGAAGACACTGACTATTACAGGCGAGGCACGAAGGAACGCAATTACTAACAGGACAAACAGCAGAGAAAGAATGGTCAACACAAGTTTTGTTTTTTTAACTCTGAAGGAAAGCAGTGAATAGACAACGTGCTACTAAAAATGGTTGTGATTAGTGATGAGCGAGCGTGCTTGGATAAGGCGTTATCTGTTCATGCTCCTGCTTTAAGAGAGTATCTTCAGCATGCTCTAATACTATGTTCTAGTCCGCGTGGCTGCATGTCTCGTGGCTGCTCAACAGCAGCAACACATGCATGGATTGGCTAAGAAAACAGGAAATCCCTGCATGTGATGCTGCTGTCAAACAGCCACGAGAAATGCAGCCGCGAGGAACATAATATACGAGCAAGTCGAAGATACTCTAACGCAAGAGCATGCTCAGATAACACTGTATCCGAGCACGCTCGCTCATCAATGGTTATGATCGATTCACCTGTGAACCAGGCAACCATCTCATCAGGGCAGAGGGGTCACACTTTATTCCTCGGCACAATTATTTTTAGCTTGATGAAGAGTTTCATGTTTATTTGCAATTAGCAAAAACTCTCGTCTTTTTATATCTGAGAATCTGATGAACGAGAAACAATATACGAGACCAGAGATATTAACGTAATCTCGCCAAGAAAAGACGCGTCCTGTCAGTCACTACATTAACTTCTATATAAAAGGACTTCAACATTATATTTTTTTCATTATTTCTTAAACAGACTTCCAAGTAAAAAGCAGCAATTCTGGTATTGTTTTTTATTATTTTCCTTTTACAGCATTCACTATATATCTAATGATATACGGTAGCTTTTCAGTTCAGTATGATCACGGAGATAATAAACTTCTAGAGCTCTGTTTTTTTTTTTGTTTTTTTTTACATTTTACTAATTTTCACATTTAGAAATTATAATATATATATATAGTTATATAGTTATATTTTGGAAGCCAAAACTTTCTCACAGGCTTTATTTTTGGAGTCATTTGACTTGTTGATAATTTACTTTTTTTGCTGGAAGGGATGAACAAATAACTGCAATTCTGACAATTTTTTTTTTTTTTTACAACAATCACTCTGTTGTAAGTAATATCTTTTTATAGTAAGGATTGTTACAGACATTACAATAATATATGGCTTTTTTTGAGGTTTAGTTATTTCCCCTGATTAAACCTTTTATTAATTGGGTAACTTAGATTTTTTTTTTATTCTTTTTACTTTTCTAGTGAAACCTAAATATAGAAAATACAGTGCAATACTTAAGTAGTGCAGTGCATTATTATCTCAGCCAGTCAGTGTTCCACTGGCTGGCAGCTCATTACATGTTGATCTGTGGCAGACCAGAGTAAGGACTCCTTACATGTGGCAATACTTATTGACCAGGTAAAGTGATGCACAGGACATGTAGAGCCACCTTTCATCACTAGGGCAAAGGTTCGCTTTAAAGAGGTTGTTTGAGCAATTAGCAGGAGAGACGTAATGGGCAACCATTCAAGTGAATAGGCAATCAAGTAATATACAAGCCTCACAACAGCAGGAGCCGCAGTTACTTAGGATCCAGAGTGCTGCTAAGTGGGAGACCCTGCTGTATGATGTCTACATGTCCCAATGGGCACAATGCCACATTTTACAGACGACTTGCACTGTATAACACTGCTGCTACAATCATTTAATAAAAAGCTGAAAAATTATAAAACCTAATAATGTTTGACATTTAAATGCCCCTGCACTTATCAGATGACACATAATACATAGCGAGCAAGGCATGGACAACATAACTAGTGGACACTGAATTGAAGAGGTGAGATAAGTCAATAACCCGGGAAAACAAGGCGAATATGAATTGGCCATTAATTCTTGCCTGGGATAAGTCTGAAGAGCGGGGCTCTATATCAATGGGTTTGAGTTTTTTTTTAGTTAAAGTGCTTTCATACCAGACTTTAATTGCTTGTCCCAAGGGGAGGAGGGCGGTGAATGGAAGCTATCCTACAAAAGGAGGCAGGTATCTTACATGAGACTTTGAAAAATCTCTACAGCACAGGATGTTAACTCCTTAAGCTACTTTCACACATCAGGTTTTCGCTGTCAGGCTCAATTTCAAAAAAATCGGATCCGGCGAATGTTGCTGCTGGATCAGTTTTTTTCCCCATAGACTTGTATTAGTGCCGGATTGCGTCGGATGACATTGCGTTTCGTCCATTTTTCGCCGGATCCGGAAAATCTGCCGTTTCCGGAAAAAACGTCCATAGCAAGGTTTTTTGTCTCCAGCGAAAAAGCTGGAAGCGCCGCATCCGGCTGTTTGCTAGAATGGAAGCCTATGGGAGCCAGAAGGTGCTGGATCCGGAAAATGACGGATTCCGTTTTTTTAAACTGAGCATGCTCCAAATTTTTTTTTTATCCAATAATATAGATATGCTAGCCGGATCCGACGAAAAAACAGATCCGTCGCATCAGTTTTTCACAATCTGCACCGGATCCGGTTTTTCCAACATTCGCCGGATTGTGCCTGATGCAAAAAACCTGATGTGTGAAAGTAGCCTTACTCACAAAACAGGTTTCCTTATCGTTTTTTATTAACTTGCCAAAATAATGCGAAATGTGGTGAAAGCACTGAATAAAGAGTACAAGTCCAGGAAATATGCTACGGAAGGCTTCCCTTCCCCGACATAAGCCAGCAAAGCCAACCTGCATGGAAAGATCAACGGCACGGGGTTGTTTGGGATTTTCAAAAAGTTGCTCGACAGCAGGAATAGTTACACAATAAGACAAGTATTACTTTCTTGTTCAATCACCCTCCGCTACAATGCGGCCATTCTGATGATCTCCACCGATCCAGCAGAGGAGACATCACATCTATTGGTCACATGATACCTGCGGCCAGTCACTTGCTTCAGTGGTCACATGCCATACATGTGTCACAGCGGAGGCCAGTGATTGGCTGATGCAGCCCTGTGACTGACAACACCATCAGAGCTGTTGTGCTATAGCAGAGGTGGGCTGAAGAGGCAAGCAACGGTTCTTTATTATTTTGTATCGATATCAGCCCCCTGGGCAACATTTTGAAAATCCTGGACGCCCCCTTTAAAAGGTCTATTAATCAGATGACAATTATGCTGACTGGATGAGGGGATCAATAACAACAGTAAAACTGCACTGTGGATGCACAGGAACTTTGTAGTAAGGAGTTTTTCAGGAGTCCAGCTACCTCACCTAGCAAGCACATAAGGAGAGACTTATTTCAAGACTGAATTTAAGGAGGTCTTGTGAAATAACACAGCTCATACTGTGCACCTGGCACTGGGCAGGGCAAGGAGTTAAGGAGGGCTGCTCGCGTGCCCCATTGTCACTACTGCATAACAAGAGTACCTGTTAGGCTCTGTTCATAAAAGTTTTTTTATACTTTCAAAAACAAAGGGTTTTTCAAGCGAAAAAGTTCCTATTTTGTGAAGTTTTTGAAATAAAGTTTTAACTTTCCTGAAAGCATCTTTGCAAGTTTTTCTCAAAACTTGACAGTTTTTTAAATTTGACAGCCTAGTTTGAAGCAGATTTCATCTGGACCTGCTTGAATGAATTGAAATGAAAGTTTCCCCACAATGCCAACTTCAAAACCTCTAAAAAATCAAACAAAAAAACAAACAAACCAAAAACCCCCCAACAAAATAAATAAAAAAAACCAAAAACACAACAACCTTCCGCATATGAACAGCAAAGAGTTTCCAAGCATTTTTGAGGAGGAATTTAGCATTGAATGGGTTGTCCACTACTAGGACAACCCCATCTTAAACTAAATGTTCAGCCCTTACAAAATAATAAGGCTGTGCCCACGTTGTGGATTTCTGTGCGTATTTTTCCGCTCAGTTTTTGAAAAATCTGCAGGTAAAACGCACTGCGTTTCACCTGCGGATTTCCAGCGTTTTTTGTGCAGATTCCACAGCATCACAGGCCGGTACCGCAGAGTGCCGACATTGCGGGAACGGAGCTGGCACAGGAGGGGAGTATAGGTTTTTGTTATTATTAAATCGGGGCTGAACATTAGTTTAAGAAGGGGTTGTCCTAGTAGTGTGCAACCCCATTAAGAGTGATGGCTTCTTTGCAGTACCCATTTTTGTGCGGGTTTCCTCCCACACTACTTAAACATACTGGCAAATTAATTGGCTGGAATATGTGCGATAGGAAAATAAGATGGGTATTATTATTGGAGACAGCGCTTGATGTGAATGATGACCAATTCCGAAAAGCGCTGCAGAATATGTTGGCACTATATCAACAGGCAGGATTGCTTGATTGCACAGCCAAAGAAATACAAAGAAATGCAGACTTTATGACAGTGCCATTTACAGAGAGACGCTGTT